>NC_092168.1:33227183-33537183 GCF_045791955.1 Oncorhynchus clarkii lewisi | reverse complement strand
TCCTAGGGAGTCTGGACTCCGTCGACTGTCCTGGATTATTCCGAAGTCTAAAACGAGGCCCATTAATACAAGAGAGAAGTAGAGAGAGATACATTTAGAGAGAGAGAGAGAGAGAGAGAGAGACGGAAAGAGATTTGAAGAGAGAGATGGAAGGAGAGTGAGAGAAATGGAAGTGGAGAGAGAAAGATGGAATATGTAGGAAGTCTCTAGGGGGAAGACTTGTCCTCTCTTTGTCTGTCTCCCCTCCCCATCTCTGTCTCTCTCTCTCTTTATCTTTTCCCCTCTCTCCCTCTCTCTTCTACAGTAGTCCTGTCTAAGCCAAGGAAGACTATCCCCTCTCCACTTATCTCCCTGTAGGCCCAGCTGAGAGCCAGCAACAGTGCAACACTAATGGAGCAGATAGTGAGACACGTTTCAGCACTACAGTCTCTGTCCACACGTCTCTGCACTTCTGATACTAAGTGGCCAGTTTGATTGAGGGCTTTCCATAGGGGCTGGGCAACCCCCAGTTAATCCGGGGTGGTGGAGAACACTGATCACTGCTCGACCCAGTCAATCTGCAGGGGGTTTGGTCCCTAGGATCTTGGCCCCATTCAGGTGCAGAGGCATGGCCAGGTTATTGGGGCGTTGACCCAGTTTGGGATGCACAATGCTGCCTGTACAGCCCTGGAGACTCACAGTAGAGAAGTAGGAGTGCAGTCAGTTTACAACATTATTTATATCCAGAATGTCTCTTGAATCACACGTAAAAATATGTTTTACTTTTATAATGAGGTGAAATAAAATTACTATTGGTTGTGAATAGGCTACTGCGTGGGTGTTGAGCTGTTAAAAGGTTTCATATATTTCATTAAACCAGGTATGTTATTGAGAACACATTCTCTTTTACAATATCTACCTGAAAGGTTCAGAAAGGTTTCTTCATGAATTTCAACAATTGAAACAGCTGCACGCCCGGAGAGGAGAAGAGAAGAGAGGGGGGAGGGGAGGGGAGGGGAGAGGAGAGGAGAGGAGAGGAGAGGAGAGGAGAGGAGAGGAGAGGAGAGGAGAGGAGAGGAGAGGAGAGGAGAGGAGAGGAGATGATGGAGGGATGATGGTTGTTATCTCTCTGAATCAACAACCAGTTAATCACCAGGATGATCCCATCTCCACTTTAACTGGATTACATTCCTCTGGATGGAAAAATCAATGTGTGCATCCCAAATGGCAACCTATTCCTTATTTATTGCAGTATTAAGTAGTGCACTATATAGTGAATAGGGTGGCATTCAAGACTCATACAACGGGTATTACATCCGCTCACTAAAACCAGGCTACAAGGCTTTGGTTTAACGCTCTGAGCACGTTCTCCTCTGGGCTCCAATACAGTTCGGCTACGAACTAAACATGCAGCGCCAACGCCACCGCTACAGACACAGGGCGTCACAAATGGCACCCCATTTCCTATGGGCTCTGGTGACAAGTAGTGCATTATATAGGGAATAGGGTGCAATTAGGCACCAAAGTGCTATCAAAACAAACATTGGGTTCCAATGGGGTTTTTTGATAGCACTTAAAAATATATCTAAAAATGTATTTAATATAATGAGACATTAGGAAAAAGAACAGAGAAATACATCTTTGAGTCAGGATATCCAACTAAGAAACGTATTCTACCAGCAGAGAGCACCCTACCTACACACACCCAAAGAAACACACACACACACATAACCAGAGAATCATTGACAGCACCACCAGTCCAACACCCTCACATCTGCTGTGTGTCTGTGTGTGTGTAAGGAATACCTTTCTACTCCGTCAACATAACACCGTGATCGTTAAGAGGACTTGACATTTCCTTTTTTCATCTCACTGCTTGGAGATAGGGATGGAGAGAAAAAGAGAGAGAGAGAGAGAGAGAGGAGAGGAGAGGAGAGGAGAGGAGAGGAGAGGAGAGGAGAGAGATAGTGAGAGAGAAAGAGAGAGTGAGGGGGGAGAGGAGAGGAGAGGAGAGGAGAGGAGAGGAGAGGAGAGGAGAGGAGAGGAGAGGAGAGGAGAGGAGAGGAGAGGAGAGGAGAAGAGAGGAGAGAGATAGTGAGAGAGAAAGAGAGAGTGAGGGGGGAGAGAAGAGAGAGAGTCTTGGCTACTTTTCACAGCATTAATTGAGGGTGGAAAGCAGGAACGCATGCAGTTTTCAGTGTTTTGTATAAACGGTAGTCAACAGCGGGACTGGGAAGATGTTTCATCCATGGAAGAGTGGAATCGGTGAGCAGTGAATTTATGCAATCAATGTGTGCGTGGATCACTATGAGTGGTGAATTAATTACATTTCCATGGGTTTGGGGATGAATAGCTCAGGGTCTACGTTATCTCCATGAAAACTAACTTGGTAATAAGCTGCAACCATTTTTCTCTCTCTCTCCCTCTATCTCTTTCTTTCTCTCTCCACCCCTCTCTCCCTCTCTCTGTTTCTCTCTCACATTTCATTCCTCTGCCGCAGGTTTATTTTCAGTAGGTTATTTTTCAGGAAGCATATTCTCATCAAAACAGATCCAACAGGTATGTTAGAAACCAAACAATGTGCTATTGCATTCCAAATAGCACACCATTCCTTATTAAGGGCCCATAGAGTGTGACGATACGGTTAGAGATCACATCCCAAATAGCACACCATTCCTTATTAAGGGACCATAGGGTGTGTCATAATGTAATCGTTATTGTCTCTGGCCATGACAGAAACATGGTCTGAGTGTTGTCATGTTTTATGGATGATGGGATGGAGGTTTGGTATACAGAAGATAGCCCTGTTTGGTAAAAGACCAAGTCCATATTATGGCAAGAACAGCTCAAATAAGTAAAGAGAAATGACAGTCCATCACTACTTTAAGACATGAAGGTCAGTCAATCTGAAAAATCTCAAGAACTTTGAAAGTTTCTTCAAGTGCAGTCGCAAAAACCATCAAGCGCTATGATGAAATTTGCTCTCATGAGGACGCCCCAGGAAAGGAAGACCCAGAGTTACCTCTGCTGCAGAGGATAAGTTCATTAGAGTTACCAGTCTCAGATATCAGCAATTAACTGCACCTCAGATTGCACCTCACAGAGTTTCAGTAACAGACACATCTCAACATCAACTTTTCTGAGCAGACTGCGTGAATCAGGCCTTCATGGTCGAATTGCCGCAAAGAAACCAATAATAAGGAGAGACTTGCTTGGGCCACAAACACGAGCCATGGACATTAGACCAGTGTTTGAGATTTTTAGTTCCAACCACTGTGTCTTTGTGAGACTCAGAGTAGGTGAACGGATGATCTCTGCATGTGAAGTTCCCACTGTGAAGCGTGGAGGAGGTGTGATGGTGTGGGGGTGCTTTGCTAATGACACTGTCAGTGATTTATTTAGAATTTAAGGCCCACTTAACCAGCATGGCTAACACCGCTTTCAGCAGAGATGCACCATCCCATCTGGTTTGCGCTTAGTGGCTCTAGCGTTTGTTTTTCAACAGGACATATGACCTAACAGACCTCCAGGCTGTGTAAGGGCTATTTGACAAAGAAGGAAAGTGACGGAGTGTTGCATCAGATGACCTGGCCTTCACAATCACCCAACCTCAACCCAAATGAGATGGTTTGGGATGAGTTGGACCGCAGAGTGAAGGAAAAGCAGCCAACAAATGCTCTGCATATTTGGGAACTCCTTCAAGACCGTTGGAAAAGCATTCCAGATGAAGCTGGTTGAGAGAATGCCAAGAGTGTGCAAAGCTGTCAACAAGGCAAAGGGTGGCTACCTTGAAGAATCTCAAATATAAAATATATTTTGATTTGTTTAACACTTTTTTGGTTACTACATGATTCCATATGTGTTAGTTCATAGTTTTGATGTCTTCACTATTATTCTACAATGTAGAAAATTGTAAAAATAAAGAAAAACCCTTGAATAAGTAGATGTGTGTCCAAACTTTTGACTGGTACTGTATGTGGTGTGTGCGTTTGCACGTGTGTGTTCACCTCTCACCACTTGTGTGATGTCCAAGATTCATTCCAAAATCCATCAAAGTCCATGCTGACTGTCTCAAAAACTAAACTCACTCAGTAAAAAATATTATCCTGGGCATTAACACCTGTTTGTTGGTGTTGACTACAGAGTCAACAGAGGCATTCCAATTGGCACCCTATTCCACACATAGTAGACTATTTTTGACCAATGTCTACGCATCTTATTCCCTATATAGAGATAATAAAAGGAATAGGGTGCAATTTGGTAAGAAGATACTCACCTAGAGAGCTAATCAATAACACATCAATAAACCATCCCAGAGCCCCTCCCTCTGCACAAGGTCAGTGAGTGGAACCGTTTAAAAACACATTCTAATCAATACAAGTTTTATGTGAGAAAGGTGTGAGGGTCCACCAAGACTGAGAAAGCAAGAAACAGGAAAGAAAACCTTGCTTGCGCTTTTCTATTCCTTCACGGCTGAATTATTAAAGAGCTCACAGCATAACCATGTTGAAAATGTCAAGAGTGTTTTAAATTCCTCTGCAGTTTATCTTACTTGAGAAAAAAAGGTCTAAAAAGCACACAAAAAAATAAGTAAGAGTGAATCACAAGACATGTTTAAGAGTAGACTATGTGAATATCCCTGGTGGTATAGTGGTGTGTGTGTGTGTGTGTGTGTGTGTGTGTGTGTGTGTGTGTGTGTGTGTGTGTGTGTGTGTGTGTTTCTTTTGGTGTGTGTAGGTAGGGGGCTCTCTGCTGGTAGAATACAGACAACCACACACACACACACACACACACACACACACACACGCGACACAGCCAAGCCATGGGTTGTGTGACTCAGGTAATTGACATGCCTGAAGCACACCTGTGTCTGCTCTGCATCAGCTGCTCCATATCTCCATCCCCCTATAGTAACAACATGGGCAGTGCTATGGCATGAGGGTCATATTGAAAAATGAGAAGAGAGGAGAGGTGTATGGATGGATAGTGTGAGAAAGACTGGAGGAGGGAGAGAGAGAGAGAGAGAGAGAGAGAGAGAGAGAGAGAGCGAGTGTCACCTTTTAATATCTTTATTTGGTTTGGTCAGGGTGTAATTTGGGGTGGGCATTCTATGTTTTGTTTTCTATGATTTTGTGTTTCTATGTTTTGGCCGGGTATGGTTTTCAATCAGGGACAGCTGTCTATCGTTGTCTCTGATTGGGAACCATACTTAGGTAGCCCTTCTTCCCTCCTTTCGATGTGGGTAGTTAACTTTGTTTGTGGCACTAATGCCCTGTAAGCTTCACGATTGTTTTTTAAATAAAAAGGAAAATGTACGCTTACCACGCTGCACCTTCTTCCAGCAACGGCCGTGACAGCGAGGTGGAGAGAGTTGTGCTAAGACACTGGATGAGGAGATGAGGACTGGCTGAGAGGGATGGAGGGAGGTGGAGTGCATTACTATAGCAGGAGGAACAGAGTAGTGGGCATCAACTAGAGGGCATCATGATGACAACCCTACAGTATCTGGGAATTCTATTGACGTCAGTGTTAGATAAGTAAGTGGATATTAATATGCTTCCAGTCCTCAAATTTATTTGACTAAACATGGACCAGTGGAAGTTGTTAAATCTTAGTTTATGGGGAAAAAATGGATTAAAATGATGGCTGTTCCTAAGTTTAATTATATTTCAATGATGCTACCGATATGCCTTCCATCATAAATTTTTAAGCAGTAAAGTGGTATTATTAAATAGTTTATATGGGAGGGAAAAAGACCACGCATCAGTATGCAGAAAAGTAATGCCCCTATAGAAAGAGCTGGGTTAGGACTCCGAGATGTGGAACTGTACAATGTGGCTTTGGAGCTATCCAGAATGGCTAAGCACTGGAGGAGAGATAAGGTGGAGGTGAGATGAGGTTGAGGAGAAATAAGGTTGAGGAGAGAAGAGGTTGAGTTGAGGTGAGGTTGAGGGGAGATGAGATGGAGGAAAGATGAGGTTGAGGATAGGTGGGGGAGAGATGTGGTGGAGGAGAGATGCGGTTGAGGAGAGGTGGAGGAGAGATGAGGTTGAGGAGAGAGGAGGTTGAGGACAGATGAGGTAGAGGGGAGATGTGGTGGAGGAGAGATGAGGTTGAGGAGAGGTGGGGGAGAGATGAGGTGGAGGAGAGATGAGGTGGAGCAGAGATGAGGTTGAGGAGAGATGAGGTGGAGGAGAAATGGGAGGAGAAATGTGGAGGAGAGATGAGATGGAGGATACATGAGGTGGAGGATAAATTAGGTTGAGAGATGAGGTGGAGGAGAGATGAGATGGAGGAGAGATGAGGTGGAGGAGAGGTGAGGTTGAGTAGAGATGGGGTTGAGGTGAGAGGAGGTTGAGGACAGAGGACGTTGAGGAGAGATGAGGTGGAGGAGAGATGTTGAGGTTGAGGAGAGATGAGGTGGAGGAGAAATGAGGTGGAGGAGAGATGAGGTTGAGGAGAGAGGAGGTTGAGGAGAGATGAGGTAGAGGAGAGATGTGGTGGAGGAGAGATGAGGTTGAGGAGAGGTGGGGGAGAGATGAGGTGGAGGAGAGATGTGGTGGAGAAGAGATGAGGTTGAGGAGAGATGTGGTGGAGGAGAGATGAGGTTGAGGAGAGAGAAGGTTGAGGAGGTTGAGGTAGAGGAGAGATGTGATGGAGGAAAGATGAGGTTGAGGATAGGTGGGGGAGAGATGTGGTGGAGGAGAGATGAGGTTGAGGAGAGGTGGGGGAGAGATGAGGTTGAGGAGAGAGGAGGTTGAGGACAGATGAGGTAGAGGGGAGATGTGGTGGAGGAGAGATGAGGTTGTGGAGAGGTGGGGGAGAGATGAGGTGGAGGAGAGATGAGGTGGAGCAGAGATGAGGTTGAGGAGAGATGAGGTGGAGGAGAAATGAGGTGGAGGAGAAATGTGGAGGAGAGATGAGATGGAGGATACATGAGGTGGAGAATAAATTAGGTTGAGAGATGAGGTGGAGGAGAGATGAGATGGAGGAGAGATGAGGTGGAGGAGAGGTGAGGTTGAGTAGAGATGGGGTTGAGGTGAGAGGAGGTTGAGGACAGAGGACGTTGAGGAGAGATGAGGTGGAGGAAAGATGTTGAGGTTGAGGAGAGAGGAGGTTGAGGAGAGATGTACCTCATCTCTCCTCAACCTCCTCTCTCCTCAACCTCATCTCTCCTCCACCTCATTTATGTGGTGGAGGAGAGATGAGGTTGAGGAGAGAGAAGGTTGAGGAGGTTGAGGTAGAGGAGAGATGTGGTGGAGGAGAGATGAGGTTGAGGAGAGGTGGGGGAGAGATGAGGTGGAGGAGAGATGTGGTGGAGGAGAGATGAGGTTGAGGAGAGAGAAGGTTGAGGAGGTTGAGGTAGAGGAGAGATGTGGTGGAGGAGAGATGAGGTTGAGGAGAGGTGGGGGAGAGATGAGGTTGAGGAGAGAGGAGATTGAGGAGAGATGAGGTAGAGGAGAGATGTGGTGGAGGAGAGATGAGGTTGAGGAGAGGTGGGGGAGAGATGAGGTGGAGGAGAGATGAGGTGGAGCAGAGATGAGGTTGAGGAGAGATGAGGTTGAGGAGAGATGAGGTGGAGGAGAGATGAGTTTGAGGAGAGATGAGGTTGAGGTTGAGGGGAGATGAGACGGAGGAGAGATGAGGTTGTGGAGAGATGAGGTTAAGAAGAGATGAGGTGGAGAGATGAGGTTGAGGAAAGATGAGGTTGAGGAGAGATGAGGATAAGGACAAATGAGGTGGAGGAGAAATAAGGTGGAGGAGAGATGAGGTGAAGGAGAGATGAGGTGGAGGAGAGATGACATGGAGGACAAATTAGGTTTAGGAGAGATGAGGTTGTGGTTGAGGAGAGATGAGGTGGAGGAGCAATGAGGTGGAGGAGAGATGAGGTGGAGGAGAGGTGGAGGAGAGATGAGACGGAGGAGAGATGAGGCGGAGGAGAGATGAGGTTGAGGAGAGATCAGGTTGAGAAGAGATGAGGTTGAGGAGATGTGAGGTTGAGGAGAGATGAGGTGGAGGAGTACGCAATGCGCATGGTGATCTTAGGCATGTGTTTAGCTGCTTGGCCATGGAAACCCATTTCATAAAGCACCCAACGAACAGTTATTGTGCTGACTCTGCTTCCAGAGGCAATTTGGAACTCTGTAATGAGGATTGCAACAGAGGCTACCCTGCCGTCCCAACATTAACAATGTCTACACTGTATTTCTAATCAATTTGATGTTGTTTTCATGGACAACAAATGTGATTTTCTTTAAACAACAAGGACATTTGTAAGTGACCCCAAACTTTTGAAAGGTAGTGTACTTTTGTATATATTTATATATATATAGTGTATTCTATCTCGAAAAGAGACCGTGATTTACATATTCAGGGCATCAATCCAATTCTATGCCTTTCGAGAGCAGTGTGGTTGTAAATGCATAGAAGGATCAAGAGTCTACACATAGACAAAGATATGCTTCTGTATGATAGAATCCTGCTATTTGTGTGGGAAAGCAGTCAATCATTTGGGGAAAATGGGTAAGAAAAGGGTCTGATATTCTGGGAGACCTGCACAAGAATTAGGAAAAACAAATGTGGAATAAGTATAAAGTTTGCTATAATGATGTATGGAGATCCTATATATGGACATTTAAAGCTGTGTGTCAACACAAGGTGGTGTCATTATGTCAAAAGGCAACAATGTTGTAAAATATTTATATTCACTGTAAGCTTCTTTATGTTTTTTTTACAACATTTTTTTTTTTTTTTTTAAACACTCCCCTTAAGGTTATATAGGATGGGTTTCTCACAAGATAATGTGTGTTGGCCATGTGACGGGCCAAAGGAACACTCCTACATGTACTATGGGAATGCCGTTGTTTACCCCCTACAGGACAAAGCCTTACAGTGCATGGGAGACGGCCTTGGATTGCAAGTACCTAGGTCACCAAGACTGTGTCTGTTGAGTGACAAGTCTAAAATAAGAGGGATTAACCAGGCAGAATGTTTAATATTATGTTTAGGTATGGTGTCTTTCTTAAGGCTGATCCTGAAACATTAGAAACCTCTAATGGCCCAGTGTTCACGCAGTTGATGAATATGTTTGTCAAAACAACATGTCTTGGATTTATGTTAGCAAAGAGGCTGGATAAAAAACAATACAGACTTCAAAAAGACATGGGAACGATTCCTGTGTTTCCTTAAGGGCACGTAAAATCATTTCATGGCCAAAGAATAACATTTCATTTATCAGGGAAAAAAACTCCCTATGTATTTATGTTTGATGCGTTGGTATTGTTTAATGCATTGGTTGTTTTGTGCTAAAGATGAAACAAATGAAATAAAATGTTTCTGCAAAAACAAAAAGAAGGAAGACTCACATTGGACTGACAGTTTCAGTTCAACTATGTTCTCATACCACCACCTAGTGGTGGAAGTGTTCACCGCATCAGGTTTATTTTCATAACAGTAACGAGGTGGAGCCACTGTATGCCACTGTGCATGCACGTGTGTGTGTGTATGTGTGTGCCACCGTGCCTGCGTGTGTGTGATTTCCTACCTTTTGAACTGGCTCAGGTGCTGCTCCAGTAGGAACCACTTGTCTGTGGAAGTCAGATGGTGGATCTGGTCTACAGTCACACCACTATGGAAAGCCTAGAGCGAGATAGCAGAGAGAGGGTTAGTCCTTAGGTCTAAGCCCAATCACAAATGAACCCCCAGACCCTACAGATGCAGATCTGAGAGGATTTGATTGGTATGACCAATATGGTGAAACTTCCACCTATCCTATCAGAGGCCAAGGTGGAGCTAGTACCGTATTAATTGCACCTGACAAATCCTCTTAGATCTGAACAAGTGCATAGTGTGTAGGGTCACGGGGTCATTTGGGATTGGGCCCTAGTATCACTGGTCACACTCATAACTTAAGATAAGATATGCAATATCTTGACTCGTCTCAACTCACACACGCTCAGAACAAAATCATTGTAAACACTCTTATGATAGTAACACAATTCAATCTTGTTTGTTCTAATCCCTGTGCTTTAAAATGAACAAGTAGCTACCGCCTGCTGTTAAGATCTTGATGGTCTTGATGATGACACTTTCAAGTTTCACAACTGACAAAGTAAGTTGCATAAAAGCCATGAAGATTAAAAAAAACCTGCCTATTCAGAACATAAGAACCTATTCAGTTGAGTTGTGTGATGGAGTAATCAGGCATTCTTGAACAGAGTCGTTCTCAAGGCAATGATGCAGTGTAATTGTGAGCAGTGTGTCTGCTGCTGTGCCTTCTGAATATAAAGCAGGGCCCAATGAGCCATGACGGGCCCTGCTCCAACACACACACACACACACACACACACGCACACACACACGCACATGTGCGCACACGCACGCACAAATGCTGAATCACACACACGCCACACACACTCACTCTGGCCCTCTGTCTGCTTCCTGCCTATGTGTGGGATGTAGCACAAGGCAGCAGGACACATACAGCACTAACTGGTGTCTATCAGCCATGTGTGATACATAGAGACGGCCTGTCTCTCTAGTAGAAGACCTAACTCACAATGATATTAGGCACAGAGAGAACAAAACGCTGAAATTACACACACGTACACACACACACCACACAGACACGCACACACACCACGCAAATACACACCACACACACATCCTCAAAGGGTCTCTCCTCTCTTAACAGTGTGCTGCCAGGCTAAACTTGAGTACTATTGACATCTCATAGCTTGATACGATTTGTCCCATTACTTCTTAATACATCCTACCAGCATCAATAATTTAATCCTGTGTTTAATGAAGGATTCCTCACTCACTCCCTCCGTTCATCTCACACCTGGGGTCGTGAGAGTACAGTCTATGAGGCTGAGAGTGTGGTTATTGCGTAATGAGGTGATTGTGTCCTGGGTTTGTGATTCAGTAGGTAAAGATAGGCTAGCACCACCCAATATAGTCTACATCAATATAAATGTTTATTTCATTAGACTGTATCTAACATTGATCTGAGAAATGACCAATGGCATAATTAATATATGAGAGGCTTAAAAAATTCTTAAAAATCCTTCTTTAACCAGTCTCCTATCCTTAATCTATACTGACTGGTGGATTTCACAAGATACATCAATAAGACATCAAAGCTTTCACCTGGGTTCACCTGGTCAGTTTGTCATGGAAAGAGCAAGTGTTTTTAATGTTTTGTACACTCAGTATAGCTCAAAATACTTGGGTAAACTGTTGGAGTCATAGAAATAGAATGTTCCTTCTAATTTTGTGGTTGGAATACAGCGGGCACTTGGAATGCAGCTTTCTTTGGCATGACAACATATGTAAAGATATGGGAGGAAATGGTCGTGACAGAGTAGGAACCTAAGTGTTGGTCAGTGTTTCCCATGGGACCCTAATTAGATTTAAATAGATACATTTCAGACAAATCATTTAGAATATGATTTGCCTTTTCCTCTCTGATTACGAACAAGCTGTTCCACAAACAATACTGATACACTCCACCACTGGTACCGCCTGTATTAGAGCAAAAGTTTGCTAGCAAGATTTGCCCTATCTCAGTGGATTTAGTTAGCCAGCTAGCTAGCAATTAGCATTAGGGGCTAGCAAAACAAGCTTGCCGCTTGCTAAGACTAACTAGCTAGCGGATTCATAAGTGGAAAGTGGAAAAGGTGAGACGGAGAGAGAACTGTCAACTTGAGCAATAAATCAGAATAAAAAAAAAACTGACATTTCAAAATATCTCATCCTCTTGCGATATGGATATTGCGCATGTTAATATCGCAATTTCGATATCTGTACAGGTGGCATGCATTGAAAAGCGTGGCCTTGTAGTGGCTTTCTTTTGCGAATTTCTATGAATTAACTGACTTATTTCCTAAAACTTATCCATAATAAACATCATATTAAGGTGTGACAAGAAAAAACTACCAGGTGCATTTCGCTTCAGCAGCTACAATTTGTTCGTCCACAATTCAACTGTGGGAACATAGTGGGAACATAGACAAACGAAATACCCAGAATCAGAGATTATGCTACAGGACTGCTTTGCTAGTGCTGATTGGAATAGGTTTTGAGATTCTGTCAATAACATTGACGAGCTAACCATCTCAGTTACTAGCTTCATTAGAAAATGCATCGGCGAGGGCTCCCGAGTGGGGCAGCGGTCTAAGGCATTGCATTGCAGTGCTAGAGGCGCCACTACAGATCCTGATTTGATCCCGGATGTGTCGCAGCCGGCCGCAACCAGGAGACCCATGAGGCACTGCACAATTGGCCCAGCGTCGTCCGGGTTATGCAAGGGTTTGGCCGGATGGGATGTCCTTGTCCCATCATGCTCTAGCGACTCCTTGTGGCTGCTGGGCCCATGCACTTTGACTTTGGTCGCCAGCTATACGGTGTTTCCTCTGACACATTGGTGCGGCTGGCTTCTGGGTTAAACTAGCAGTGTGTCAAGAAGCAGTGCGGCATGGCCGGGTCGTGTTTCGGAGGACACATGACCCTTGACCTTCACCTCTCCTGATTCCGTACGGGAGTTGCCGTGATGGGACAAGACTGTAACTACCAATTGGATATCATGAAATTTGGGAGAAAAATGGGTAAAAATGACCTCCAAAAAAAATCCATTGGCAATGTTGTCCCCACAGTGAGGGTTCCCTTCCCCAATCAAAAGCCCTGGATTAACAAAGAGGTTGGAGCTAAACAAAAGGACAGGGCTACCAGACACAGAGCTATCGTAGACAACCCTGAGGCTATGGCCGAGGACAGCAATAAGTACAAGAAGTCCCACTATGGCCTCCGCAGAATCATGGCAAACCCAACCGTGATCGATCCAACGATGTCTCTCTACCAGACGAACTCAATGCATTTTATGCACGCTTTGACAACAACAACATTGTGCTTGGAGTGAGGGCCATCACCGACCTAAAGGATTGGGTGATCTCGCTCTCCAAGGACGATGTGAGAAAGGTCTTTGATCAGGTCAACACTCGCAAGGCTGCAGGGCTCCAGGGCGCATTCTCAGAGCATGCACAGAACAGCTGGCAGGCATAATGGGCGGCAGGTAGCCTAGTGGTTAGAGTGTTGGGCCAGTAACCAAAAGGTTGCTAAATCGAATCCCTGAGCTGACAAGGCAAAAATCTGTCGTTCTGCCCCTGTTCCTAGGCCGTCAATGTAAATAAGAATTTGTTCTTAACTGACTTGCCTAGTTAAATAAATAAAAAACAATTCACAGAAATGTTTACCTCTCTTTGTCTCAGTCTGTAATCTCTGTATGTTTTAATACACAACTACCATCATTCCTGTCCCAAGTTCCTGTTGCCCTAGAGCACTCACTTCTGTAATCATGACGTGCTTTGATAGGCTTGTTATGCCACACATTAACTCCACCATCCCAGACACACTAGACCAGGCCTGGGCAACTCCAGTCCTCTGGGGCCTGATTGGTGTCACACTTTTGCCCCAGGGGTGGCCTAGACCCACTCCACTGTACTCTGGAGCGGGATACATTTGGAGCTGGAGGGTCCATCATTGTCTGGGGCGGTGTGTCACAGCATCATCGGACTGAGCTTGTTGTCATTGCCGGCAATCTCATCGCTGTGCGTTACAGGGAAGACATCCTCCTCCCTCATGGTGTACTGTTCCTGCAGGCTTATCCTGACATGACCCTCCAGCATGACAATGCCACCAGCCACACTGCTCATTCTGTGTGTGATTTCCTACAAGACAGGAATGTCAGTGTTCTGCCATGGACAGAGAATAGCCCGGATCTCAATTCCATTGAGCACGTCTGGGACCTGTTGGATCAGAGGAAGAGGGCTAGGGCCATTCCCCCCAGAAATGTCCGGGAACTTGCAGGTGCCTTGGTGGAAGAGTGGGGTAACATCTCACAGCAAGAACTGGCAAATCTGGTGCGGTCCATGAGGAGGAGATGCACTGCAGTACTTAATGCAGCTGGTGGCCACACCAGATACTGAGTGTTACTTTTGATTTTGACCCCCCCCCCCCCTTTGTTCAAGGACACATTATTCAATTTCTGTTAGTCACATGTCTGTGGAACTTGTTCAGTTTATGTCTCAGTTGTTGAATCTTGTTATGTTCATTCAAATAGTTACACATGTTAAGTTTGCTGAAAATAATTGTAGTTGACAGTGAAATGGCATTTCTTTTTTTGCTGAGTTTATCTGAGAATACTGTTCATTGAATACAGCTCAGTCTTCAATACAATTGTCCCCTCCAAGCTCGTCACCAAGCTTAGGACTGGGTCTGAACACTTCCCTCTGCAACTGGATCCTGGACTTCCGCCATGCTGACCCTCAACACAGGGGCCCCACAGGTTTGTGCTTAGTCCCCTCCTGTACTCGCTGTTCACCTACGTCTGCATGGCCAGGCACGACTCCAACGCAATTATACATTTTGCTGACGACATGACGGTGGTAGGCCTGATCACCGGTGATGATGAGTCAGCCTACAGGGTGGAGGTCAGTGACCTGGCAATGTGGTGCCAGAGCAGCAACCTCTCCCTCAACATCAGTAAGACCAAGGGGCTGATCGTGGACTTCAGAAAACTGGGGGGTGGGGGGGCGAGCACGCCCCCAGCCACATCGACAGGGCTGCAGAGGTGCAGGTCAAGAGCTTCAAGGTCCTCGATGTCCAAATCATTAGAGACTTAAAATGTTCCAAACACACGCACACAGTCGTGAACCCCCTCAGGAGGTTGGAAAAGTTTGGTATTGGCCCTCAGATCCTCAAAAGGTTCTACAGCTGTACCATTGAGAGTATCTTGACTGGCTGCTGCACTCGATCGCATGGCATTACAGAGGGTAGTGGGGACAGCCCAGTACATCGCTGGGGCTAAGCTCGCTGCCATCCAGGACATCTACAGTATATCATACTGGAAGGAAACTTTAAAAAACTCTAACCACCCAAGCCACAGACTATTGTCTCTGTTTCAACACGGCAAGCAGTAACGGTGCATTGTCTGACACCAACAGGCTCTTGAACAGCTTCAATCCCCAAGCAATAAGACTGATAAATAGCTAATAAAATTGCTACACAGACTATCTGAGTTGACCTTGTATATTTATTGACCTTTATTTATTTTTTTTACCTATGACTTTGCAAAGGGCCTTACAAATACAAATGCAAAGGGCCCTACAAATGCATTATACATTTCTACTGACTCTCCACACACGCACACACTCTCACATACAGTACAAGCGCTGCTGCTACTTTATCTTACAGTATATCCTGTTGCCTAGCCACCTTAGTCCTATATATATCTACCTCCATCAATCGAGTATTCCTACACATTGTAAATATGGTCTATTGTAATCGTATCACGCTGTGACATCATTATGTGGGCCAAAAGTTCCATCCCACCTGAACAGGCTGAAATTCTAGGCATTATTTTCAAACAGCTCTTACACAAAAAGTGCATTATCATAATTTTAACCATTTCAGAGTGTTATTTCGACCTCATAGTAGGACCGGGATGATACCAGTATCGCAATACTCGTTAGTCCCAAACAGGGGAAAAAATATATATTTAAATATACTTAAATCGTACTTCACAAACATATTTTACAAATGTTATATTTAATGCATTTCATGTACATTTAATGTGTATTTTATTAGCATATAGGTATACAGTGCAGTGCAAGAGTTTTAGGCAGGTGTGAAAAAATGCTGTAAAGTAAGAATGCTTTCAAAAATAGACATGTTAATAGATTATATTTATCAAATTACAAAATGTAAAGTGAGTGAACAGAAGTAAAATCTACATCAAATCAATATTTGGTGTGACCACCCTTTGCCTTCAAAACAGCATCAATTATTCTAGGTATGCTTGCACACAGCTTTTGAAGGAACTCGGCAGGTAGGTTGGCCTAAACATCTTGGAGAACTAACCACAGCTCTTCTGAGGATTTAGGCAGCCTCAGGTGCTTCTCTCCTTGTAATCCCAGACAGACTTGATGATGTTGAGATCAGGGCTCTGTGGGGGCCATACCTTCACTTCCAGGGGTTGTTGTCATGCTGCAGAATACATTTTGGGCCAATCAGATGCCTCCCTGGTGGTATTGCATAATGGATAAGTATCTGCCTGTACATTGAGGAGACCATTCATTCCGACCAAATCCCCAACTCCATTTAGAGAAATGCAGCCCCAAACTTGCAAGGAACCTTCACCATGCTTCACTGTTGCCTGCAGACACTCTATTGTGTACCGCACTCCAGGCCTTCGGCGAACAAACTGCCTTCTGCTACAGCCAAATATTTCAAATTTTGACTCATCAGTCCAGATCACCTGCTGCCATTTTTCTGCACCCCAGTTTCTATGTTTTCGTGCATAGTTGAGCCGCTTGGCCTTGTTTTCACATTGGAGGTATGTTTTTTTGGCCTCAAGTCTTTCATGAAGGCCACTTCTGACCAGACTTCTCCGGACAGTAGATGGGTGTACAAGGGGCCCAATGTTTTCTGTCAATTCTGGCACTGCTGGACATCTTCCGATTGCAAAGGGAAGTAAGCTTTATGCTTTCATCTGCTGCAGTAAGTTTCCTTGGCCGACCAGTACGTCTACGGTCCTCAACGTTGCCCGTTTCTTTGTGCTTCTTCAAAAGAGCTAGGACAGCACATCTGGAAACCCCTGTCTGCCTTGACGTTTCTGCCTGGGAGAGACCTTGCTGATGCAGTATAACTACCTTGTGTCTTGTTTCTGTGCTCAGTCTTGCCGTGGTGTATGACTTTGACAATAAACTGTCTTCAGAAACCTCAGAAGCTGATGTAAATAGTTACCTCCATATACATGGGATAATTTACAAAACAATATTATTTCTATACAAGGGAATATGCAAAAAGAAACAACAGTGCTAACAGGTATAAGCATTCTGGGTATAACTCCACCTTGCTTCCTTAGGTAAAGTTGCATCCGGATAGCTTGCACCTGACAATTCATCTCAGATATCCACTAGTGCATGTGGAGTAAGTTTTAAAACAAAGCTGTTTTTTTAAACAGGAATTGACAATGTCTCTTAGGACTTCACCTGACAAAGAGCATAATGTAAACTGTAGCTCCTATACCATCTAGCAACTAGCTTTTCAGCTTACTGAGTAGGGTTTAGACCACAGTTTGTGAGTGGCCCTTTGAGAGTTCTCATAGATATCTTGGACCCGTGGGGAGGTCCTGAGATCATCAAGTTCCAAGAATACTTTTTGGACCACCTCAAGGGTATATTTTAGTTCTTTGTACCTTAGATTTAAGCCATAGATGAGGCCCATAAGCAACGTACATGACTGTAACACTGGGAATACCAGCCAGGACCTCTGCTCCTTCAATGCAGATCCCATGCTCTATATTCTGGGGCAGATCCTTCACAGTGAACACCTTCATCACATGCTGAACGAGGTCCTCTCGGATCATGGTGTCATCAGCATCCTGAGTGAAAAAATAAAAGAAATAACAGGCTAGGCTACTAGCTTAACTGTGCTACTTGAGAGGAGAGAGAGCAAAGATACCTCATTTAAAGATAAATAAGGATACAGAAATAAAACCCTTTACCTTGTATTCTGTGATCAGGTCTTCAACCCTCTCGCCGAGGTTTATGATCAAGCCACGGATCACACTGTCTCTTCTTTCCTGGATGGTGTTGCACTGTAATATGATGTTATACAAATAATTGCAATTAATACCGGCAAATAAATACATACAGTATAACCTATATACTATTGTGAAGGTGTTACTGTGTATACCCTGCACAGAACTTCAAGGATTTTCTGCATGTTCGCCGTTACAGCTCCTCCTTTTGACTTAAACAAGTCCAATAGTTTTGGTGTATATTCATCCAGCTTCTGCATAAAGGTGGACTCAAGAGCAACAGTTGTAATTCTTCTGAACTCTTCCTTAATCTGAGTGAGAGAGAGAGAGAGAGAGAGAGAGAGAGAGAGAGAGAGAGAGAATTCTGAACAGATAGAGACAAAAGATGATCTGAAAGCCAGAATGCTATTGGGAAACCCCTCCCAAAGCATGTGTAGAGTGAGAATGTTCAGACTAATCTTTAATGCATATTTAATTATAGATTAGATTATTAGGTCAAGACAACACAAAATATTTAAATCAATATACATGTTTTACCTACATTGACTATTTTCATTCAGTTGTATTTTGTACCTGAGTGGGCTCAAACATTTAAAACTATTCCTTTGTAAAAGATTGTTACCTAATATTGCAGGCAAATATGGTGCTTCAGAGTTACCATGCGCTTTTGGCCAACAGCATATGCTGTTAGTGGGGAGATGTCTGCCAAATCCTTTTGCTCAAAGACCTTAACCTTCTGTGTGGATTCCAGCACAAACCCCCTAAGGTGCTCATTATACCAAGCATTCTGACACTTGGCAATAAAAGCAAGTTCACCATGAACAATGATCATTAGAAGTGTTTCAACAAAGTCTGGTAGACCTCCAGTGGATCCGTAGGTTAGGATCATTTCAACCGAGTAGCTGGTACCATTGCAGGAAAGTGTGTTTGACATCCAAACAAAAGTCTCATCTGGAAACTAACATTTTACTGTTTCCTTTATGTCATCCTTTAACACTTCCAAAGCAACAGTGGGCAGCTTTGTGGCAGATAGGGCAGGCTTGACAAGATTGGTGCCATGCAGATGGTACGCAAGCAATTAGTTGATGCTTCACTGCAAGAGACAGCAAAAATGTTTCGAAACCTGTTGGTCTGTCGAGCAATCCGCTTAAAAAAATCTGCGTTTAACTTCAAAGTGCATAGTCCAAAAAGCTACTAGGGGTCCAAATGCCTTTATCAGCTGCGGGTAGTGTTCAATGAAATGATGTTTCGGGATAAGACTATCCTGAGGAAAAACCTCTAAGAATCTATGCCTGTGCTCGGATATCTTGCTGTCAAGGTACCAAATTGATTCTTCTGTGTGAATTGGCGAAACCACAAGTTCAACAATATCTTTGAGGTCCATAAGAATTTCCATTGATGGTTCATCGACAGGTATTTTAGTTCAACATAGAGAAGTAAAGATAGGGTTAATTCATCTCCTGATAAACAGTCATTTTCTTTGAAATGTGTGCCATCATAAAAATTTAAAAACTCGTAGACCTACTTTCTAAAGCTTTCTCCTGAATGTCCTTGTGACTCAGTACTTGTAACAGTGACTGCACCACAGAAAAGTGTATATTCTACCGGCTCCACCACAGAAAAGTTTTTCTTAAAAAACTGCTTCCTCTCTTGGGCTCCATCCGGCCCTAAAACTGTGCTCATGGGATTTGTCTCACAGACATCTTGAACCAAATCTGAGATTATGTAATGTTTCCTTAAACAGGAATTAATCATGTATTTTATGACTGGACCTGACACAGAGTACGATATGAACTGCAGTTCCTCTACTACCTCATTGATCCACTTGTTTGACACATTGTAAATACTTTCCAATTTGAGCAAAAGGTGACCAATTTTTTTGCTCAATTTCATTTTGTAATTTTGTTTCTTTTAAAGTTTCCTCCTCTTCATGGACTTGTGTATTTGAATGGTCAATATGTTTTTGTACGACTCCAGTTCTAAAGTTGCCCAGAGAATGCGGATTGTGTTTTTCGACTTCTTTGAGATGCAAAGGTACCATATACATGTGTTCTAAATCTGCACTTGTCAAATACGCAGAGGACAGTTTTGTGTTCTTTAGATGGCTTCCAAGGTGTTCAAATAAATATTTTTCTGTTGAGAAACGGCAAGCTCTGCAAATTTCACATTTAAAAGAAAAGACCTCTCCTGGCCTTACTGACTTGTCAGTTGCATGATGCCTCGACAAATGTCCTTCTTATGGCTGGGGGGCAGTATTGAGTAGCTTGGATGAATAAGGTGCCCAGAGTAAACGGCCTGCTCCTCAGTCTCAGTTGCAAACATATGCATATTATTATTAGTATTGGATAGAAAACAATCTGACGTTTCTAAAACTGTTTGGATGATGTCTATAAGTATAACAGAACTCATATGGCAGGCAGAAACTTGAGAAGAAATCCAAACAGGAAGTGAGAAATCTGAGGTTGGTAGATTTTCAACACAGTTCCAATTGAAATCCCATTGAGATATGAATGAAGATGCACTTCCTAGGGCTTCAATTAGATGTCAACCGTCTATAGAAATTTGAATGAGGCTTCTACTGTGTTGTGGGACTGAATAAGAGCAGAATGAGCCATGTGTCTGGCAGTCAGCCATTTCCTGGTCATGCGCATTCCTCATGATATCGACCTGCGTTCCATTGCTCCTCAAGACACAAAGGAATTCTCTGGTTGGAATTTTATTGAAGATTTTTGATAAAAACATCCTAATGATTGATTCTGTACTTAGTTTGAAATGGTTCTTCGACCTGTAATATAACTTTTTGAAGTTTTTGTCCGAAGTAACGCTCGACCAGAACGAGCGTTTGGATATGTATACCAAACGCGCTAAAAAAAAGGAGGTATTTGGACATAAATAACTGTCACGTGGGACTAGGTGTGTGAGGTAGGAATCAGGCTCAGAGAGCAGAGAGTTCCAAGGGAGAAGTGCACTTTAATGTGGCACCAAAATACAATGCCCAAACACAGGGCGCGAAAATACCGACCAAACCAAAACACAGGGTACCCAGTCCGTAGCAAGAACACACCCAACAACTCAACACGTAACACTAGAATAATCCCGCACAAAACAAGGGCGGGTTTGCTAGCCTTAAATAAGGACGCCCATCAGGAAAACATAATAGGACACAGGTGCAACTAATAAGACAAAACAAACAGAAAAGGGAAAAGGGATCTGTGGCGGCTAGTATGCCGGTGACGACGACCGCCGAGCACCGCCCGAACAGGCAGGGGAGCCAACTTCGGCAGAAGTCGTGACAATAACGGACATTATCGAACAAAACAAACATTTATTGTGGACCTGGGATTCCTGGGAGTGCATTCTGATGAAGATCATCAAAGGTATGAGAATATTTATCATGTAATTTCTGGTTTCTGTTTACTCCAACATGGCGGCTAATTTTTATATTTTTCTGAGCGACGTCTCAGATTATTGCATGGTTTGCTTTTTCCGTAAAGTTGTTTTGAAATCTGACACACCGGTTGCATTAAGGAGAGGTATATCTATAATTCCATGTGTATGACTTGTATTATCATCTACATTTATGATGATTATTTCTGTTGAATCGAAGTGGCTATGCAAAATCACTGGATGTTTTGGAACGATCCACGGTCCGGAGCCTCCAGCGACAATCCACGGTCCGGTTCCTCTGGCGACGATCCATGGTCTTGTTGTTCCGGTGATGATCTACGGTCCGAAGTCCCCGGCGACTATCTACCGTCCGGTTCCCCCGGAAACGATCCACGGTCCGGAGCCTCCAGCGACTACCCACGGTCCGGTTCCACGGAAGCGGCGGGATCAGCGAACGGAGCGGGGTCTACGTCCCGAACCAGAGCCGCCACCGAGGCTAGATGCCCACCCGGACCCTCCCCCATGGTTCAGGTTTTGCAGCCGGAGTCCGCACCTTTGGTGGGGGGGGTACTGTCACGCCCTGACCTTAGAGAGCCTTTTATTTCTCTATTTGGTTAGGTCGGGGTGTGATTTGGGTGGGCATTCTAATTTTTCTATTTCTTTGTTGGCCGGGTATGGTTCCCAATCAGAGGCAGCTGTCTATCGTTGTCTCTGATTGGGGATCATACTTAGGCAGCCTTTTTTCCTAGTTTGTGGGATCTTGATTTTGTTAGTTGCTGTATAGCCTGCAGAACTTTATGTTTGTTTTGTATTTTGTATTTTTTTTTTGTGTTCATTTTAAATAAAAGTAAGATGTTTGCCTACCACGCTGCACCTTGGTCTAATTCATCCATCAACGAACGTAACAGTAGAGCTCCAAGACAGGATTGTGTCGCAGCACAGATCTGAAGAATGGTACTGAAAAATGTCTGCAGCATTGAAGGTCCCCAAGAACACATTGGCCTCCATCATTCTTAAATGGAAGAAGTTTGGAACCACAAAGACTTATCCTAGAGCTAGCCACCCGGCCAAACTGAGCAATCGGGACGGGGATATCTAGTCAGTTGTAAAACTGAATGCGTTCAACTGAAATGTGTCTAACGTATTTAACACAACCCCACTGAATCAGAGAGGTGCGGGGGGGCTGACTTAATCGATATCCACATCATCGGTGCCTGGGGAACATCATCAGCTCTGGGATTTAATCCAGCAACCTTTAATTTACTGGCCCAGCGTTCCTACCCGCCAGGCTACCTGCCGCCCCAGTGGAGAAGGGTTTTGGTCAGGGAGTTTACCAAGAACCCGATGGTCACTCTGACAGAGCTTCAGAATTTCTCTGTGGAGATGGGAGAACCTTCCAGAAGGACAATCATCTCTGCAGCACTCCACCAATCAGGCCTTTATGTTAGAGTGGCCAGACAGAAGACACTCCTCAGTAAAAAGCACATGACAGCCCACTTGGAGTTTGCCAAAAGGCACCTAAAGGATTCTCAGACCATGAGAAACAAGATTCTCTGGTCTGAGGAAACCAAGATTGAACTCTTTGGCCTGAATGCCAAGTGTCAAGTCTGGAGGAAACCTGGCACCATCCCTACGGTGATGCATGGTGGTGGCAGCATCATACTGTGGGGATGTTTTTCAGCGGCAGGGACTGGGAGACTAGTCAGGTTCGAGGCAAAGATGAAGAGAGCAAAGTACAGAGAGATCCTTGATGAAAACCTGCTCAAGATCGCTTAGGACCTCAGACTGAGACGAAGGTTCACCTTCCAACAAGACAACAACCCTAAGCACATAGCCAAGACAAAGCAGGAGCGGCTTCGGGATAAGTCTCTGAATGTCCTTGAATGGCCCAGCCAGAGCCTGGACTTGAACCAGATCGAACATCTCTAGAGAAACCTGAAAATAGCTGTGCAGCGACGCTCCCCATCCACCCTGACAGAGCTTTGGAGGATCTGCAGAGAAGAATGGGAGAAACTCCCCAAATACAGGTGTGCCAAGCTTGTAGCGTCATACCCAAGAAGACTCGAGGCTGTAATCGCCGCCAAAGGTGCTTCAACAAAGTACTGAGTAAAGGGTCTGAATGCTTATGTAAATCTTGTTGTTTTTTTACATTTCTAAAAAACTATTTTTGCTTTGTCATTATGGGGTATTGTGTGTAGATTGATGAGGGGAAAAAAGTTCACATGCATTCAGTCCCACATGGCACCCTATTTCTTACAAAGTCCACTACTTTTCACGAGGGCCAAGTAGTGCACAATAAAGGGAATAGGGTGCCATTTGGGAAGCAGGAGAGTTACTCCGAGGCATTAGTGTCCTCCAGTGGGCATTTTCAGAGAAGACAAAATAACTAATGATCAGTCTGAGAGAGAGAGGGGAGGAGCACAATGTACTGTACAGAGAAGACAAAATAACTAATGATCAGTCTGAGAGAGAGAGAGGGGAGGAGCACAATGTACTGTTCAGAGAAGACAAAATAACTAATGATCAGTCTGAGAGAGAGAGAGAGGGGAGGATGTACAATGTACTGTACAGAGAAGACAGAAGACAAAATAACTAATGATCAGCTAACTAAGCTAGCCGTTTCACATCCGTTACACTCACCCCCCTTTTGAACTCCTCCTTTTCCGCAGCAACCAGTGATCCGGGTCAACAGCATCAATGTAACAGTATAACTTTAGACCGTCCCCTCGCCCATACCCGGGCGCGAACCAGGGACCCTCTGCACACATCAACAACAGTCACCCACGAAGCATCGTTACCCATCGCTCCTCAAAAGCCACGGCCCTTGCAGAGCAAGGGAAAGCACTACTTCAAGGTCTCAGAGCAAGTGAAGTCACCGATTGAAACGCTATTTAGCGCGCACCACAGCTAACTAAGCTAGCCGTTTCACATCCGTTACACGGGCTCTGTAAAGCGTTACAGATTCCACATTAGAGATTTTAAATTCATTTCCGATTGAGCCAACATATGCAGTGTTTACAGTGAATGCAGTCTTCTTTAAAGCATGCACATAGCCTTTAAATGTCCATCACGCTGTAAAGCTTCCACCATGCAGATTGAATACAGCACTAAATTATGATATATCTACAGTATGCATAGAAAAAAGTATTTCTGATTATTAAACTTGATGTTGAATAAACACTATGTTTTACTATCTTGAAACAATACTAAACCATCACAAAACACTCATAATTCTAGCTTGTCATCTATCATTTCTCCAACACCAGACAAGACTGTGCTGATTTGTCTTGTAAATCTGGCAACGAGGATCAAACCTAACCTGGTTTATTTACAGTCACTAAAGCATGACAGATGTCTGAAATCTGTAACTTCGGCTTGCAGACATTGTGAAGGGGCCTCCAGTAAGACACTGGACCCTCATTAGGGAGGGCAACTGATCAACACAGTCCGTTGCTAAGAGTTGCTAATCACAGCAAGCTTGCGCCCCAAATGGCATCTTATTCCCTACATAGTGCACTACTTTTGACCAGAGCACTATATATGGGCCCTGGTCAAAAGTAGTGCACTCTGCGGGGAATAGGATACCATTTGGGAAGCAATCATACAGTAAATAAAGGCCCTATGCATTTCAGTTCTCAGCCTTCTCATGTTCTCCATTCAATCACCAAGCAATTTTCCATCTTATGAGCGGCATTACGGCTAGCCTTGCATCTGCTGCTAGAGAATGGCTACATCCCAAATAGCACCCTATTCCCTATGTAGTGCACTACATTTGGTCAAAACCCTGATTAAAGTATGCCATTTGGGATGCAGAGAAGTGATATAGTCAGGGGGTACAGCGACAGTGCTTCTCTGAGAATAGTAACAGCAACAGGGACCCACCAGCGAGAAGAGAACAGAGGCGTCATTAGCCTCTGGTATGTTCTGCTCTCTTCTCAACAATAAGCTCTTTAACCCCTTCTTTCCATATCTTCCTCCCTCATTGACCTTTTTGCTGCTGGGTTAGGCTTAAATCAAGCAACTCAGAGACAGGACATTTATGCTAATAGACAAAACAACAGGTATTACAGTGTAACACACAATAAGTTTCATAGAACATGTACTTTTCTATGAACTTTTCCACAATGTTAAGATCTGGTGCAGGCCAGTGCATAGCTTTTACTTCTCTGATGTACTGAAACCATGTGATACAGGACTGATACACAGCACTAGATGGCAGCACAGAGATTAGGCATGTTGTCTGTGAGGGTTGGTTTGGCTGCACCACAACAGGTGAGACCAGTACAAAAGCAGCCAGCGTTCTGTAAATATCCCTGACGCAGTAATAAATAAATAAAAACATTGAATAGTGAAGTAAGCTTTATGCTACATATTTTTGATTGCGAACCCATTACACCTCTTTGAGCATCCTGTAAAGATCCAGTGTGACTTACATACTTGTTGCAATAGTTTATGTCTCCAGCAACTGATACATACTACTCTTGATTTTGTTTCATTGTTTGTTTTTCCTGAGTGTTAAGGCTATAGAAAACAAAAAACTTAGAGGCTATTATTTGATTGGATGGAGAGCCTCTCTTTTCTTCTAACTTGTGACTTGTACAGTATATGTGTGTAAATCCCACTAAAAACAACACAGGATTTCAGACTAAGTCTGAGTTTTACATGAAGTCAGACTTGTACATGAGCCAACGCAAAGTTAGGACCCAGCCCTGTGTGGTGACTGGAGGATAACGTAGTGAGAAGCATCTCGAGGACATCCTTTATACCCAAAGGAATTCAGTTCATTCTTGGAGTGAAAGATAATAAAGTCCCTTGTGGTGGTAGAGGATCTCCCTCCATCCCTCAGCTTAGTGTCAGGTTACCCCTGCCCCCCCTGTGTAACAGTCTCTCTCTCAATTCAATTAAAGGGGCTTTATTGGCATGGGAAACATACTGTATGTTTACATTGTCAAAGCAAGTGAAATAAATAATAAACAAAAGTGAAATAAACTATAAAAAATGAACAGTCAACATCTCTCTCTCTCTCTCTCTCTCTTGCTGTCGCTCTTGTTATCTCCACCTTTTTCTTTCTCTTTATCTCTTTATTTATTTCCCTGTCCCCATCCCTCTCTCTCTCTCTCTCTCTTGCTCTCTCAGACACAGGCAAAGGACAGAGCAGTGCTTTGTTTAGCTTGGCCCTGTCTAATCCCTGTCTGGCCAGTATGAGTGACTGTCAAAGTGAGCCACCAGCCCACCAACCCTACAGTGGGCCAGAGAGACATTCATCCCCCTTAAGGAGTCATGCCCCCTCTCTTAGAAATCCCAAGAAACTTTACACCTCTGCAAGGCCCTATAAATAGGTCCCATCTGTCCCCTAGGTTCATTTACACCCACATTCCTTTTGGAGCGCTTGCATGGCTTGGGGATGGGGGTTGGGGGTTGATGGGGGGCCTGGAAGGAGGTGGTGGTGGATGGGGGTAGAGGGGGAGAACAGAACCAGAGTTCAAAAGCAATACAGCACTACGCTCAGCACCCAGCACTCACTGTTCACCACCCACTACTCACCACTCACTACCCACCAGCAGCTACCACCCACCCAACGTCCAGCCACAGCCCACCACTCAGCCACCCACCAACCACTCAGCGCCCACCACTCACTGCCCACCACGTACCACCCACCAGGTACAGTATTATGAAAGTCACACCCTTCCATTTCAAGGAGAAGCCCCCCATGCTGCATACTAGAGGAGGGGGGGGGTGATGAAGTGAGAGAGAAACAGAGACCTGGGCATTCTAGTCTCTTCTCAGAGAGCTGTATCTCCGCAGCACCCTGAGTCAGATGAAAGAGACTACAGGCATTCTAGCCCCCAACCAACAACCCTAAACAACTAGAGAGCTGACCCTGAACTTCCCTCTCAGACTTCCTTTTAAGCATTCACCCCACTACTTGTGGTCTGAAACCCTGTCCACCTTCTATTGTCCCTCAGCTGTTTACCAAAACAAGGTGCAAATGAACCGCTTTGTTGTATTTTTTATCCCAGATTAACCCTTTAAGGTCTCTGCGGGCGAAACTACCTGCCTGAAGTAACCAACAGACATTATTCTGTTGTGAATGTAGCTAACTGAATTAATTCAGGATTTTTTTTGTCCTTGCAAAGTGTGCTACATAAGAGCGTTATTGAGGATAGCTGCATTATCCGTGCTACAACTGTTGGTTGTAATGGTGACTCAGTATTAAAAGTGTTGTTTTCTGACAGATGTCAAGGTAGGTATTCTGTGTGCCTTGTACCAGATCACTTACTGTATGTCTCTATTCAGGAATAAAGATGTCAATAGCAGCGTGTCATCAAGAAACAGCTCAGTGAATTGACAGACAGTGTGCTCAAAAGAGCAGCCAAGTTGCTGTCAATGAAATGATTGTTTATCTATGGGATTGCACAGAATGACAAACGAACTCTTTCTTTGGGTTGGGATGACATGGATACGTGACTTATTCTGTCGGTGTTAAGTTGCAACGTTTATAGAGCGGACGTGGGCTTTGCTAAGCGGCAGTCAGTCCTTCAATGATCTGTCTTTATAGCTTCAGATTAAACCTGCGTTGCTGACTCATGGAGGGGGGTGGGCGGATAATTCCTCAGATCCAGGCAGTGATAGGGTTATTCTCACCTGTTGTCTTTCTTCATCTTACTCAAATAATTCTGACTTATCGTTCATAGGAAAAACATCCGCCCCCACTGCTTTAGCAAAGCATTTTGGGTCTGGGTTCTGATTCTCTACGCTTTATCCAGTGTGCACACGTTCACTTCTCATCATGCATTTAACATCATTGGATTGCTTCAAGCATTGCTGGAAAAGGTTTCCACCACTTTCCTTGAACCAGTCCATTGCTTTTAAACACATTGAGCGAGAGTGTACAAGTACACACTTTGGGAGAAGAGTAGAGTATCGTAACGTTGCCTGGGATTTGAATACAGAAGCTACGTGTTAACTTCGTAACCTTCAAAGGTGCTCCTGCTGTTTCCTGCTTCCTCTCTCGCACTCTGAGGAGGCTCCAGGCCAGGATCATATTCATTATTGCATGCAATGGAAAATGTTTAAATGTTTTTATTCCATTTGGTACCTAATGAATACGACCCTGCTTCCTCTCTCCCACTGTGGGAAGGCTCCACTCTCTCCTCAGTCTTCTCAGAGTTTTTGGCTCCAAGGCCTTGGGGTTTAATTTGATCCCAAGTCGTGCGTCACCCCAGCGTACAGCAATGGAGAGGAACGGAGCCCGCTTGCCCTTTACGGTACATAGGTGCAGAGTAAATCACCACACCCCTTTGGACAACTGATCTCACGTCTTCAGTATGGCTGCCAGGAAGGAGGAGGAAGGAGGAGTCAGCACTGCTTATGAATATGTATCTAAAATAATCCATGTTTACTACTTATAAGATGTTTATTAATGATTAGCGCCTGCCGATGTGATATTTATTTCCAGCCACTTGATTCTTAGAAGGTATTACATATTAGTAATGAACTTTCTAACAGATGGTACAGATTTTTTATTATTTTCAGGTCTTTAAAAAGGTGTCAAAGCATGTCACAAGACATAAGTCAATTCCCCCTGAGCAACAATCATACAAAACCACCTCAGTCCACAGAATAAAATAAACAATAATTAAAAGTCTGTGAGGCTCTAGTCCACAAGCCCCCATTTTAGGTATGCGCTGATTTGTAGTTTCTCCTCCACCCATAATAATAAAATAACAGGTGTTCCTCGCTATAGTTTTGGTGTTTAATTACAACCATTTATTTTTAAACCCATTCCACTTTAGTGGACAATTCCACAGCTGAAGGACAGACAAGCAGGGCTACCAAGCTATTCAACCTGCTGTTCCCCTTGTGTACTCTCATAACTGGCAGAAACCATCTTGGGACACCAGGTGTTAGCTACGCTACCTGATGTAATACTGTCAGGGTTTGGGGTAAATTCCATTTAAATTCAGTCAATTCAGGAAGTAAATTCCAATTCCAATGTTTTCTCATAGAGAAGCATTGAAGAAAATTTTAATTTCAGATGTCTGTTTCCTGAATTGAGTGAATAGAAATGGAATTGACTGACCTCAACCCTGGTTGCTGTAAACCTGAAGAGGTTAAGCAGTGAGCGGGGAGGTATTTCCCTTGTCACGTCATTATAAGGCCCTTGTCAGCAGTGGGAGTGGGGGGTAGGTTAGTGCCACGGCCAGCCTCTTGAGACCGATATAGACAAGAGGAAGGAGCTAGAATTTGCTCTGTTGGCCCTGCCTGGTTACTGGCATCGGCAGCTGAAGCTCAGGAGCCCCTTGATCTCTCATCTCCTACTCCCAATACCTCACACATCCCCCAGACATGGAGGATACCCAAGGCTCAGTGGTGACCATAGAGATAGATAGAGGACTCATGTTTTTGTCAGTCTGTGACGGCAAGGGCAGCTTCATTGAGGCTATCTCCATTTTAAAGTAGTCAATTTTATTCTTCACAATTAGCTACTGCCTCCTGAGAACCCGGTTGGACATGAGGGATCAGCCAATGAAGTTGGAAGTCCCACCCAGTCGACTACATTAAAATGGTAGACACCCTCAATGGCGCTGCCCATTCTAAAATGTCCTTTTGGCCACTAGAGGCCTCTATCATTCTCTATGGTGGTCACTCACTCTATGGTGGTCACTGACCCCCCCACCTTGGCCTCGCCACCCCATGTGGGGTCATTCAAAGGGAACTGGCCACTCATCCCGTGCTCTAGTCTTGGGTGACTATGGCCCTGGTCCAAAGCAGTGCACTATATAGAAGTGCCATTTGGGATGCATCCCTAGTCTTGGTTCTGAGTTTCAAGATTACTACCCCTGTCCTTTCTCCTAACTTTTAACATCAGAACACAGACCAGTGAGGTGGATCATCACTCCATTCACAGCCAGTTAAAATGTATTGATGAAACCCTCTTTCAATGCAGTAAGACAGTGTCGGAAAAATGTATTATTCAATCTGAATGAGAAGGGGTACAGTACAGAGATGATATTGGGATGAATTAGAGGGATGTTTTCATGAATCAGAAACTATTACTATTTGTTTTGAATCTACTGTGTGCAGGGCTGGCGTTATCCTTTTGGGGGCCGTAAGATGGGAGCCCCCCCCCCCCCCCCCCCCGTGTGAGCATACAGGGCAGATCAACAGGCACAACCAGGTGAGGGGTGGTGAACTTGACAACGACTTGCGAGCGGTGGGTTCCGAACAACAATGACAAAAAATGTACACAAAAAATATATATTTGGGGGAAAATTATACCACTACCCAAAAGGGCACTTTGGAGACTGGAAGGGCAAAAGGGCAGGTAGAGCCCTATCTGAGCATGTGCCTGGATAGCTGACCAGACTAACTACCAATCTAAAACATTTTGCTGACATTGCTAATTGAGTGTCTGTCATTGACTGACATAGCAAGAGGAAAACTGCTGATGCACAATCACATTTCAAAATTGCACCTGGTGTATTCTACTATTCTTACTCTCAATAGTAATTTGAGACCCGACTGAGTCCCCCCCAAAAAACTGCTTATGTCGCTTATGCCTGGAACCGGTACTGTGTGTGTGTGTGTGTGTGTGTGTGTGTGTGTGTGTGTGTGTGTGATGAGATGAGATGAGATGAGATGAACAAATAGTCTATGATAAGGACACCTTTTATGAAGTCCATACAAACATACTACCATAACTGTCTGAAATCTAAATTTGCACATATTGGTAGCTCACTTGTGTAACCCACTCCCCCATTACCCCCTCGGGTCAGCAGCAGGAAGTGTCATGCCACTGTCATTAGGCCTACTACAAATAGAAACAGCTCCTTTAAAAAAGGATCTTCAAGTGATTTCTACCAAGTAGAGTAAACGCCTTCACATGATCATTTCAATAACCCATGGATCCCGACAGTGAAAATATGATTTCACTGTCCATCATAGAGAGATACAGTATAAGACGTCACCCACTGTGCGATTGTATGTCTCTAACTGTGTGTGCGTGTTTCTGTGAGGGCGAGAGGGATTTGTCTAGAAAGGATACAGCTTTTGTCAAAATTGACTTTTTGAAGCAGGTTTAGTTGAATGTATGCAGCAGGTTAGGATAATTAACATAGCAGGTTAGGATAATTAACATAGCAGGTTAGAATAATTAACATAGCAGGTTAGAATAATTAGGTAAAGGTTATGAAAGGGTTAGGGTTGGCTAAAATGCAAAAAAAAAAAAAAAAAAAAAGCTGTATCCCATCTAGAGAGAGAGCAATTAGGCATATATATTCCGGTTTTACATTTTGTCCAAAGTGATGAAAGTAGCCTAGCCTAGGCTGCACTAGGAGTCATAACAGATCGAGGGCATCGACATCATAAATAGACCAAATTTGAATCCATCGTATTTCCAAGATCTGTTATTCTCTACTTCTTATATTATATCCTATTATATATCACTGCAACCCCCCATTTCACTAGAAGAATATAACGCTTTGGCTACAATTTCTGAATATTGAAAACTGAACTAACTTACTGATAGCCCCATAAATAAACTTCTTCATACCGAGAGAAAATGGGAAAGATTATGTGCGATGTTGTGTCATCACACTCACAGAAGACTGATGCATTCCTTGGCTCAGCCGGAAAAAAACAGTGTAAATATAAATCAGGCTACTGTTACCGGGCGGCTGCCCGTTAGGCTACCGGGTGACCCCGGACGACCTCAATCACCGTTTCCCATTTATTTTTTTACACAGCTTGCGCTGTATTAAATTAACATCTTCTGACGATCAGCCCGACCGCGACTTAGATGGGGAGTCCCTATATTCCATGTATAGAACAACCCCCCACCCGTCTCCTGGCGATGTCCAATCCTGTCCCTTGAGCTACATTGACGAGGGTGCTGTGTAAAATATTATCATATATATACGCCCAGACCCACCCTTGATGCTCTGAGTCTCCTCCAAGCTTACGCGGGAACTGTCTGCCTGTATTACCGGTGAAGTAGCTAACTAATTTACTATCTGCTAAAATGGCACCCAAGAAGGACGCTAAGGCGGCACCCGCCAAGAAAGCCGAGCCGGCAAAGGCAGCTGCACCCGCACCCGAGCCTGAGGTGGTGGCCGCCCCCCCTGCACTCGACTTGTCCACAGTCAAGGTAACTATGTTCTGTATTTCCCTACCTCCTCTAGCCTTTGCCCTGCATCCTCCCTCTATCCCTCTAGCCTGGCTTCTTTGTCTGTCTGCAAAATAAAAGTTTGAATTATTATTTCCTGAGTCACAACATAATGTAAATAGTTAGGCTACAAAGCTTTATTATTTTCTATGGTCCTTTAGTTTTTCCGTTGTATATGTTCCGTGGTATTTGGCCTGGTTGGTTTATTGCAGTGTGTTTTGCTGAAGTTAGGTACAAGTTAGGGAATGGTTGTCAGTGAAGGGCCATTCTCGATACATGCTGATGCCACAATCATATAGGCCTAGGCTGCACATGTATACGAGAATGTGAAACTATTCAGTTTAAATGTGAAAGACTGCCTATCTATTTGTGTTCCGTTTGGATATCGTAGGCAACTGTTAGGCTACTTATTATGTTTGATGAGTAGCCCTAGGGTACCTATTTCAACTTATGGAGTTACTACAGTTCTGGAATAGCTTAACTAAAAGTGGTGTTGTATTTGGACAAAACATTAGGTTGGGATTATTTTGTCATGTATTTTCCATACTGTAGCCTATTATTATAACCATATTTGACAAGCGATAGCGAAATGGCAAGAGCACGCTTGGACCCACGGACCTAGTTCTGAAGCAGAATTGAAAGTGTTAAGACATCAGCACCTCGGATAGCTCCGGAGAGACGCTGCTCGCTCACCTAAACCACGCCCCATATGCCCCTCGGCTTCCTTGATAGGCTGAAGGAGTTTGTGACAAGGTGAAACTGCAATGGAACTTGTCACCAAATGTGGACATGTTAAAGTATCTAAAGATGGACCTCCAAGATCGAGTGCCATCGTAAGAGTATAGCTGTGGAGCTAATTTTGTCTCGAGGATTGATAGGGGATAGTGTTTCTTCCGTGATTGATGAGGTGATGGGAGAAAAACGTTTTACCTTTTTCTTTTTTTACTTGCTTATCTGATGTGGTGGTGTTGTTGTATATGCCCCATTTTGAATCCAACTGTCAAAATAAAGATCCAAATTATAAAGTAGGCTACACTACAACCAGTATTGGTCCATTATACATAATACAAAGAGATATATGCATATTAGGCTATATATACCTTCTTCACTTTCTCTTTGCTCTACACTGTGAGGAGTCTGGAGAAAATCCACAGCTACATAATCACTTAAAAGTTGTAACTGTTTGCTCTTAAGGTAGTGAGCCTCTTGTGTATGGCCCAGGCCTACCCCAACAGTCCACGTCCTTACAGTTTAGGTAGTATGAGACCTAAAGTAAAACTGCAAGACTATTGCTCCCAAAACCTCATCCCCTTCTTATGGCACCCTGATTCATTAGTGTTTGAGATGGACTGTAAAATAGTAAGGAGTCGTCCCAAACACCCTGCAAGTCATTATCTGGGCCTGGAAGTGGTCTAGGTGGAGGTAGCCTACTACACGGTAGTATTGCGGTACCAAGACTCTCATTCCAGAATCAGGCTTAGGAGAGAAACTGTTCTGGGGCGAAATAGAAAGGCTGTAGTCAAGGCTCCTCAACAATTCCCCTAGACAGTGTAACAGCAGGGTTTAAATCCATAGAAAGTCTCAGATCTGATAGCAGCCAGGGGCTACGGTAGAATTGTGCCTAAATGGAATTACTTCATTGGCTGTAAATGTTCGAAAGTGGGCCCCACTTTCTTTCAATGTTCTGACTGTTGTTCTTTGCTGCCCTCTATAGGTGGAGTTCACTCCCGACCAGCAGGAGGGTAAGTTCACTAAACCAAATTACTAAAGGCCAGTTTCTCGGACACAGATTAAGCCTAGTCCCAGTCTAAAAACCATGATCAATGGAGATTCTCAGTTGAAAGTGTTTCTTAGGCCAAGACTAGGCTAAATCTGTGTCCTGTAAAAAAATAAAAAAATAATAGATCAGATGTCACTATCAAAACGTAATCAGTAACAATACTGTAAAACAGATCATTATCACTGCACCTTCGCAGACCTGGGTTCAAATATTATTTTAATTTTTTGTAAATACTTTATCTGAGCTGGATTGAGCTTGCCTGGTTTAATGGACCAATAGAATAATTGAAGAACTGAAATCTGAAAACCTTGCTCACCTGGCACCCCAGGCAGGCTAGAGCAAACACTCAAAGTATTTGAACAATTTCTAGTAGTACTGCACCTCTGACTCCTAATAAAAAACACTCAAATAAATCCACTCTAGGTCCTTTTAAAACATGGATTAGCTGCCACTCTGATTTCTATCTCAATGTTAGCCTACTATTACTAAACCCAGACTAAGTAGTGTTTACAAATATAACAAATTCAAAGATGGGTGAAAAAATGCAATAGCACTATTTCGGCTAGGCTTACTTCTGATCTGACTAAACCAAATAACTTGTAACATTAAACAACCTCTGGAGTGCATTTACAATGTAATATTTCCTATAGAGGTGAACATTCTCAAATTACATGCACCTGAAGCCATTTTCAATAAATTTTCCAAAATGACCCCTCCGTATGAACCTTAATGCAAAAGCATTATGGCTAAATGAACACTGGTCAAAAACAATTATACATTAGCTAGTTTATATGAACAAACAAGAAAACTATTCAATTAAATCGAAAATATGTCTGGACCACAGATTAGGACACCACTTGGCCTGTTATAAAATGTTCTAATCTGTCACAATGAGTCATAATGTTATAACAGGAAGTCTAGTTAGCTGCTGTCAAAGTGAACCCATAGTAGGGGATGATATCCTAGTATTACATAGTTTTCCTTGGACACATTCACTGATTGACAGCATCATGTGGACAGATAACTGGCATAGGTCTTTAAAGTTGTTGGGGAATATGGAACATCTAAAACATCTTTATCCGTAGGCCTAATAACACTCATAGGAATCCCATGTTTAACTCCATTCTCGTAGACATTCTAAATGTCAAACAATTAAACGCATCCATGTCTTATATTGTCACCCTTTGATAAAGCCTAGCTCATTACGAGCAAGCAGTGGGTCGCACAGTCATCGCGCCAGCCGGGAGTTGTTTAAGCCGCGGTCAACATTCTCTTGGTTTATTCGTGTCAGTCCACTCACAGCATTGCCTAATAAAGGAGGGGAGCTCATATTCTCTCTTCAGTATCGATTCCAAGTCGGCTCCTGGTCGGCGAGAGAGGGAGAGAGAGGGAGAGAGCGAGGGCACTAGAACAATCTGCAGCACCCGGCCTCACCCTACTAGAATCTGAAGTCAAATGTCTACTGTTTTCTGTTGATCTGGTGCTTCTGTCCCCAACCAAGGAGGGCCTACAGCAGCACCTAGATCTTCTGCACAGATGGTGTCAGACCTGATCCCTGACAGTAAATCTCAGTAAAACAAAAATAATGGTGTTCCAAAAAAGGCCCAGTTGCAAAGACTACAAATACAAATTCCATCTAGATACCGTTGCCCTAAAGCACACAAAAAACTATACTTACATTTGCCTTAACATCGGCGCCACAGGTAACTTCCACAAAGCTGTGAACGATCTGATAGACAAGGCAAGAAGGGTCTTCTACACCATCAAAAGGAACATAAAATTCGACATACCAATTAGGATCTGGCTAAAAATACTTGAATCCCAAAAACTATACATACCTTGGCCTTAACATCGGGGCCACAGGTAACTTCTGCAAAGCTGTTAACGATCAGATAGACAAGGCAAGAAGGGTCTTCTATGCCAGAGAGTACACAGTGGCAGAATACCTGACCACTGTGACTGACCCAAAGGAAAGCTTTGACTCGGTCCAGACTCAGTGAGCATAGCCTTGCTATTGAGAGGTGCCGCCATAGGCAGACCTAGCATCCAAGAGAAGACAGGCTACATGCACACTGGGTGGTACTGAAAATGATGAATATGAAGTTGACCAATTTAGAAATGTCCCTTTAAGTTTAACACTGTTCCAGTGTCTATATGCTGGGTTAAATGTGGAAGACACATTTCAGTTGAATGCATTCAGTTGTACAACTGACTAGGTATCTTTCCTTTCCTTTATATGGGTCCACAGACTCAACACTTTCAATGTTGATTAAACACTCAGTGTTAATTATTTTGTGTATTTTTAACACTGGAGAATTTGCAGTGCGGACAATTAAAGGTAAATATATATATATATATATATATATATATATATATATATATATATATATATATATATATATTAGAACAGATGGTAATTCTACATCAAGTTGCAAAATTATAATGGATAGGGCGAAGCTCTCATCATTCAATTGAGATATTCACAATAATCCCTGCAACAACAAAAAAACACCAAAGTGGTGTGCATGTTCATTTCATAGATCTCTTGGTATGTTATCATAGCTTCTGTTGGCCACTAGCCCAGGCATTCTGAGGGTAATAAAACACTTCCTCTCTCTCTCTCATCCCTCTCTCTTCCTCTCTCTCTCTCTCTCATCCCTCTCTCTCTCTCATCCCTCTCTCTTCCTCTCTCTCTCTCTCCTCTCACCTCACCTCACCACAGACTACAAGGAGGCTTTCGGTCTCTTCGACAGGGTGGGTGACGCAAAGGTGGCTTACAACCAGGTCGCTGATATCATGCGCGCCCTGGGACAGAACCCCACCAACAAGGAGGTGCGCAAAGTCCTGGGCAACCCTTCTGATGAGGGTAAGGCACACACACACGCACACACACATACGCAAAGTGATACAAGGACACACAAGCACAGGCACACACACACGGAAACAGTACATTGAAGCACAAGCGCACATACACACACGTACACACACACACACACACATTCCTTAATACTGACTCTGTGTACACTATTCTCTCCACTTTAGACCCTCAGTCCTTCATAGTTGAATTTGTCCTAATATAACACACTAGGGGGGAGGACATTTACACATAAGTGACCACACCTTGGCATTTGTCTGCTCCCTTTTATAGTACATTGTAACAATTCAGCACCTGTCATGATTGACACATTCCTCAATTGGTGGTGTAGCTGAGTTGCTGCAAGAGGCCTTTGAAGTGTTTTGGGTTACAAAGCCTGACATTGTGTTTTTCTGTTATTTCACTATGTATGTGTCAACAAATGCATTGTATGTAGTTATATTTTGACACACACACACACGGCCATTTTCAATGGTAAATCTGTGTGTACAGGAGCTAGTATTATTATTTATTAGTAGTAGTAGTGTACTGTATGGTAAGGGCCAGGGTGAAGTTGCCCCTACACACTGATCTGGAGTCAATTTAGCATATTCCCGACTAATGGTTTAAGGTTAGGATTAGGAGAGGGAAAAGCTGATCATAGATCTGTGCCTAGGGGAAATTTCACCTTGGAGCATACTGTCTACTTCTAATGCATTTCCTCTCACTCTGGCTGCCCACAGAAATGGCCGGCAAGAGATTAGAGTTTGAGGCCTTCCTCCCCATGCTCCAGCACATCGTCAATGACCCAAACAAGGGAACCTTCGATGACTACGTTGAAGGTCTGCGCGTCTTTGACAAGGAGGGCAACGGCACCGTGATGGGGGCTGAGCTGCGTATTGTCCTTGGAACACTGGGTAAGTGGCCGCCCAGGCTTAGTTGAAACATGACGTGTGTGTGTGTGTGTGTGTGTGTGTGTGTGTGTGTGTGTGTGTGTGTGTGTGTGTGTGTGTGTGTGTGTGTTTGACACCAGACCAACTTATGACCTGGCCTCTCTCACCTCTCCCTCCCTCTAGGTGAGAAGATGACCGAGGCTGAGATTGATGCCCTCATGCAGGGACAGGAGGACGAGAACGGCAGTATCAACTTTGAAGGTAAGCCTTCAAGTCTTCTAAGTCTTCTAAGTCTTAGGTCACATCCCAAACGGTACCCATTTTCGTAGTGCTAAGGCAATATGCAAAGTGCAAATATTAATATTAACCTCATTATAATCTGTCAGCGTGATTTGATTTGAAACTTGTCTTCAACAATGTGCATTATAAGTAGGTGACTATTTATGTATTACTCAGTTGACTAAACTCTAATTAAGTAATTGCCACCTTATCAAGCAGATTGTTGATAAAAAGTTAAAAATGAAATCACATTTCTATGCACTTCTCTCTCTTTGCATATTCTGACCTTGAATTTCAGCATGAGAATAGCATGCTATTGGCCCGCTATTCATTTGGGGTGGAGATGAAAGAAATGACGGTGTGGCGAATACATCCATATTCTGACCTTGACTTAATTCCCTCATAATTCCACCACCTTCACGCGCGATGAATAAGGTCAAGAAACGGTTCAAATAAATGGAACAGCATAGAATGTGGAATGCTTGGTAACACTTTACTTGACACCCAGCGTCATAACACGTTATGACATGGTCATAACCATGTCATAAGATGTCATAACGGCTGACATAACGAGTCATAACCTGTTATAATATGGTCATAACACTGTCATGACACATATATGTACAAACATATATTGCATTATTTTAGGACTGGTTATGGCACCTACATAAGAGTATGAAAACCCACATGACCTACCATACAAGGAAAAACATTCCAATACACCATAAACATACCGTTCACATGTAGGCTATGTTGTATTTTTTACTTTCTTTGTTGACCATACTATATTTTCTTTGTAATTGCGACGCACACATTGACGTCAGTCATGCACCTACCCCAGTGCTCTGTTGCTGACGACTGGGATGAATGCCGGAGCAGATTTCAGGAGCCGGACAAGACACCATATTGTTGACTGTTGATTGATATAAGGGCATGAACATGACAGGCCTATCTGCCTTATATGATTATGATGGTCATAATGCTTCATGACAGTGTCATGAACTGTATTTCCTACAAGTTATTTCAAATATGATGTAAAAAAATGAATTACAACAAAGCCCCACCTGCCCTGAATGACGGGTCGCCACTGATAGTGGATCATATCAGACTAACTTATTACAAGTCCTGCAATAACTTGGAACATGTATCCTATTTGAATCATTATGGAACGCAGACCGTAGGTAGCAGTTTAAACCTGGAGCCTGGCACACAGTTCATCACATGATCAGTGAGGATTATTAGGGGAGATTTATAGGACTACTGTTCAACTGCTATTGTATACTTTTCTCTCCTTCCAATATTTCATGGATTGAACTTACTGGATGAATCAAACCACTGTATTTTATTTATTTTATTTTACCTTTATTTAACTTAGCAAGTCAGTTAAGTTTAGCAAGTCAGTTTAGCAAGTCAGTTAAGAACAATTTAATGTTTACAATGATGGCCTACCCAGGCCAAACCCTAACCCGGATGACGCTGGGCCAATTGTGCACTGCTTTATGGGACTCCCAGTCATGGCCGTTTGTGATACAGACTAGAATTGAACTAGGGTCTGTAGTGACGCCACTAGCACTGAGATGCAGTGCCTTAGACCACTGTGCCACTTTTGTGCATTTATGATTCACACATACTTTCCTAACTCTAAAATGTGCCTAAATAATTGACAAGATTGGAGTTTTTTTAAATAAATCTACCAGTTGGTGCTGAAACAGAGACATATATGCATATATTTGGATGGATTTCTTTCATTGATCCCTATATTCTGAGCCAGTTCTCTCAATGTATTTATTCTGTTCAATCTGTAGACAAAATTGGAATTAAAGGGACACCGTAATTAAAGGGATGGCTTAAGATAAATGTACTGTAAGCCCTATTGAATGGAAATTCCACAAATACATCTGTTATTCAGTGTGCTCAAGGTAGACACACCTGTAGAGTGAATACCAACTACTGAGAAGTGCGTAGGAAAGGCGTATATGTCCTACGTCTCAATCGGGCCCATAGGGACTAGGGTCCAATTTGAGAAGCAAAGATTGTCTTACATCATACAGGTCTTATGATATATTGTACATACATTAGAGCCACATTTCAGATTATACTGTAGGTCTAGATTTGTATGATGTTTTTGTTTTTAATTTAGATCAAATGCTTCACTAGCTCACTCCTCTTTCTCTCCTTTTTAATTCCCCTGTGACCTTCTGCCTACCTCCTCCTCACCCCTCCCTCCCTTCCTCTCCTCTCCCTCCCTCCCTTCCTCTCCTCTCCCCTACCTCATCCTCCCTCTACCTCCCCTCACACCTCCCTCACTCTCCTTCCACACCCCTCCATCTCCCCTCACTCCTCCCTCCCCCTCACCCCTACAGCCTTTGTCAAGCACATCATGTCTATTTAAGGATCCTCCGGCTGCAGTGGCTAACGAGGAAGCTAACGTGTTATCTGCAGACCCAATGGTGTCAGGACATCCAGTCCCCACTGTTAGTCAACAACCACCTGAGGAACAGACAGGGGGATAAAGGACTATGAGATGTCATTTCTAAACCGTTATTTTTTTTGTTCATTCTTTTTTTTTTGGTCTGACTCCGACCTTCGACTCTCTGCTCTCTATTCTCCTCCATTAGAAGCTGTCCTTTCTTTTCAACCACCAAACAGCAGATGCTCTTGTTGTCTTGTCCCCCGCCATCTTGGCGGGGTATGCCTCTCCACCGTGGGTCGGTGAAGGAAAGGGGGTAGGGAGGAGCTACCCATTCCATCCCTTACTTGCTGCCTGGATTGGGCCAGTAGAGGTGACTGGCTTTGCTCTAGACTGGCCATCAAAACTCACTCTCCCCTATGTCTTAAATCATTTTTCTCCTCTGCTATTTCACAAAATAAACTTTTCAAAAACCCTCCGGTGTCGCGGCTCTTATTCTTTGCTCTGCGGGAGAGTGAGACTGTGTCCCAAATGGCACTCTAATCCCTATATAGAGCACTAGTTTTGACTAGAGCCCAATAGGGTGCCATTTGGGACTCATCCTTAGTGTAGCTATAGGGGAGAGGTTAAAACAGACAAACACTGGTGGTGGCCCAGCAGTCCAAATGTTCATATTCTTGTTGCCTCTGAAAGAATGATTAAAATATTTTAAAAACATGCTTGAATCTCTTTCTTTAAGTATAGATCCCCCACACAACATTATAGGTGGTAACCATAATCTCCAAAAAGTTTGGAAATACTCACGACGAGAGTGTTTTTCAGTGTTTTTATTGTCTTTAATTGTTAAGAGCATTTTGTTATCAGTATCATATCAACAGGAGAAAAACTGCGTACATCTACTTTTAATTACATTTACAGTTGCTGTAGGTTGGGGTCGAGGTTAGGGGATCAGGGATTAGGGGGTACGGGATAAGGGGGGTGCAGAAACAACACAGAAGCAAACATTAATACTAAAAGAAGGAGGAATAAATACCACAGAATAGCGACAGCAAAAATATAGAGGAACACTTCATCAAACAGATGCAACAAGACTTGTTGAGTTTCCTTTTTTTGAAGATTGTTTTTATGAAATGTAGTTTTTTATTTATTTTCCCCCTTTCTTTCCCCCCCCCCCCCCCTAAATGTTTTACACAAAACAAACCTAGCATCCAGAAGAGAACTGTAGGGACACAGGGTCCAGAGTTCCCCAGCTGCTTTGTAAATGTCATCTTTAAATAATAGCTTCGTCTACAATATGGTTCAGACAACTGCAAGCCCTCGTGAGTTCAATCTCAGCCTGCTCTGAGAGCCTTCGGGAGTTCATCGAACACTATGGACTAAAATATCTTACAGCCATCCAATGCCTATTGCTAGCATGGTGAATGGATTGTGATCACAGCTTCTGTGAGCTCCTAGCTATATCATCGTTTCTTTTGAACTGAGATATTTGAGGTGAGAATCAAAGCATCATCCTCTTAAACTAAACTAGGACTGTTTAAGCAGCCTTTTAGTAGAACAGCTCCCAGAGAGAGTAGCATTGGTTAGTTCTCTGTAATTAAAGTAAGCCTGGTCCGAGCCAGAACGGCCCATAGGGGCAGGAGCTTATCTCCTGTTTCTGTAATGGGAGGCAGCTTGATGTACAACTACTGTACGCCACCAGGACAGGGCGCTAGTCATGTGCAGGGCCGTTAGTACTCTGTTGCAGGCCTGGAAGATGTACTCCTTAGCAATACCAGCACAGTTGTCTGAAGTCAACTTCAACAAGCATAACATACTAGTCGACTAATATCTACAAAAACATGAAGTGTTAATTTTTCTATCCAACGATTAAGGAAATAACTTACTAAAATCCTTTTATTTGAACTAGAAAATAGCCTCTTTTTGTAACTAGAATCAATACATGCTCATCATACCATTATCTAGTTATTGAAATAATGCAATTTTTCAGGTATAAGATACTTATAGGACTAATCCCTTTTTAAAATGGTTTTTCGAAGAGATGTTGTTGAAGACAAAGAGCTGGTATATTTATACATATTTTCAATATACTGTTTATATATTTATTATATATTGGATCTGGGACTAACTGCAAAGATGCTTGATGTATGGTGAATGTTGAGTCTGGCGTCCATGCACTTTACTGAGCAAAACAAGACGTGCTGGCGGCATTGCATGGGTAGAGTACTGTATGGGCATGGCCACGTGACTTCCTACTTGGTGTAAGAAAAGGCTGCTCCTAAGAACTGAACAGAGACCAGCCCACCCTATACCTGGCCCATACCCAGATTACGTTGTGCAAAGAGCTACAGCTGATCTTGAGTCAGTGCTTGGACACTATCTATCTATCTATACGCAGCATGAAAAAAAATACACCAGATAAAAGATGGAGAAAAAAAGTACAAGTACTTGGAGTGGAAATATCAACAAACAATTGACCAAAAGTACTTTCTAAATAGTCTCTAGTTCCATAAGGGTTGTTGTTTTTTCTTAATTTGTCTTGTTGACATAGGGTGGGGTAGGCAGCTCCATCAGGCGGTGAGTATGAAGCTGCTGCAGGATGGGGGGGTGTCTGGGCATCTGGGCTGGGGTTGACAGGAGGCCTGGGACAGGGTGAGGGAGCCTGGGTGGTTGAACTGAAGGCAAGATGGGAAGAGGGTGTCCAGGGCCTGGGATGGACAGGAGACAGGTTGGGTTCACGATGTTCAGGGCCTGTAATGGACTGGAGGCAGGGTGGGTTCAGGGTGTCCAGGGCCTGGAATGGACGGAAGGGAGGGTGGGTTCAGGGTGTTCAGGGCCTGTAATGGACTGGAGGCAGGGTTGGTTCAGGGTGTCCAGGGCCTGGAATGGACAGACGGCAGGGTGGGTTCAGGGTGTCCAGGGCCTGGAATGGACGGAAGGCAGGATGGGTTCAGGGTGTTCAGGGCCTGGAATGGACGGAAGGCAGGGTGGGTTCAGGGTGTTCAGGGCCTGGAATAGACAGAAGGCAGGGTGGGGTCAGGGTGTCCATGGACTGGGATGGATGGGAGGCATGGTGGGGTGAGGGTGTCCATGGCCTGGGATGGATGGAAGGCATGGTGGGGTGAGGGTGTTTGAGATGGACCGCATGGCAGGTAGCAGGGAAGGATAGAGGCTGGATGGAGGCACAGAGAAGGTTTCCGGGGGGCAGAGTGGGGTTGAGGCAGAGTGAGGTTGAGGCAGGGTGGGGTTGAGGCAGGGTTGAGGCAGAGATTTGTGTGGGCTGTTTGGTACCCGAGGCTGGGGGTGGACTGGAGGGAGATTGGAGGCTGGGTGGAGGCATGATGAGGGAACTTGAGCTGGACTAGAAGCAAGTGAGGGAGTCCAAGGCTTGGGGTCAGGTTGAACTTGAGGCAAGTTGAGGGGCTGGAAGCAGGGGGAAGGTGTCCGGAGCTGGGGTGGACTGAAGGTCAAGAGATCTGGTGCCTGGGCTGAGGGGGTCAAGGCGCTCACAAGCCCTGCTTGGCCAGGGCAGCGGTGACGTCTTCAGCTAGAGTGGCTAGCTGTGGAGACTCCAGCAAGTTGATGCTGCCAGAGGAGGACAGGTGGCTGTCGCGGTGGGGGGACACCGTCCCTGACATGCCCATTTCCGGAGACTGGGTCACAATGATCTCCGCCCCGTGGTCCACCCGGGCCTTGGCCATATCACGGAACAACAGCTTGTGGCTTTCGATCTATAGGGAGTTAGGGTGGGTGAGATAGGCGAGGGGTACACACACACACACACAGGTGGGTAATACATACACACACATTTGGAGGATACACACACACACAGGTGGGTAATACATACACACACATTTGGAGGACACACACACACACAGGTGGGTGATACATACACACACAGGTGGAAGATACACACAGGTGGGTGATACATACACACACAAACGTCAGATGGATGGTTGGAGGGGTGCTAACCTTGGAGGAGACTGTCTGAGACTGATGTCCAACTGATCAGGGCTGGGTCCCAAATGGCATCTTATTCCCTTTATCGACCACTACTTTTGACCAGGGCACATGGGGCCATTTGAAGGGAATAGGCGGTCATTTGGGATGCAAGCAATCTTCGTTGTGATGAGTTTACAGTATGATGGGACTTACCATAATGTGGCCTCCACCAGGGGTGTGGTGTGCATTATCCAGGGAACCCACCTTGGGCTGGGCCTTGTCTTTAAAGTCCAGCTTCACACTCTCTATGCGCACGTTACCTCCCCCTAGTGGAGTGGAGGGAGAGGGTAGAGAGAGAGGAGAGTAAGTAGAAGAGACTTCAAGACAGGAATGTATTATCCTCCCATTCATTTGTTCCAATACATCATTATAACTAGTCAAACTGATTATATAACAGACTAGACAGACCCTTATTCCTTATCAGGAGCCCCATTAGCTGTTGCCATGACAACAGTTAGTCTTCCTGGGGTCCATAGCCTGCAGATATATCTGTAGTTTAATATATAATTGATTGTTACCTCTAGGATGCGGGGTGAGTGTCGCAGTGTGAATAATTATTGGACAGAAGCTGATACTCAGTATGACCACGAGATGGCGCACCACTATCTCAGAGCAGGGGGGATTTTTACGCATCACACATTAGATCCTCTTACTGTGTGGAAGAATCCCAAATAACACCTTCCCTATGGTGCACACATTTTGACTAGAGCCCATACCCGTAGGTATCTGGTAAAAAGTAGTGCATTATACAAGGGAATAGGGTGGCATTTGGAACACACACTATGATACTCTCTCACTCTTTCCTTTATCTACAGTAAGGTAAAGGTCTACTTCCTATACAAGCCCACCATGGTCATGGTCCTAGTGTGTTGTGGATACACTGTGAGCTCACATATCTCTCAACTGTCAGAGTGGGGTAACCCAGGTAGATTATGATTGAGATCAATTTTGAGCCTTTTTAACACACAACTAGTTTGAAACCGTTGTCGAAGAGACGTCTTGCCCTCGACCACACATATTTTTGTAGTGTAAAGAGACATAGCTGCAGCTGGAATCAGTTTGCCAAGGCACCTCCGTACACACAGTCTACAGGTAGAGCGGGTAGGTTACCTGGCCGGTGGCGGATGTTGTCCAGCGATCCACACTTGGAGGTCACGTGACTCAGGTCAATCTTCTTGGTCTGAATCTGCACCTGTGGGTATGATCTGTGTTAGTTTGGTCATTTCTACCCATTAACCCATTGTCCAACCAAGGAGGATCAAGAGGCTGAGAACCACCATCTCCTGTCTCTGACGTAAAGGACTGAACCAAAAGCCATTTGGCTATGGCTGGCCTGGACCTATTCAGTCGACTAGCAAAGTAACAGTGATTTAGAGGAGTATGCTATGGATAGAGATGACACGTTTGGCTTGACCTCCAATTAAAAAGAAGAAAAACAGGGTTTTGAGAGTCATTACCTCAGAATCATGGTGTGCTGCTCTCCACAATCCTAGCAATATCTACTTCTAATATCAAGTACAACATCTGCTGTTATTATGCCTAACGAGAACCCTGTGGTTCAGTTATGAAAGTCTGAAAAGACAATAAAATCACACATTCATAATGTTAGCCATAAAATATTAGCCAATAAAAATCACACATTCAGAATGTTAGCCATAAAATATTAGCCAATAAAAATCACACATTCAGAATGTTAGCCATAAAATATTAGCCAATAAAAATCACACATTCAGAATGTTAGCCATAAAATATTAGCCAATAAAAATCACACATTCAGAATGTTAGCCATAGAATATTAGCCAATAAAAATACACATTCAGAATAGCCAGAGATTATTAGCCAATAAAATCACACATTCAGAATGTTAGCCATAAAATATTAGCCAATAAAAATCACACATTCAGAATGTTAGCCATAGAATATTAGCCAATAAAAATACACATTCAGAATAGCCAGAGATTATTAGCCAATAAAAACACACATTCAGAATATTAGCCAGGGAATATTAGCCAATAAAAATACACATTCAGAATTTGCGAGAAAGAGAGAAAGACGGATGGAATAAAGTATAGTGAGTGAGTGAATTAGTGAGGGATTTATTATGAAAATAAACCAACTATATCTTGATTGTATAAGTATTCAACCCCCTGTCAATACATGTTAGAATCACCTTTGGCATCTGTCTTTCTAGGTCTCTAAGAGCTTTGCACACCTGGATTGCACAATATTTGCACATTATTCTTTAAAATAAATTCTTCAAGCTCTGTCAAGTTGGTTGTTGATCATTGTTAGACAGCCATTTTCAAGTCTTGCCATAGATTGTCAAGTAGATTTAAGTCAAAACTGTAACTCGGCCACTAGGGCACATTCACTGTCTTCTTGGTAAGCAACTCCAGCGTACATTTGGCCTTGTGTTTTAGGTTATTGTCCTGCTGAAAGGTGAATTAATCTCCCAGTGTCTGGTGGAAAGCAGACTGAACAAGGTTTTCCTCTAGGACTTTGCCTGTGCTTAGCTCCATTCCGTGTTTTTTTATCCTAAAAAACGTGATAGTCCTTGCTGATGACAAACATACCCATAAATATGAAAGAAATTAAGAGTGGTACTCAATGATGTGCTGGATTTGCCCAAACATAATGTTTTGTATTCAGGACATACAGTTAATTTCTTTTCCACATTCTTTGCAGTTTTATTTTAGTACCTTATTGCAAACAGGATGCATGTTTAGGTACATTTTATTCTGTACAGGCTTCCTTCTTTCACTCTGTCAATTAGGTTAGTATTGTGGAGTAACTACAATGTTGTTGATCCCATCCTCAGTTCTCCTTTCACAGTCATTAAACTCTGTAACTGTTTTCTTTGCGAGGCATTGGAAAACCTCCCTGGTCTTTGTGATTGAATCTGTGTTTGAAATTCACTGCTCGACTGAGGGACCTTACAGATAATTGTATGTGTGGGGTACAGAGATGAGGTAGTCATTCAAAAATCATGTTAAACACTGTTATTGCACACAGAGTGAGTCCATACTCCTGAACTTATTTAGGGTAGCCATAACAAAGGGGTTAAATACTTATTGACTCAAGACATTTCAGCATCTTATTTTTCATTTGAGAAAAATATATATAAAAATATAATTCCACTTTGACATTATGGGATGTTGTGTGTACGCCAGAGACACAACATTTCAATTGAATCCATTTTAAATTCAGGCTGTAACACAATTAAATAGAAAAAGTCAAGGGGAGTGAATACTTTGTGAAGGCACTGTATATGCTTGTTGCAACAGTATCTGATAGAAACTATACCCTCCCCAACCATGCAGAATGCTAGTGAACATGTTGAGAAAGACAGAGCTGTGGTTTGTGTAAGTGACTAATCTATCCATCTATCATTTACTCTTCACAAGTAGGGTTTGAGAGAGAGGGAGGTGAGAGAGATAGCCAATGTTCAAGTTCAACCCCTTCCCCTCCAAGAAACAGAAAGCACACCCGTAAAGGAGATGGTCCCAGATCTGTTTGTGCTCTTTCCAACTCCATTGTTTTTACTGTCACCCTATTCCCTATGGGCCATGGTAAAAAGTAGTGCACCAAATAAGGAATAGGGTGTAATTTGAGACGTTGTACAATACATAGCCTTGGACTGGGATAGGAACCATGTAGTCCCCAGTTCTGCATCTCCCTAGAACTCTGACTGGTGAGTGAGTGAGTGTGTGAGTGAGTGAGTGAGTGAGTGAGTGAGTGAGTGAGTGAGTGAGTGAGAGAGAGAGAAAGAGAGAGAGAGACAAAGAAAGAAAGAAAGAAAGAAAGAAAGAAAGAAAGAAAGAAAGAAAGAAAGAAAGAAAGAAAGAAAGAAAGAAAGAAAGAGGAGGCCTGTGTATGTGTGAGAGAGAGAGAGAGAGAGACAGAAAAAGACAGAGAAAAGAAGGACGAAGAAGAGGAGGAGGAGGAAGAATGCGTGTGAGAGAAAGGGGTACCATACCAAAAAGAAAGAGAGGAGTGCGTGTGTGAGAGAGAGAGAGAGGTATGGAGAAGAGACGTCAAGTGTATTAGGGATAAAAGACTCACATTTCCCCCTCCCGCAGCATACTGTCTTTTGTCCAGGGAGCCACACCTAGACTGAACATGGCTAAAGTCCAGTTTAACACTGGGAATAAGCACCTGTAGCAGTCGGAGATAGTTTATATAACGTTTATATCATGTTTATATATATAGAAGTGAAGGTGAGTGCGGGAGAGGGATTGGGTTTGTGACACAGAGCTTCATCCAGATGACTCGACAAACAGCTTCCCTGACCTCTAACCTCTGACCTCTCAACACATCAGGGCATAACATTAGTACCAGAGCTTGTCAAAGAAAATATCAGTTTAATTTCTCCTCCAATGGGTTTTGAGAAGGACAAGAGGAGAAAGGACGTGTTGTGTATGCAATTGAGATGACACGGTGACCTTCTTGCCTTGTGTCTACAGCGGAGCAAGCTAGTTGTGATCCTCAAGAGTTAGGATAAACATAGATAAAAACTCAGCAAAAAAAGAAACGTCCCTTTTCAGGACCGTGTCGTTCAAAGATAATTCGTAAAAATCCAAATAACTTCACAGATCTTCATTGCAAAGGGTTTAAACACTGTTTCCCATGCTTGTTCAATGAACCATAAACAATGAATGAATATGCACCTATGGAACGGTCGTTAAGACACTAACAGCTTACAGACGGCAGGTAATTAAGGTCACAGTTATTAAAACTTAGGACACTAAAGAGGCCTTTCTACTGACCCTGAAAAACACCAAAAGAAAGATGCCCAGGGTCCCTGCTCATATTTGCATGAACGTGCCTTAGGCATGCTGCAAGGAGGCATAAGGACTGCAGATGTGGCCAGGGCAATAAATTGCAATGTCTGTACTGTGAGACGCCTAAGACAGCGCTACAGGGGGACAGGACGGACAGCTGATTGTCCTCGCAGTGGCAGAACACGTGTAACAACACCTGCACAGGATCGGTACATCCGAGCATCACACCTGTGGGACAGGTACAGGATGGCAACAGCAACTGCCCGAGTTACACCAGGAACACACAATCCCTCCATCAGTGCTCAGACTATCCGACAATAGGCTGAGAGAGGCTCGACTGAGGGCTTGTAGGCCTGTTGTAAGGCAGGTCCTCAACAGAAATCACCGGAAACAACGTCGCCTATGGGCACATCCCACCGTCACTGGACCAGACAGGCGTGGCAAAAAGTGCTATTTTTTACCTTTATTTAACTAGGCAATTGAGCTAAGAACGGCGTAGGAACAGTGGGTTAAGTGCCTCAGGAGCCAACCGACAGATTTTTACCTTGTCAGCTGAGGGATTCAATCTTGCAACCTTTCACTTACTAGTCCAACGCTCTAACCACTAGGCTACCTGCCACGTCTTCACTGATGAGTTGCGGTTTTGTCTGACCAGGGGTGATGGTCGGATTACCGATAATTGTCAATTTGGAATGAGCATTACACCGAGGACTGTACTGTGGAGCGGGATCATTTGGAGGTGGAGGGTCAGTCATTGCCTGGGGCGGTGTGTCACAGCCTCATCGGCCTGAGCTCGTTGTCATTGCAGGCAATCTCAACGCTGTGCGTTACAGGAAAGACATCCTCCTTCCTTATGTGGTACCCTTCCTGTAGGCTCATCCTGACATGACCCTACAGCATGACAATGCCACCAGCCATACTGCTCATTCTGTGTGTGATTTCCTGCAAGACAGGAATGTCAGTGTTCTGCCATGACCCGCGAAGAGCCCGGAACTCAATTCCATTGAGCACGTCTGGGACCTGTTGGATCAGAGGAAGAGGGCTAGGGCCATTCCCCGCAGAAATGTCCGGGAACTTGCAGATGCCTTGATGGAAGAGTGGGGTAACATCTCACAGCAAGAACTGGCAAATCTGGTGCAGTCCACGAGGAGACGCACTGCAGTACTTAATGCAGCTGGTGGCCACACCAGATACTTACTGACTGTTACTTTTGATTTTGACTCCCCCTTTGTTCAGGGACACATTATTTAATTTATGTTAGTCACATGTCTGTGGAACTTGTTCCGTTTATGTCTCAGTTGTTGAATCTTGTTATGTTCATACAAATATTTACACATGTTAAGTTTGCTGAAAATAAACGCAGTTGACAGTGAGAGGACATTTATTTTTTTGCTAAGTTTACAATGACTAGAACAGGGAAAGCCCCTCGGAGCACAGCAATTGACTTGAATGGGGATGGATCTAGTGAATCTAATGTAACATCCACTGACATCCTGTATGTACTGCATGCCTGTCAACGGGGAGATAGGGTGCTGAATCTGCCAGGACTACTCAGGCAGTCTTTTCCAGAGATTGTATCTTCTGTGCATCCTAAATGGCACCCTATTCTCTATATAGTACACTACTTTTGACCAGAGCCCTATGGGTCCTGGTCAAAAGTAGTGTACTATTTAGGGGAATAGGGTGCCATTCGGGATGCATCCATAGACTGTGAATATGGGATGTAAACTAGAATGGCTAAGGGACAGGATTTCTTTCTAAAACAGTCACAGGGATTGGGCCAGGGCCTGCTGTAGCTGTAAGGAGACAAAGTAAGTTAGATTGAGACACAAACATAAAATAGCAGGATTGGTCGCGCTGCAAAGTATAACACATCTTAATACATTTATATCGCTAGATATGCAGGAAGTGGGGAAGAAAATCTAAAGGAAAGTCACAGGCCAGCAGATAGCACAGAGAGAAAGATAACCTGTGAGCAGTGGATTGGAGTGGTTTTAAGTGGTGAGAAAGAACGAAAGAATGAGAGAAAAAACAGAGCAAGAAGAGAGAGATAAGGAAGAGGTCATCTGGTTGGAGGTCACTGCTGGAGCTTCACAGAAAAACAACAAGTAGAAAACATTCTTCTTCCCACTGCATTACTCTCACAACAACACAAACATTTTGATAAATCCCCTCATGTTGTACTTCTCTATACACCATGTACAGTATGCTTATAACAAACATACTTATACATATGCATATTCTCTATAAGCCTCTTTAATTTTAAGGCCACTACTGTGGAGAATAGTTGTTTTAATGCATCTCGATAGAACATGTTTGAAACGTCCATGTTGTGTTCCATGTCATAACAGGTACAGAGAGGTACAAATGATTGTTTGAGTATGTGAACTCTGAATGGAAGATACATACAGTAGACGCACATGTGTTGTTGATAAACTGCATCAACACCATCATTGTTTTGTTGCATGTGAATATATATACTTCCATCATTAGAGTGGGTATATATTACAACTGAATGACGAACAAGAAGAGGAGACTTCAGCTTTGATCATCAGGCTGTTCAGATAAGATACTGAACCATACAGGAGGCAAAGTGCTCAGGAAAGGGAGTCTGTGATTTAAGTGTTTTTGGTTTTGTGCACATATCAATGGAACTGTACTCCCATTACAGTAGCTAGCTAGATGTGGTTCTGGGTTCCAAGATGAATGGAACTGAGCCTACAGTTCGCTCTTCAAGGGAGAGACAAGGATATATCTTCACTTATAGGCTAATTGTTAATAGTAATAGTAATAGCTAATAGTTCTGTCATCATACCAAGGTGGGAGTTGGCACATCTCAGAGCTAGCTGCATTGTAATGGAAAGAGGGGGAGCAGATTGTGCATGTTGGCAGACAGGCTGAAGTAGGACTGGGGACTGGGGTTGGAGAGAAGGATAGGGGCAGGGGTGGAAGCAGGGTTTGAATAATACAATGACTTGATATTTAAATGTTCTTGATATTTCAATTCTTATGGGGGGGGACCCTGATTTATTATAGGGGTGCCCAGTCCCCCCCTGTAATTGGAACCCTGGCTGAGGGTAAGGGTGGCCCCTGTACGGACATGTGCTTGACAGGGTCACAGTCCACTCATCTCCCAATAGAGGGAGAGGTCTAGTACACACTCAGGCCGTACAACTGACACATTTTTGATGAGTTTGTCCGCACAACAATGTTTGCACAACAGTTGCTGTTAGGGGTGCAAAATTCTGGTAACTTAGCCCCAAATTCCAAGGAAAAACAGGGCATTTTGGGAAGGTTATCAGAATGTTGAAACCCTGCCTAGTGGTGTCTCCATAAGTACATCAGTTGTTCAACATGAGTGTGTAGCCTACTAGGCCAGAGAGAGGAGAAGGGAGAGAGGGAACAGAACGGTAGGTAGAGGTACATACATGGCCTCCACGAGGAGAATGCTTCATGTTATCCTTGGATCCGCATTTTGACTGTACGTGACTGAAGTCCAGCTTCTTGTTTAAAATCTGAATCTAGAGGAAATACAGAGATATAATGTGGCTATTTAAATGAGGATGAGGATGGATGCTAGGCTTATGTGTTATGGAAGGGACGTATAGGCACAGCATTAAGAGGACAGACACATAGCTATGTATGAAGGCAGGACAACTGTTGATGATGATCAGAGGAGAGCTGGATGGAGATTCAGATGAAGGCTACATGTCTTAATAGTGATGATACAGTATGTCAGTAGATACAGAACACAGCAGGTAGGTGGAGTTCATGACCCTTTCTACCATTACATATAAGGCTGGTAGAACAGAGCATCAGACCTTTACCTTTGATAAATCAGAAACCAGAGTACTGTGAAATGAACTTCGGGTCAAAGGGGGACTTCATTTCCTGGCAAGATTTGACATGTCCCACTGGGCACATAAGTCAATTCAACGTCTATTCCACGTTGGTTTAACGTAATTTAATTGAAATGACGTAGAAACAACATTGATTCAACCAGCGTGTGCCCAGTGGGGAGTTTGTGTTTGTCTCTTGTGTTTGACTATGTGTGTGTGTGTGTTTGACTGTGTGTATGTGTTTGACTGTGTGTGTGTGTGTGTGTGTGTGTGTGTGTGTGTGTGTGTGTGTGTGTGTGTGTTTGACTGTGTGTGTGTGTGTGTGTGTGTGTGTGTGTGTGTGTGTGTGTGTGTGTGTGTGTGTGTGTGTGTGTTTGACTGTGCGTGTGCGTCTGCGTGCGTGCACGTGTGTGTGTGTGTGTGTGAATAAGAGGGATCTTGGTAGATGAAGGTACTGTATACCAGTTGGTCTTTGGCTGGCATGGGGGCCCACGTCACACTGTGTGCAGCAGACAGATATAAGGAGAGAGAGACCAGGCGAAGGAGCAATCTCCAGATCCACGACGGGCTGCGTTTGGGCTCTGTTGTGGTGGCCGTTTGGCCCCTGCCTCTGTGTTGCTGATAGAAAAGCAGACACATTATTGTTCTAACTAGATAGGGAGTCACTGTGCTGTAGATGGGATACTGTATAGGTTTTGCTACTGCTACTGGGCTGGTTGGAAGTACTGTCATGGGTTCTGCTATGCTTCAGGGCTGGGATACTGTAGGTCTGACTGGTCTGTGTCCCAAATAGCAACCTATTTCCTAAATAAGCTCTGGTCAAAAGTAATGCATACCACTTGGGATGCACACGTGGTCTGCTACTGGGCTGGTTGGAAGTACTGTATGGGCTCTGCTATGCTACAGGACTGGGATACTACTGTAGGTCTGTTACTGCTACTGGCTGGTTGGAAGTACTGCATAGGTTCTGCGATGCTACAGGGCTGTGTATACGTATCAGGGCCTACTGAAGGCCCTAGAGCAGCCTGTAGGAGTAAATCCAAAATAGCACACTATACTCTCTATAGTACATTATGTTTGACCAGTCTCTACAGGGCTCTGTTCAAAAGTAGTGCACTATATAGGGAACAGGGTGCCATTTGGGATGCTGTCCTAGACAGCAGCACTGAGTCAAGTCTATGCTGGTCATTAGACCCAAAGCTATATGAAAGGTATCTTTCAGTTGAATGAAGAAATAGCTTCATATACAATATATCTTTCCCCAAAACAGACTGCATAAAGATGGAAGGCTGCAGGATACACAACCCTGAGAAAGGCTTATAAACTTGAACGTAGTACTAAAGATGAAGAGACATGATATGAGGAATTCAGAAGAGTAACAATGGCCACTCAAAGACAACAGACTAGGTGACACATTTGAGATGTAGGATACGTCAGCAGACAGGAAGAAGCAAGTGTTGGCGTTTAAAGGGTTCCAAGGCCCCTTTCAAATGCTGAAGGTAGCCCAACAATGTAAGAACATGAGGTGGTAGCAGGTGAATTAAAAGATAACCAAAAAGTCAAACAAGTTTATATACAAAATATTACTTTTTAACAAAAACAGTAGCCAACACCAGCGCAGGCAACAAAACAAGGGTTTATCCTCATCCATCCTAGCCAGAAATGCCACTTAACTCAAATATTTTTAGACAGTGAACGCTTAAAAAGAAATAGCCTACCACAATTCATAACATTAAGAATAAGAAATTACACTAAGATAGAAAATCTCCCCATTCTCCCTCTATTCCAGTAACTTCAAAATTATCATCATTATCATTATCAAAATGATTCATCAGCTTCTCCGACAATTGAACCACTTACGGACACATAGAGCCATTTCTAAGTTGCTGTCTAGGGTTGTGCTACTGAGACTGCTAAAGGATTCATCATACCTTCCGACTGCTTCGGAGCCATCGAGTCAAAAGAGCCAGAAAACAAACACCATCTCCTCAAAGGGGTGATTCATATTTAACAAAGTCTGTTAGAATCAGTCTGTTAGACTTAGGCACGGTCTGCATTCCAAATGGGCCCATAGGCTCTAGTCAAAAGTAGTGCACTATATAGGCAATAGGGTATCATTTGAGGTGCAAATATTGAGTGGCTGGGAGACTTACAGCCTGGCAGCTGTGGCAACCCCATGCCCAGACAGTCACCCCTGGTTATGGGTTTATGTTGTCACTTCCTGTCACTGAGTACAGGGTTATGTTGTCACTTTCTGTTGGAACCCATGTCAGTGACACTTTCAGCCAGCCAGTTGCCCGGGGGTTTAGTCTAGCTTGCCACGGTAATTATATAATCATGTAACTGACGGTTATGGATGGAGACAGTCAGGAAAATAAAATAACCGCCATAACTGTAAAAAATTAATAAATGTAACTTTACCCAAAAGCAGCAAAGTAAAAGCATGTTTGGTTTACATCTGACAGCCGATATACCACTGCGCTCGACTGGCGCAGTGGTCTAAGGCACTGCATCTCAGTGCTAGAGGCATCACTACAGACATCCAGGTATCACAACCGCCCATGATTGGCAGTCCCATAGAGCGGAACACAATTGGCCCGTTGTAGGCCGTCATTGTAAATAATGATTTGTTCTTAACTGACTTGCCTAATTAAATAAAGGTTAAATAAAAAAATAATTATGGGAGGGTCCTCTTCAGACAGTCAACTCTCCTAACAAATCACTAGTTTGGGTAGACAGGGCTTAAAACGCAGGCAAGAATTGTGCTCATATTTATCTAATGCAATAATAGCTATGGCAGTGACATCACCGGTGACGTGCTTCCCATTTTTGACTCGTCCTCTCTATCCCAACTGATGCCAGAACTTGTACAGACGTTTTAGCTGGAGCATTGATACATTGCTGGAAGCAAACCATCTGTCTAGAGACACTACCTTGTTTCAGCATGGGGCTGTAGCAAATGAGCCTTTGGTTGCCTAGGCAACGCATCCCATCTGGGAGGCTAGACAGGTAGAGGTGTTCCAGACTATTCTCTAGCATCGATGGTGAGCTACAGAGGTACCTGACAGAGAAAACACGCCCAAGCACTCATCCTTTTTCTGTCTCAGCCATTTGAAAAGCTCAGCTGCTACATCTAAATGGGACATTTCTCTCATTCCCCTCCTTTTAAAACCATGACCCAGCAAACAGAGACCAGACAGACAGACTGAGGGAGGACGGAGCTACAGTAACAAGGGAGCGACAGGCTATGAACATGAAGAGGAACACGAAAGACAGAGAGAGGGACAGAGGAGGGAGGAACAGGGTCTGAAAGGCTGGGAAGAAGCCCTGGAAAAGGAACTAGCAGATACAGCATCAGTCAAATACAATACAAGACTGAGGTAGAAAGGGAGGTAGAAACAGATCATAAGGAGGTTAAATAAGGAGAAGGAAGAAAAGAGAGAGGGAGGGAGGGTGGATACATCAGGTAACCAAAGGAGGTGCACTAACCTGTCCCCCCTTGGGCTGGTACTTGATGTTGTCTGTGGAGCCGATCTTGGACTTGATGTTCTTGAGGTCGGGAAGGGGCTGGTTAAGGATGCGGAGCTGTTTGGGAGTGGTAGCAGGTGACTTGGGAGGGGTGCGGAGCAGAGCCACCTTGAATTAATGAATTAATTAATTGGGACCTGAATTGCCAAATTATAAATAGCTTCCATGATAAACTATGGTCTCATTAGGAAATTAGATGTCTCAGTATGATCTCCTGAATAAATAAATGCTAAATAATTCAAATAAAATACAAATACAAATCCATACAACACCATTGCTTCCTTCCCAGCTCTATTGAACCGGTTACCTAGAGTGCCATTTCAAAGGTAGACTATACCTTCTTCTCCTGCAGCAGGCTTCGAGAACGGGGTGTGCCAGGGGTGAGAGGGGTCCCAGGTGTGCGGCAGGAGTAGCTGTAGCTGGGAGGAGTCCCAGGGGAGATGGCTGTGGACCCTGGGGTGCGGGTTGTGGTGCACAGCGAACGGGAACGCATCGACTGTGTGCCTGGGTGTGGGGAGGTTACATAAAGGTTACAGAGGTCATATAGAGAGGTTACTCAAAGGTCAATCAGGTTGGGCATCTCTCAGCATTACTCTATCCTGGTCCCAGATTTATTTGTGCGGTTTTGTGTTGTCTAAGATCCATATGAGTTGGAAAGACAGCACAAACAGATCTGGGACCAGGCTTACATTACTGCACCAAACTATAGAAGTTGGTCAGATGAAGAGTGGATCAAAACAAACACAAATGCGATAAAACAATGTACTAAATAGAATGAAAGAGGTTAATGAAGCCCAAACTATAGGCTTACTACCATTGGGCACAGACATCAATTCAATGTCTATTCCACTTTAGGTCAATGTCATTTCATTTAAATGACGTGGAAACAACATTGATTCAATCAGTGTGTGCCCAGTGGTTAACTACCAAGGATGAGACATTCCAACTAGTCATCTCTTACTAAGGATGTGATATTGAACACACAGAGTTGAACTGGATGAGACTGGGTGAGACCATGTGAGACAAGATGAGAATAGCTGGGACACTGCAGGACTAGGTGAGACACTGCAGGACTAGGTGAAACCAGTTGGGATGAAGAGGGACCGAGTTAGACATGGATGAGACTGGATGGAACTGGATGAGATTGAGAGTTACTCTATACCTGTCCAACTAGGGGCGCGTCCTGTCCTATGCTCCGCCCTGACCTCTGTACTGAATGCTAGAGGAGAGGATGAGCGGTAGAGGATTAAACAGAGAGAAAGATAGAGACAGAGAGACAGGGCGAGAGACAGAGAGCGAGAGAGATAGGGCGAGAGACAGAGAGAGACAGGGCGAGGGAGAGAGAGAGCGAAAGAGAGAGAGAGATGGGGAGCGAGAGAGAGAGAGAGCGAGAGAGAGAAGATGAGAGAGAGGGCAAGAGAGAGAGAGGGCGAGAGAGAGAGAGAGAGAGAGAGAGAGAGAGAGAGAGGGCGAAAGAGAGAGAGGGCGAGAAAGAGAGCGAGAGAGAGAGAGAGAGCGAGAGAGAGAGAGAGAGAGAGAGAGAGATAGAGAGGGCGAGAGGGCGAAAGAGAAAGAGAGAGGGCGAGAGAGAGAGAGAGAGAGAGAGGGCGAGAGAGAGAGAGAGAGAGAGAGATAGGGCAAGAGACAGGGCGAGAGGGCGAGAGGGAGGGAGATGGGGCAAGAGAAAGGGAAATAGGGCGAGGACGAGAGAAAGGTCAAGAGCAAAATCAAGAGAGGGAAAAAAAGGTGAGAGAGATCAAAAGAGAAAGAGAGAAGTAGAAAGAGAAAGAGAGAGGCAGAAAGAGAGATACCAGTGTATCAGGGTGAGGAGATTGTGGAGGAGGGCTCAGGAGAAGTGACTTACACGTGGGTCTACGGGGTGCGGTAGAGCCGGAGCTGGTGATAGAGGTGGAGCTCTCCTCCTGGTCATGTGGTTGGTGGTGGATACGCCGGCTGAGGATAGAGGCAGGCCGCGGGACAGAGGCAGGCCGGGGCAGGGACGACCTTTTTGGGCTCTGCGAACCGCCATCCTGTCAGACACACACACACAAGCAGGCAGGCAGGCAGGCACACACACCCACACACACATGCAGGCAGGCACGCACGCAATGCACACACACACATTCAGCTTAGTATAGTAGTTACAGAAGTTAGCAGAGTGCCTAGCTTTATATATTCTTCTTCATACCCTGCCTTGAGAAAGTATTCATTGTTGTGTTACAGCCTGAATTGTTTACAAACAATACCCAATAATGACAAGTGAAAACATGTTTTTAGATACTTTTGCAAATGTACAGATATCTAACTTACACAAGTATTCACACCCCTGAGTCAATACTTTGTAGAAGCACCTTTGGTCTGTTTCAGCTTAATACATCTGGATTTGGGGATTTCTTTTCCCATTCTACACTTAGCTCTGCTAAGTTAGATGGGGAGCGGCGGTGAACAGCAATCTTCAAGTCTTTACAAAGATTTTCAAGTCTGGGCTTTGGCAGGGCCACTCAAAGACTTTCACATTCTTGTTCTGAAGCCATTCCAGCGTTGCTTTGACTGTATATTTGGGGTCACTATCCTGTTGGAACATAAATCTTCGCCCCTAGGGATGGTGTTAGACGGGTGATGAGCTATGCCTGGTTTTCCTCAGACATAGCACTTTGCATTCAGGCCAAAGAGTTCAATTTCTGTTTCATCAGACCACAGAATCTTTTGCGTGCCTTTTTGCAAACTCCAGGCGCGCCTTTTTCTCAGGAGTGACTTCTGTCTAGCCACTCTCCCGTAAAGCCCAGATTGGTGAAGTGCTGTAGAGACTGTTGTGCTTCTGGCAGGTTCTACCATCTCAGCCAAAGAACTCTGTAGTTCTGTCAGAGTGGTCACCTCCCTGACCAAGGTCCTTCTTGCTCAGTTGCTCAGTTTGGTCAGACGGCCAGTTCGAGTCTGGGTAGTTACGTATGTTTTCAATTTCCCAATGATGGAGAGCACTGTGCTCTTGGAAATGTTGAACTCTCTTTAAAAGTGGTCACCAACCTTCTCTGAGTCAAGATCACTTTCTAAGTCACAATGCAAGTCAAGATCTACCGCTCAGATTTTAAGATGAGTGAGATTAATAAATTGCATTTTTTTTACTGGACTGATTGCCTGCATCTGATGTTAAGTCTGAGGGGAGGGAGCAGCAGTGAGGCTGACTCACCATCCCTCTACTGAGAAAAGGGTATACAGTCTTCCAGCTGATGGCAAAACTCAAGTCGCACTGCATTATTTCTGCCTCTTGCACCAATTAATTTTGTTACTCCTATGACCAGAGAAAGTGAAATATTCCTCAATATTAAGAAAGACACAAGCCGCTAATAACAATAATAATGCAAGCTTATCGGAACACTTTGCTATGCTCATTCATTGCAGCTGGTTGTAGCGCGAGTGGAATTAGGGAGAACACACATTTTATGGCTTAGTAACAATTTAAACATGAACTTACTTATAAAACCAGCAGCTCTTTGCTGTATTCATTGAGTCTCTCTAGTCGTGGTTTCAAAAGTTGTGAAATATCACAGTATCAACTTTGCTGTGCGTTCAAAGCTTATTTTTACAGTCTATGGCTCGAGGAAACTGTGCAGACACAGTGATCTGAGCTATCTGATTGGCCAGCTGTAGGCCTACAGGTGCACTTGCGGGCCTGTCGGGTAGGTGAAGTTCTACCATCAGACATTTAAAATGGTTCAAAATGGGAGCACTTTGCCTTCCTGGCACCAGGGTTGCTGAATCAAGTGCACCTACTGCCAACAACGTGAAAAAAAAATCATAAATAGGAACACAAGGTTAGGTTTTCCACATCAATGTCTGTTTCGACTAGGAATGCCTTGGAGATGGACCAGTCTATCTCGATCGACCGGTTGGTGACCACTGCTCTATTAAAAAATGATACCCTTCCCTAGATATATGTATGCCTCATCCCAATTCTATCTTTGAGATCTACGGACTGTTCCTTGGACTTCATGCTATAGTTTCTGCTCTGACATCCACTGTCAACTTCGGTACCTTACATAGACAGGTGTGTTTCTTTGTCAAAAAAAGTATGTCAAAACATTTAAATTAGACCCAGGTGGACTCCAATCAAGTTGTAGCGACATCTCAAGGATGTGTCATAGCAAGTGTCATAGCAAAGGGGTCTGAATCCTTATGTAAATTACATATCTGTATCTTTCAATTTCAATACATTTGCTACAATTTCTAAAAACATGTTTTCACTTTGTCATTATGGGGTATTGTGTGTAGATGGTTGAGACAAAATCATTTATTTAAACCATTTTGAATTCAGGCTTTAAGAAAACAGAATTTGAATAAATCAAGGGGTATGAATAGTATTTGAAGGCACTGTATATTGTTTATTGTTATATATTATTGTATTAATTTACATATGTGAGATCAGTTGATCAGTTCAGGGCCATATGCTAACCTTACCGCGTATATCAGTCTGGGTAGTGTGGTAGAGTCACGAGGCCCACCTGAGGAGGGGCGGGGCCTATCAAGCTCCACCTCCCCCAGCAAGTTCTTTTTAGTGTGGGAGGAGCAGGACGAGTTAGGGCAGGGGGGCAGGAGGGTGACCACTCGCGTTTTACAGGTTGGGATCTTTGTTAATGGTGGTGACTGAGTTACAGACAGACAGGTGGGAAGAGATGGGTGAGAGAGGGGGGATATGTGTGTGAGAGATGGGTGAGAGAGGGGGGGGTATGTGTGGGAGAGATGGGTGAGAGAGTGGGGATATGTGTGTGAGAGATGGGTGAGAAACATAGGCTGCAAACCACAGAAGTCATCAGAGGACAAAAAACAATGAAAGTGGAACCAAAAGATGACATGTTGTTGAAAACCAACCAGATTTACACATACACTCCCCTACATATTTATTTGGACAGTGAAGCTAAACCTTTAAATTTGGCTCTATACTCCAGCATGTTGGATTTCAGATCAAATGTTTTCAATGAAGCGACAGTACAGAATGTCACCTTTTATTTGAAGGCATTTTCATACATCACGGTTTTACCGTTTAGAAGTGAATGCACTTTATGTATTTAATCCCCCCATTTGAAGGTGTCATAAGTATTTAAACAAATTCACAGAGTGTATAACATTTAGTCAAAAGTTTAGTATTGGTCCCATATTCCTAGCACACAATGACTACATCAAGCTTGTGACTCTACAAACTTGTTGGATGCATTTGTAGTTTGTTTTGGTTGTATTTCAGATTATGTTATGCCCAATAGATATTAATGGCAAATAATGGTTTGTGTCATTTTGAAGTTTGAGTCAAACAGGGAGATAGCCTACTACATGTACTCAATTGAACATGACGTTATTATGATAAGTGTGCTGTACTTACTGAGGCTCTGTCCCGGGACTGTCTAGCTACACTGAGGGGCCGACGACCTTCTGGTACACCCACTGAAGAGAGGAGGTGAGAGAAGAGGAGAGAGAAGGAGAGAGAGAGAGAAGAAGAGAGAGGATGCGAGAGAGAAGAGGAGAGAGGGAGACAGTGAGAAGTAGGAGGGGAGGGAGAGAGAGAGACAGAGAGAGAGACAGAGAGAGAGAGGCAGAGAGAGAGAGAGAGAGAGAGAGAGAGAGAGAGAGAGAGAGAGAGAGAGAGAAAATGGAAGTAGAGAAGGAGGAGAAAGAAAAAGCAAATGAGATAGAGAAGAGTGAAGGACAGAGGAGAGTGAGAGAGAGAGAGAAATACAGAGACGGTCTACAGTTAGACATGTGACTGAAAAGTTAGGTTTTCATTGTGATAACCAAATTTTTTTTTATTTTTATGTAAATGACATGTTATAGAAACTTACCCCAAACAGCAAATCACTTCCTCATCCTCGTTGTGTAGTATTGCAGCCCCGAAAAAACTTGAACAAGGGCTTCAAAAACACCCAAATATGTTTTTTTTTAAACCGCAAAGCTCTCAGTATAGTGATCCAGGTCTTTATATGTTGTACACATGGAATTTTGTCATTCCGAACTTTATCTGCAATGTTATATTCAATTTTGTTGCGACTCGAGCGTTCATTCTACAGGTAAATGCCAAAATAAAGGAAACACTGGAGTAAATAAGGGATACAAAGTATATTGAAAGCATGGGTTGCTTCCACACAGGAAGTTACAGACACATGTAGAATCTATACCAAGATGCATTGAAGCTGTTCTGGCGACTCGTGGTGGCCCAACGCACTATCAAGACACGTTATGTTGGTGTTTCCTTTATTTTGGCAGTTACCTGTAGCAGCAGACTACACAGAGAATGGAACAGCTGGATATGGGAAACATCTGGAGTTGCTCAAAACAAAATAAAACATTACAGATAAGTGTTAGCCACCAGAAAAGACAGAACAAATATTAGAGAAAATATGGTTAAACTCAAATATACTAATTGGTTAAAAAAATATATATATATATTTTGGGAGTTTTTTTAAAAATGGTTTTATCTTCATAAATTATTTTATAAATAGGACTGGTGGAGTTATGTCACACATGCAGCTAACAAAAATATATGGAAATGTCTGCTCTATTCAAAATGATAACCAATTAATTGCAGCATTACTCCAAAAATGGAAGAGGCAAGTGGAAGGGGGAGAAGTTAAGGGACTTGTCTGACGGCCCTGCATTAAAGACCAAAATTGGTTGAAGAAAATTGTGCTAAATAAAAAATATACCAGTTTCATTTAAGGACCAAACATTGACAGCAGTGCCATACAGCTAAATAGTTGGGAAGAGATTTTCGATGTACCCATTCCATGGCACATGGTTTATGAACAAATACACTTAACGACACTGGAGTCAAAAATTCAGTTTTACAATTTAAATTACTTATATAGAATTCTTGCAACCAATAGAATGTTATACAGTGGCAAGAAAAGTTTGTGAACCCTTTGGAATAACCTGGATTTCTGCATAAATTGGTCATGAAATGTAATCTTATTTTCAACAGTAGACAAACACAGTCTTATAACACACAAACAATTATATGTTTTCATGTCTTTATTGAACACACCGTGTAAACATTCAGAGTGCAAAAAGTATGTGAAACCTTGGATTTAATAACTGGTTGACCCTCCTTTGGCAGCAATAACCTCAAACAAAAGTTTTCTGCAGGTCAAGAGGAATTTTGGACCATTCCTCTTTATAAATCTGTTTCAGTTCAGCAATGTTCTTGGGATGTCTGGTGTGAACAGCTCTCTTGAGATCATGCCATAGCATGATCTCAAGGTTTGAGGTTGAGGTCAGGACTCTGATTGGGCAACTCCAGAAGGTTATTTTCTTCTTCTGTTGAAGCCATTTTGTTGTTGATTTACTTCCCTGTTCTGGGTCGTTGTGCTGTTGCATCACCCAACTTCCCAGACAGATAACATTACATTCTCCTGCAAAATGTCTTGATAAACTAGGAAATTCATTTTTCCGTCGATGATAGCAAGCTGTCCAGGCCCTGAGGCAGCAAAGCAGCCCCAGACCATGATGCTCCCTCCACTATACTTTACAGTTGGGATGAGGTTTTGATGTTGGTGTACTGTGCCTTTTTTTCTCCACACATAGTGCTGTATGTTCCTTCCAAACAACTCAACTTTAGTTTAATCTGTCCACAGAATATTTAGCCAGTAGCGCTGTGGAATATCCAGGTGCTCTTTTGCGAACTTCAGACATGCAGCATTGTTTTTTTGGACAGCAGTGACTTCTTCCGTGGTGTCCTCACATGACCACCAATCTTGTTCAGTGTTTTACGTATCGTAGACTCATCAGCAGATATGTTAGCTTGTTCCAGAGATTTCTGTAAGTCTTTAGGTGTCACTCTAGGATTCTTCTTAACCTCATTGAGCATTCTGCTCTGTGCTCTTGCAGTCATCTTTGCAGTACGGCCACTCCTAGGGAGAGTAGCAACAGTGCTGAACTTTCTCCATTTATAGACAATTTGTCTTACCGTGGACAGATGAACATCAAGGCTTTTGAAGATACTTTTGTAACCCTTTCCAGGTTTATGCTAGTCAAATAATTCTTAATCTTAGGTTTTCTGATATCTCTTTTGTTTGAGGCATGGTTCACATCAGGCAATGCTTCTTGTGAATAACAAACTCACATTTTGTGAGTGTTTTTTATAGGGCAGGGAAGCTCTAACCAACATCTCCAATCTCCTCATTGATTGGACTCCAGGTTAGCTGACTCCTGACTCCAATTAGCTTTTGGAGAAGTCATTAGCCTTGGGGTTCACATACTTTTTCCAACGTACACTGTGAATGTTTAAATTATGTATTAAATAAAGACAAGAAAAATACAATAATTTGTGTGTTGTTAGTTTAAGGACAATGTGTTTGCCTATTGTTGTGACTTAGATGAAGATCAGATCAAATTGTATGACCAATTTATGCAGAAATCCAGGTAATTCCAAAGGGTTCACATACTTTTTCTTGCCACTGTATACATGGGGGATACAACCATCCTAAGAGACAGAATCATTAGAACACTTGTTATGGTACTGCCCATATGTAGCTTGTTTTTAGTCGCAGGTTCAGGAATGGCTGAAGAATTACAACATTTACCTGGAGCTAAAATCTGCAATCACTATACTGAGAGCTTTGCCGTTTCTAAAATGACATATTTTGTTCATGTGTTTTTGGGGCCCCAATACTGCACATCAAGGATGAGGAAGTGATTTCCTGTTTAGGGTACGTTTCTCAAAATCATGTGAAATCACATAAAAGAGGTCTGGACATTTCTATAACATACAAATAGATATCTGTTTGTAAAAAAAGAAAACTACTCCTTTAAACATTACAACAGAATGACAGCAACACAACAAAACTCTCCCACACGCACACAACAGCTGTGGCTGAAGCACGCCACCCACTCTACAGCCTGTACAAACACAATCTAACTGACAAACTATTGGACAAACAGTTACCCCTCTTCTGTCAACAACTAAGGAAAAGTTTGTGAGAGGTAATTTAGCCCTAAATCGGGTACAGTACTGTATAATTACACTGTATTACTGTATACAATGAGGGAATTGGCTGATACCCTATTCAAGCTGTTAGAGAAAAGGTCTGTCTCCAATGCTTTGGAAGAAAATCATACAGAATGCAGTATTTTGCACTACATAAGTGCACCTCCCATGCCACCCTCTATCTCACCCCCTGAATTATTTAATTAGGGCAATGCAGTAATTTAGAAAGATTCTGGAATAGTAGAGAGTGACTTAGAGTTACAGTGTCAGTCAAAAGTTTGGACACACCTACTCCTTCAAGGGTTTTTCTTTATTTTTACTATTTTCTACATTGTAGAATAATAGTGGAGACATCAGCACTATGAAATAACACATTTGGAATCATGTAGTAAGCAAAAAAAGTGTTAAACAAATAGATTTTAGATTCTTCAAAGTAGCCACCCTTATGGTAGTAAGTGCCAGGTGCACCGGTTTGAGTGTGTCAAGAACTGCAATGTGGCTGGGTTTTTCAAACACAACAGTTTCCTGTGTGTATTAATAATGGTCCACCACCCAAAGGACATCCAGACAACTTTTCACAACTGTGGGAAGCACTGGAGTCAGGGCCAGCATCCCTGTGTAAAGCTTTTCCGGCACCTGGTAGAGTCCATGCCCCGACGAAGTAAGGCTGTTCTGAAGGCAAACGGGGAGCAACTCAAGTGTTCCTAATGTTTTGTACACTCAGTGAATATCTCTATTGTGGAAGATCTGTGTCAGATGTGGTACACCAATATCTGAGAGCTGCCAAACTACCAGTTGCTTGGCAACCACTACAGTTTTTAGGTGTAAGTTTAATTGGCTGTGGTTACATCCTAAATGGCACCCTGTTCACTAGGGGCTCTGGTCAAAAGTAGTGCACTATATAGGGAATATGGTGCCATTTGGGACTAATACTGTCCTGCTCTGGGGAAATGCTGGGAGAACACACTTATTTCACTGTAGTTCTTTCACAGCAAACAAGTTGCAATCATTACAAAGGTTAAAAAGAGACCGATAAAGTTAGGCGCGAGGGTAAGAGATGGAGAATCTGTTAAATACAGAGAGAAAGAGAGAAAATGTACACAAACAGTTGAAGTCAGAAGTTACACCAAATACATTTAAACTCAATTCTTCCCAATTCCTGACATTCAATCCTAGTAAAAATGTATTGTCTTAAGTCAGTTAGGATCCCCACTTTATTTTAAGAATGAAATGTCAGAATAATAGTAGCGCAAATGATTTATTTCAGCTTTTATTTCTTTCATCACATTCCCAGTGGGTCAGACGTTTATATACACTCAATTAGTATTTGGTAGCATTGCCTTGAAATTGTTTAACCTGGGTCAAACGTTTCGGTTAGCCTTTCACAAGCTACCCACAATAAGTTGGGTGAATTTTGGCCCATTCCTCCTGACAGAGCTGGTGTGACAGTCAGGTTTGTAGGCCTCCTTGTTCGCACACGCTTTTACAGTTCTGCCCACAAGTTCTCTATAGGATTGAGGTCAGGGCTTTATGATGGCCATTACAATACCTTGACTTTGTTGTCCTTATGCCCTTTTGCCACAACTTTGGAAGTATGCTTGGGGTCATTGTCCATTTGGAAGACTCATTTGCGACCAAGCTTTTACTTCCTGATTGATGTCTTGAGATGTTGCTTTAATATATCCACATAATTTCCCCCCCTCATGATGCCATCTATTTTGTGAAGTGCACCAGTCCCTCCTGCAGCAAAGCACCCCCATAACATGATGCTGCCACCCCCATGCTTCAAGGTTGGGATGGTGTTCTTCGGCTTGCAAGCCTCACTCTTTTTCCTCCAAACATAACAATGGTTATTATGGTCAAACAGTTCTATTTTTGTTTCATCAGACCAGAGGAAATTTCTCCAAAAAGTACAATCTTTGTCCCCATGTGCAGTTGCAAACCGTAGTCTGGCTTTTTTATGGCGGTTCTGGAGCAGTGCCTTCTTCCATGCTGAGCGGCCTTTCAGGTTATGTCGACATAGGGCTCGTTTTACTGTGGATATAGATACTTTTGTAACTGTTTCCTCCAGCATCTTCTCAAGGTCCTTTGCTGTTGTTCTGGGATTGATTTGCACTTTTCACACAAAGGTACATTCATCTCCAGGAGACAGAACGCGTCTCCTTCCTGAGCAGTATGACAGCTACATGGTCCCATGGTGTTTATACTTGCGTACTGTTGTTTGTACAGATGTTGTTGTTTGTACCTTTAGGCGTTTGGAAATTGCTCCCAAGGATGAACCAGACTTGTGGAGGTCTACAATTTTTTTTCTGAGGTCTTGGCTGATTTCTTTTGATTTTCCCATGATGTCAAACAGAGACACTGAGTTTGAAGGTAGGCATTGAAATACATCCACAGGTACACCTAAAATTGACTCAAATGATGTCAATTAGCCTATCAGAAACATCTAAAGCCATGACATCATTTTTCCGAAGCGGTTAAAAGGCACAGTCTACCTAGTGTATGTAAACTTCTGACCCACTGGAATTGTGATACAGTGAATTATAAGTGAAATAATCAGTCTGTTGGAAAAATTGTTGGAAAAATGACTTGTGTCATACACAAAGTAGATGTCCTAACCGACTTGCCAAAACTATAGTTTGTTAACAAGAAATTTGAGGATTGGTTGAAAAAACAGTTTTAATGACTCCAACCTAAGTGTATGTAAACTTCCAACTTCAACTGTAGCTCTGAAGCAGTAACATTAAATTACCAAAACGAACCATCTCCCAGAAAAGAGAAACCCAGAATGAAAATGGGAGCTGAGGAGAAGAAAGATGCATTTCAAAGTAAATAGCAAATAATAAAAGAAATCCAAAAAGTTGAGCGACTGACTGTTCACAACAAGCACATTTGAAAAATGAAGTCAAATGAAAAATGTATAACAAATGAGTTTATTCTAATAAAATGCAAACACTGAACATGACAAATTAACTAACAAATGAGACAGAATAAACAAAATTAGATCAACAAAATAATTTAGCAAAATGTAACAAAAATAGATGCTTCAAACAACTGTAAGGATGAGGTTAATGTCAAGTACTTTGTGAAACTGCTGATGTAAAAATGGCTTTATTAAAACATTTGATTTATTGATGAGATGAGAATGTTGATATTTGCAGCCACTTTGCAGATGCCTCCCTGGCCCAGCCAGCGGGACTGCATTCCAAATGGCACCCTATTTCCTATTTAGTGAGCTACTTTTGACCATGTCCTACAGGCCCTATAGAGAATAGGGTGCCATTTGGGACGAAACCCAGGAGTGGTTGGTCACCTGTAGGTTTCCTCCTAGCACAGGGGTGGGGTTGGGGCTGGGCGGGACTTGGATGTCGGACCGCAGTAGGCTTTAACACACTCTTCCGGGATGGAGAGGAGCGCGTCTCTGCTTTCTTAGTCAGCTCAGTCTTCTTGTTCACGGCTAGGAGAAGGATGAGGTAGAGACATAGTCAAAGAGAAAAAAGGAAGAATGTACAAGTAGCATCAGAAGGAAGAGTGAGAGATAGTCAAAGAGAGAAAATGAAGGAAAGGACATAGTGTGGCACAAAGGTTTGGTAGTACAGACACCCACTAAGAAAGGCTCTCTGAATGCCAGTTAACATTCATCTGAGATCTTAAAGGCTTTTAAAGATGATAATATTTGACAATTAGAATGAAAGAGAATAACAAAATATGTCAATTAATAATATATAACTACAAAGAACTATATAGAAATGTTATTAATTATTGGTTTCCCAGACACATATCCAGTCCTGGACTATAAAGCTATTTCAATCGAGATTCTCCACTGAAGTATCTGGGAATCTGGCCCTCTAGAGTAACAAACTGAATGGAGATCTACACCACTTCAAATCAAAGAGAATTTAATCACCTGTCAATTAATAATGTATAACTACAAATCATTTACAAAAATTACATAAATAGAGTAACAAAATGATTTGGAGAGATACTGTAGTTCTGAACCTTTTTTCTTCTTGATGTCTTCCCTGGGGATACAGACAGTCTCCTTGCGGACGGGTTTACGTTCAGGGGTGGAGACGCACCCCTCGCGCCCCCTCACACGCCCGCTTTTAGCCTTGGGCTTCACTGGCTGCTTTTCCTGGTTCTGCTGCTGGAGAGTCTTGTACTTCTTGACTGGTGGGGCTGGGACCCGGTCGGCTCTCAGGGGCTCGATCTGCTCGGCAGCCATGCTCATGTCATCATCCACATCGACAGTGGAGAGATCTAGGTACAAAACAGACATGGTAAGGTCATCATTATGCAGTAGTAATATGGACACAACACACAATATGGCCATAACACTCATAAACTGGATAAAACAGTGTTGATGTGTAATTTTGTTATCATGATGAAATATGAAGTCTCCACTGTGAAAATATTGTAATAAACATGAACAGGTATCAGATCCATATATTTCAAGAAACTAGGCGTTTATCCCATGTCCCTACTTCAAAAAGAGGCATTACTTGGGTGCGATGAGCCAAGTAATGCCTCCCCCCGGCCAAACCCTCCCGTAACCCAGACGACACTGGGCCAATCATGGCCGGTTGTGATACAGCCTGGGATCGAACCCAGGTCTGTAGATGCAGTGCCTTGGACCGCTGCACCACTCGGGAGGCGTTTTTTTTTTATATAGTGATTGTTTACTACAGATAGTAATGTGAAGAACAACATGACTAAGATATCAGATTAGGATATAGGCCAAGGACTAGATAAAGTGTATTTTTAAGACTACTTTTTGCTACTACATTCACCACTTTTAGTCTTGAAATCTTTGGTTGCTGTGCATCCTTAAAGGACATGGGAGGAGCTACTGCTTAAGAGGTGTGAACGATGCTAAATGGGTGTAGACAAAGAAGAGCTTTCCAGTAGGTTTACCAAAACATTAACGGGCCATTTTGTCAAAAGTGAGGTAACAAATTTATCAACTTTCAAAGCAGAATTACTTTCCCATTGTTCTTCAACTGTAGTGTATGATATGCCATTTTGTAGCTCTGAGTCTACTTTTATCAAATTTAAAAAACACCATTACAAATGTTGCTACATTGGACCGAATCGAGACGGTCACATATTGACTATACTATTGCATTTCTCTAACCACTGATTATATTATTATTTGTGGTCATTAAACATGTAATTTATCTGTCATTGAAACATGTATTATTGGATTATAACAGAGAGAAATCTCACCTTGAGTATCGACCCAAGAGCTGTCTAGGATGGAGTCGTCCATGGTGGTCTCGTCTCTGTCGTAGCTCTCTGTCTGTCCCTCGGTCTCCAACTGCACCTCCTTCTCTGGGGAGGCCTGCACCTCCTTCTCAAGGACCTCCTCTGAGACATCCCCCACCTCCTCTAGACTAGCTGCTTCCATGATCTCCACCTCCTGGGACTCCTCCTCCTCCTCCTCTGGTGTCTCAGGCTCGGGCGGAGCGGAAAACCGCACGCTGTGTCCTGGCTCCTCACCCTCGTCGATGGTCTGGACTACAGTGATGAAGTCATCTTCTACAGTCACCACTGACTCTATGGCAGCTCTGGGTTCTGGAACATCAATCACCGCTGCTCCTGCCCCTGCCAGAACTTTGCTATCTTCCTCCTCCTCTTTCTCCTTGTTTGTCATTCTATCCTTCTCAACCTTCTCTTCTTTCTCTACAGGCATTGATGGTTTTATCTTTATCATGATTTCATCTGGTTCCACTGCCTGCTCTGTATCCTCCTCCTCCCCCTCTACCTTTTTATTTTCTTCCATGGTCCTCTCTTTGACCTCTACAACCTGCTCCTTCAGCTCCTCTTTGCTAACTTTCTCGTCATCTTCTTCTGTGGTGCTCACACCACCACCTGACACAGATGGAGACGTCATCATAACGTCAATCTTTGTTGGCGTTGTCTGACCTCCCGTCTGTTTAGGTTTCTCTATTTCCATAACTGAAACATTTTCTTCTTCTGTGGTGCTCACACCATCACCTGACACAGAGGGAGACGTCACCATGACGTCAATCTTTGTTGGCGTCATCTGACCTCCATTCTGTTTAGGTTTCTCTATTTCCGTAACTGGAACCTTGTCTTCTTCTGTGGTGCTCACACCCTCACCTGACACAGAGGGAGACGTCACCATGACGTTAAGCTTTGTTGGTGTTGTCTGACCTCCTGTCTGTTTAGGTTTCTCTGTCTCCGTAATTGAAATCTTGTCTTCTTCTGTGGTGCTCACACCATCAACTGACACAGACGGAGAAGTCACCATGATGTCAACCTTGGTTGGTGTTGTCTGACCTCCCGTCTGTTTAGGTTTCTCTATTTCCATAACTGGAACCTTGTCTTCTTCTGTGGTGCTCACACCATCACCTGACACAGATGGAGAAGTTACCATGATGTCAACCTTGGTTGGTGTTGTCTGACCTCCCGTCTGTTTAGGTTTCTCTATTTCCAAAACTGGAACCTTTTCTTCTTCTGTGGTGCTCACACCATCACCTGACACAGATGGAGAAGTCACCATGATGTCAACCTTCGTTGGCGTTGTCTGACCTCCATTCTGTTTAGGTTCCTCTGTCTCCATAACAGGAACCGTGTCTTCTTCTGTGGCGCTTACACCATCACCTGACACAGATGGAGACGTTGCCATGACGTCAAGCTTTGTTGGTGGTGTCTGACCTCCTGTCTGCTTAGGTTTCTCTGTCTCCGTAACTAAAACCTTGTCTTCTTCTGTGGTGCTCGAACCACCAACTGACACAGATGGAGACATCACCATGATGTCAACCTTCTTTGGCGTTGTCTGACCTCCCGTCTGTTTAGGTTTCTCTGTCTCCGTAACTGAAACATTGTCTTCTTCTGTGGTACTCTCCACAGAGGAGGCTGGGGAGGGCCTAACGGGCCTGCCGATCCTGTCCTTGGCAACTCCAGTCAGTTGGTAGACGTCTTCAGCATCCACCTCCTCGTATGCCTCCTGGTGCACCAGGAACTTGTCCTTCACTTTCTCCCTGAGCTCCTGCAGCTCCCGCTCCTCCTCCATGCTCAGGGGCCTGTCCTCCATCTCCAGCCGGCGGATCTGCCTCTCATAGGCAGCCATCTCAGCATCTGTCTCGGGTCCGTTGTCTCCTAGCTTCTCCTCCTCTTCCAGGGTAACCGTCACTGTAGGAGTTACAAAGGACTCGGCTGACTTCACAGCTGAAGCTGGTTTATCTTTTTGGTTTTCCATGGAAGCATTTTCATGGCTGATCTTTTTGTTGTCTTTTTCCTCTGAAGCTGAATCCTTCTGTCCCATTTGTTTGGTTTCTTCTTTTTCTTTGGAACCGGCGCTCTCAGCTAACTGACTGGTCTTCTCGTCTTCGGCTAGTTTGTCTCTGGCATCGATTTTCAGTTTCTCCTCCGCCATCTTTTCCTCCAGAGCCATAGGGGTAAAGCGCTGGGGCGGGGAGTCAATGGGACTATGGAGGTCAGCAGGGGAAGGCATGGGCCCTGAGTACTCACTGAACACACAGTAACCCAACTCCTCCAGCTGGCTCTCACTCTTGGCAAGACTCTGGTTCTGACTCTGGTCCCCCAGAACCAGGTTAGCCAGGGAGTCGCTGCCAAGGACTTGGGCGTCCACAGGGACAGACTTCCTCCTCATGATCTCAGGGTCAGTGTTCTCAGAAGCCAGTCTAGACCTGCTTCCCGCAAGGTCCAGCATTTCAGGTAGGTCAGGAGCCATGACTGTCCCGTTTTTGTAGTAGTATTTGGGTGGGAAGGGAGATTCTGGGGACTCTGACCCCTGGGGGCTGGTCTTTTCACCAGGGGTCTCTGTTGCTGTGTTGTGGGGAGGAGATGAAGAGTCGGACGTGACTGAGGCTGCCGTCTCCAGGATCAGGGGACGGAAGGGTGGTGGCTCCTTCTCCACAGATGGGGTGGTGACTGGGAGATAGTTGGCAGACTCCTCCAGACTGCCGCTGGTAAAAGACATGATATCCGTGGCCAGTGGGGAGAAGTTTCTAGGTCGTCCATGACCACTGGGATCCATCGATCCAATCGTAATGTTGAGAGAGTAGCTTCTTTGATCCAGGGCCAGCTTCCCAGGAGACAGCCTACATTCGTTACTCCTGTCCAGGGCCGGTAAGGTCTCCTTTTGATCTCCCATCGTGTCTGATTTCTCCTCCACTGACTGTGTTTGTGCCAGCATGCTGTAGTTGATCTCAAGGGGTGACGGAACTGTTGGGGAACTGCTCCCTAAGACCTTCTCTTTTCCTGCGGTGCTCAGTTCATAATAACCTTCTGCTTGAACCCCCTTGGATCCCTCGTCTGGCTTCAGGGCCGAAGTCTCGAAATAAGCTGACATGCCCGATTTGTCTTTGTTAGAGTCAGATGGGACCCCTTGTCCTTGACCTTGGTCTCCAGCTGTAGTGAACCCAGACCCTGAATCCGTCGTGAGGTTACTGGACTCAAGAACTTCCACTGACGGCTGCTTCTCTGAGACTGTTTTAGGTTCATCCAGTATAGACATTTTGCTAAGCTCTTTGGCTTGGCTCTGGCTGTTTGAAGGTAAAGGGGACAGAGAAGGGGAAGGGGAAGCCATGTCCGTTTTGGGGATCAGGGGTGCTGCTGTGTGGTCCCTGCTGAGGAAAGCTGGACTCTCTTGTTCAGTGAAGTCTGGGCTGAGGGATCCACTCCTCTCGCTGTCTGGTTTGTCCGTGTCCATCTTCAAGGCTGTAAGTTAAATCTTTAGTAGTTTGTTTGGTTTTGCTTCAACATTCAGCTATTAAAGGTAGGCTACTTTGTTTTAGGTCAGCCATTTTAACCAGGGCCAGCCATACTATCACAGACACAGGCAAAGCTCTGCTCCAGACTCAAAGCCTGTTATCACTTACTGTAGCACAATACAAAGAGCATCGCGCATCACTGAGGCAGGACAGGAGCATGAGGCGGAACCCATGAGGCGGAACCCATGAGGCGGAACCCACTCACTGATGGACGAAACAATGGCATGGAACGTGACGGAACGTTATGGAACCGGAATGACGGAACCGGAATGTGCAGGCAGCCATGGCGTTGATGGATGAGAAGAACCAAGCAATGAGAAATGGAATTGACAACTTTACATATCTAATAAAGGGTAAAATAATAGCCTTTCTGTCATTATTTCCAGGCTTTATGGAGAAATCCTAATGATTTGCATTTAGCTAAATGTCTGCTTTACACCCTGATTGATGATTTTTGATTACATATTCAACTATTACCTTTGAGGACAATGGACAATCATCTATCATCAAATTTTCCTAGAATAAGTTGTATAAGTTCAAATTTTATTTCAAGTATAATGTTATTAAGATCAACTAAGACATAAATATATTTCAACAATAGGAAAAATGACAGAATAACACTATTGACACAATATCTAAAATATGAAAACCAGTGAAATGGCAATAAAAACACTTGATATTGATATTATTACAAAACACAGCTGAATCCAATAGAGAACGAGTGATTTACATGCTATATAAATGAGGCATTTTAATGGCAAACATCACTGGCAGAAAGACACTGAGCAATGGGTTAACACCAATGAGACATCAATGCATCGGTAAGTAGCATCAGAGAAGGGAAAGCTTGGTTGGGAGGATCGGCGACATTTCATTAACACACAGACACGAAAAGCCCGGCCTCAAAAATTGCAGCTAAAAACTGAAAACAAAAGCAAAGAGAAAGCAAAAAGGAGGAATCAGGAAGAACGATTTAAAACATGGCTCCAGCCTTGAGCAGAGCGTAGCGGGGGGGGGATTCCCTTAAAGCCTAAATTATATTATTGTCTACACACAATACAATAACATGCAGCCTGGGAGAGGAGAGAGAGGACAGACAGACACACCTTCCTCAAGACTCTCCTCCTCCCCCTCAGCCTCTGCCACCTCTTCCTCCTCCACCCTCCCGTTAGGGCCTTCTGGGGCGGCACTAGCTGCCTCGGCCTGTATGGGTGGCACAGTATGGGCCTCGCCTATGGCCTCTGCCTGCTCTAAGGGCTCGGCTGGGGGGCTGTCCAGCTCAGGCTCATCCCCACTCCACAGCTCCTCAAGAGCTGCTGCGATTTCTGCTGCTGCCCCTTCCATCTCCTCCTCCAACATCAACACCTCTTCCTCCTCCTCCTCCTCCTCCTCCTCCTCCTCGAATGTGTCTGTAAGAGCCTCGACGGTCTCTACTTTGTATAAAAGAGGTAGACATCAAGACTACGGGTTGGCAACACAGACTTGGGTTACACAGGTACAAATCGGTGGGACACTTTCAGCTCTGTAAAGGTGGCTCACGGTGTATACTGTATAGAATCTATTGTAGACAGAGATAGATGCACTGGTCACAGATGTTGTAGCGTATGAGTGAGTGACGTTTCTCCCCCGGTCATGTGGTTTGTTTGGGTTTGGACTGTATGGGATGTTTTGGATCATAGAGTTTAAGCATTCAGAGGCTTTTCTTTATATTAAAGATATAAAATCATCCTGAAAGAAAGATTAGATACTGGTCCAGCACACTGTTGAATATTCTTGTAGTTTTATTGAGTGCAATTGTGACAGCGTGAACCCAAAGGTTTTCGTCAGGCTATAAAAGAACCCTCACCTCACCTGTCTGTAAAATCTGCTGTGGATCGATGTTATCAAAATGCACACAATGGCCATAGTTTGTCTCTCTCTGTCACACACGCACCATGCCGACACACCACATCAGGCTATTTCCATTCAAACATACCTTTATCTGTAACAAAATGCATGCGTGATACACCATAACAGTCTTTTGCAAGCAAAGTTGTGCACTGTAGCTATACATACAGTACATTCTACATTAAGTGGACTTGGCCTTCCCATTGTCAGTTGAGAGAAGAGCCACAGAAATATATCAGAAATCCTACTCTCACCGCATCCAAGTTCTGAAACCATAACCTGAGTTGATCCATGTGATGGATAGTGGGGTGTGGGCACTATGTTCCAAAAGGGTTCTTCGGCTGTCCCCATAAGAAACCATTTTTATATCCAGTTAAAACCCGTTTTGGTTTCGTGTAGAAACTTTTTTGTTTCCATGTAGAACCCTCCCTGGAAAGGGTTCTACAAGGAACCAAAAAAGGTTCTACCTGGAACCAAAACAGGTTCTTCAAAGGATTCTCCTATGGCCACAGCCCAAAAAAACTTTCAGGTTCTAGATAGTGTAGCGTATGCAGAGGCAGACAGACAGTGGCTCCAAGGAGAACATGTCCTTAATCACTGTTCTAGGATCAGCCCTGGATCAGTAATCCATCCTCCAAACCCAAACTATTAGAAGTTACGAAACAGATCCCCAACAAGCATATCCTCACATCCTCCCTATGTGATCAGCACACACACCTGAAGTTCGATAATTCTATTGCGTCTTCCTAATCCATTCCCTGTGGATTAAGGGGCTACAGTATACAGCGTTGCAGTACTGTTCTGCATGCGGAGGATGCTCTGCACAGTGATGTGCGATTGATTTCTTTAACTCTGGGCCGGGGGTGCCTCTGCTCCTAACTCCTAAGCTGTCATGTTGACTATGAGTTGCAAATTGAGATTCTGGAATCCTGCTTAGAGGCAGAAAGATGCTGCTCAACCCAACAGGCTTTATGCAGCAGCGTTACGCCTGCCCTCGCCATGCGGCACGGTGCTCAGGGTTTTATATTACGCCAGGCGGCTGGGCTGCTGTGTGTCTGTGTGTGTCTATGGAGCAGGGCAGTGACTGGATGTGGCAGCAGTGTACAGCCTGCTGGGTCACATCACAGCAGGGGCACTCTCTGCACAGGAAGAGGAGATAGAGAGGAGGACTGATGCCTTATGGCGTCCGCACGCTTCTCGGCCGAAACAGTTTGGAACAGTTAGTGCATACACTATATTATGATGACATTTTGTGACGTTTTTCTTCGTTTTGGACTTTGGCAAGAGTTTTTATGGCTGTTCGGGCACACACATGTTTTTCTTGAGGCAAGCCTGTCGGTAGCCGAAGACTACGCCCCCTTGTTAATGATTTGGCCAATAGTAGGGTTTCTTCAATGAAGTACATATTGTCATTCAACGAGAGATGACTCGGACTCGTACATTTGTTTACTTGGGAAATACTGCACCAAACCTCTAAGAAATCTGTCATTAATTATCTTAGATTAATTGTATTTGTAAGAAGTATATACTGGCTATGGTGTCTCAAAACAGACAAACAGAACTATTGCCGCCTTTTATTCGTTTTTCAAGCAAAGGTCTTTTAAGAGAGTATGCGAGCACACTCGTTCGGTTCAGCTAGCTGAGCTAGCTAACTTGGGAGCCCCAAGTTAGTTTTTCTAACTTGTCTAACTATCTAAGCTAGGATGCCTGTTGGCAAACTTTAGAAAAGCAAGCAATAGCTAAATGTACTGAATAAGTCTCACATTCCTTTTAATCTTTTACCCAGATTTTAGCAGATGCAGAGAAGCATATTTAACTGCAGTCAGGAGGATATAGATAGCTCAAGAGATATGCTTGGATATGCAGAAAAATACACATATTTTTTTACATAGAATTAAGCATATTAATTATGGCCCTATATTGCAAAAAGCTGTTTCAGGTGTTTGAAAAGTGTAAAATTGCAAGGGACCAAGCCACCTTCCGAATCCCTCCGATGTTTGTGGTACATGGAGCCCCTTCATCCAGCCTACTACAGAAAACATTAACTTCAGCCTTGATGAGGTGCTAAGGACTTGTCTTTGTCGACTAATACTATAAGCCTTTGAAGTTGTGAGAGAGCGTATTGAGAGTGTGTGTGCTGTGTGTCCTCTGAGAGCATGTGTGTGTATTTGCAGTGCAGTGCGTGTTTGTGTTGAGCTGAACATCGTCCTGTGGATCCGGTGATCTACAACGTGTGTGTGTGTGTGTGTGTGTGTGTGTGTGTGTGTGTGTGTGTGTGTGTGTGTGTGTGTGTGTGTGTGTGTGTGTGTGTGTGTGTGTGTGTGTGTGTGTGTGTGTGTGTGTGTGTGTGTGTGTGTGTGTGTGTGTGTGTGTGTGTGTGTGTGTGTGTGTGTGTGTGTGTGTATGTGTGTGTGTGTGTGTGTGTGTGTGTGTGTGTGTGTGTGTGTGTGTGTGTGTGTGTGTGTGTGAGTGTGAGTGTGTGTGTGTGTGTGTGTGTGTGTGTGTGTGTGTGTGTGAGTGTGAGTGTGTGTGTGTGTGTGTGTGTGTGTGTGTGTGTGTGTGTGTGTGTGGGTGATGGGACACATGAGAAGGGTGGGCTCAGGAATGAGTTTGTCTTTGAGGGAGCGATGACAGACAGAGACATAACACATGGCATGAAGATGTCACAGACCGGCAGAGAGGAAAACATGTGCATGGAACAAGTCTTAGTTCATGCACCTCTGTATATTGCTGCAAGCCATTTGGACCACAGCAAGTTCTGCGCCTGCATGCCACTCTGTTTAAGTGATTTGCATATGGCATTTTTTTTAACCTATATGCATAAACATTTTATGATATGCATCCTTGCAAGTATGCACATGTAGGTTTAAACATTTTCTCAGGCAAATTTGTGTTCAAATTAAAAATGAAATCAGTTATATTTATATTCATCGGATCACTTTGATAAGTGATGGGGATGCTTCCGGAGGCAAAGTCGACTACAGTGAACAAATGGCTTTGATTGAGATAAATCACAACAAACTAGATCATCTAAACATCACAAAACATGAAAGTGCTCAGATTCTTTGAACTAATTGACACCACAGGAACAGAAACAAACACACGGACGGACGGACGGACGGACGGAAGGAAAGACGGAGGTTATTGGTCGAACCACAGAAAAGGGGGATCGGGGGTAAAAGAGAGGGAGAAAGAGGAAGGTAGGAGGAAGAAGGGAAGATAGGAAGGAAGAATGGCGTACGTAGAGGAACCATGCGCGGTTCACCTTGGATCTGTCTAAAGGCAGCGGCCGGCACTGAGGGCCGAGAGGAGACCGAGCGATCCCACTCAGGGCTGAACAAGGGGTGATCATAGTATTCCTCGTCAGAGTGGTAGGGGTCATCCTCGGGCATAGACACAGAGATGGAGGGGGCGAGGAACTTGCACCTCTCCCGAGAATTTTGGAAGTGGTGGAGAGGGCAGGCCTCCTCCTCCTCATCCCCTACATCTACAAACAACAGACACACAGGAGAAGAACGTACTGCAGGGGAAATCTGGACACACACAGAGAGAGAGACAGACAGGGAGAGGGAGAGGGAAAGACTCACAGAGAAACAGACAGGGAGGGAAAGAAATTGAGGAAGGGGAAGGGGGAGGGAGGTAGAGGGACAAACAACAGGCACACAGGAGAAGAACGTACTGCAGGGGAAATCTGGACACACACAGAGAAACACACAGGGAGGTAGGAAGGGATGGAGAAGGGGGTATAGAGGGACTTAGTGTTGGGGAGAAAGAGAGAGACTGATGAGAGCGAGGAAGAGAAAGTAGTAGAGATAAAGAGAAAAAAAAGATTGAGAGAACAAGGGAAAACTAAGACAAAGGGTGAAAGAGAGAGAGAGAGAGAGAGAGAGAGAGAGAGAGAGAAAGAAGCAACAAGACAAAGACACAAGGACAGTGACCAGCAACTGAAAGTGACTGAGTTTGGGGTCTGCCATAATCAGAGAGAAGATGGGGCCACATATTCTGAACAATTGAACAGTGACTGTGATGTAAAGCAATGTAACAATGACATCCATTGAAAGCTGCTGCAGTGCTGATGAGCAGTGCTGTAGTGCTGCCAGTGGGCCGACAACTTTGCTTGCTGGCTGAGGTATTTACTCACTGCCCCGAGTAAAACAGTGGTGCCAAAGTGTTCTTTTATAAACATACTTCAATTTCTATAGGAATTGATAAAGATATGTAAATATAAGGGAGATTTCTACGTAATAAGATAGGAACAGAGGGAGTTTCCATTTTCTGAACATCAGGAAGCTATGTAGCTAACATGTAAATTCAACCACCAGTCTGTCTGAGCATGGCTGGCCCCTTCCACAGTCTCTGTCATAGGTCACATGTCCACTGCAGTCAGACTAAACAAACACAGATCAGGTCAGGCACGATCAGAAACAAACCAGGAAGACAAACAAGCATGGGCAGAGAACAAGGAAAACTAACAAGAAGACATGCTTAAACACAGGACAGAAGAATAAAGACAAATACACATAAGTGGAAACAAGAGAGGTTAGGAAGGCAAACAGGCTACAAGAGTTATATCTGCAAGGACAGGAGGGGTGGATGATGAAAGTCAGGGGAGAGGAAGGATGCCGGTGGGGGGTGAGGAAGAGTGAGGATGGGTGAGGTCATGCGAAGGTCATGCACTGGCATTCCAAGACGAATGATCAGGGAATGGGGAGGATGAAGGAGTATGGGCTGGTGGATGGAGGGATTGAGGTAAAGAAGTGATTAAGGTGAAAGCATTTCTAAATCCGGGGTAAAAAGGAAAATGAGGAGAAGGGAGAGGACTTCTGTTCAAAGAGAATGAATGTCTAAGAAACACTTCCTGTGTTTGGTTTCCTTTTTCTGTGTAACCATATGACCCAGGTAGGGAGCCTCTGTGATTGGTTCTTCTGAAGGTGACATATACAGTATCCTCCAATGGGGCAGTGGAATGGGGTTCCAACTCGTCTCAGCACGGTCAAATACAACTCTACTTCACATTCACTCATGATGATAACACATCTCTCTCTCCCTCTCTCTCTCTCTCTCTCTCTCTCTACCTCATCTCTCTCCTTCATCTCTCTCTCAGGACCTTACCTTGATCCAGGGGTCCAAAGCAGTGTTCAGCAGCAGGTGAGGGAGGAGGGGAGGGAGGCAGGTTTGCCGCGTCTTCAACTACAGAAAACCAGACAGAGGAGACAATGTATAGGGAGTGACATTTGGAAACAGCTAGTGTGTGTGTATCTGTGCATGTGTGCGTCAAGGTAGTAGCTGATGAAGCCTGGAGTGTCTCTCTCTCCCTACCTCTCTCTCTTTCTCTCTCTCCCTACCTCTCCCTCTCCCTCCCCCTATATATCGCTCTATCTCTGGTTAATCCTCTGAAAGTCACTGTAAATAGTAAAGATGTGAATAAATACTATAATGGCTGTTTTCTGCTGCGTAATTCCTCCAATGAGCATTATCTGATGGAAATGTGATGAACTGTAATAGTAAATTAGCTAACAGTTGTAATACAAGTACATTACAGGCATTCTTATAACAGACAACCCATTTAAAGCAATTGAGAATAATAAAAAAACAGCATAGTCCTTACAACCTTCCCTTCAGTGACGTCAAGGCTGGCTCACACACTAACCCTCCATAGATGTATGATGCCATAGATGTGCTGACAGACAGACGTCGCATCCGGGGATAGAGAGAGGCATGTTGAGGGTCAGTGTTGCTATATGGCCTCCAGAGGGCTGATCTGGGATATGCTCTGCTCTGGGCTTACTCCCCCAGCACTACCACCATGGTAGATCTACTCTGACAGCTGTCCGGACCTGACATGGCTCTCTAACCCCTACCCGCATACCACCAACAGCACCATTTCTGTCCACTGACATCGGCCAAAAGGACCTCTTGTTTCACACTCAGAATCACTATGCGTCTTCTGGAGGGGTGGGGAAGGCCGGGACATGTCAAGAGTGTGTGTGTGTGTGTGTGTGTGTGTGTGTGTGTGTGTGTGTGTGTGTGTGTGTGTACATGCATGTATGTGTGTGCGTACCTGAGGGCAGTCTTGTCTCCTGTTCTCCCTTCAGTACTGCCACTGCCTCGGCTGTCACCTCCTGCACGATCCGCGCAGATACTTGCTCTGTGACACACACACACACACACACACACACACACACACACACACACACACACACACACACACACACACACACACATACACCACACACACAGATGTCAGTGACATGCATAACCAACCATATCTTGTCAATCATCGTGTGTAAATTAAATATTAACTTGAGGTCTGTCCTTATTGATTGATAATGCATTTAATGATAGCCTTAGATAGACAGAAAGAAAATTGTTTAATACAGGTATGCAGAGAACCAAAAAAATAAATAATCTATACTTCAATCTATACTTGGAGCATTGGCAGCGTTCTAACTGCAGAAATCACCATGGAAACACAGTTTCAGGCAGGAAGACAGCAGCCACAACTACTAGCCAATCAGAAATGGTCTTGGGCCTGGGCCTGTGATTGGCAGATAACTTTGAGCCAACAATTGTGTGGTCTGCCCAGGGTCGTACTAACTATGAACCAAACGAAAGCAAAGGAAGCATGTTTCTTTTTTCGTTGGAAAATGTTTTGCTACGGTGTGCACTAATGAATACGACCCAGATACCCTACACTGGTCAGAAACTATTTTATCTAGATTATATCTTTACCCATTAGACCTAAAGATGTAGGATCTTAATTTGATCACTATTTTGTTGCTGAGAATGTTCCTGCACAGCAGTAGTGTATTCGAGGTTTAAAAACTGTCAGACATTATTTGTCCTAACATAAAATGTTTTTGTTGACGAAGCAAAAGTGGGGAGCTCTGGTGGAACGTCATATGATGCTGTTCTAACGCACGTGCAATGATGTCCAAGGTAAATCAACAGTATTCATTGTTTGTGGGAATGTCTTTGTTGTTGTAATAATGCAAACCGACATGGTAGTTTCACCATTAAGGATTCCAGTTTTAATGTTAGCTAGCGCTAGTCGGCTGTATTTTTCCTTCTATAGCAGTGGTTCCCAACCAGGAGTACTAGGACCTATCCCCAGGGGGTACTTGAGAAGACTCATGAGATCATAGGCCTACTGGTCAAATGCACATGAGGGGGTACATTCAGGGCTACACCGGGCAGAGCAAAATTCTGTTGGTGGTACAGTAACCAAAAAAGATCAACCACTATTCTATAGCTTGGTCTCAATCTTCTTTCTAAATGGTGAGTCAAACATGTTTCCAGCTCCTTTATTTCCATAACTGGTCATGTTATCATGGCTCTCTCATCTCTCTGCAGCAGACATATAGTGAGCAATATGTTTGGAACAATGAATCACAATATCATTGCAGTATCAAATCGCAATACATATCGTAGATGGCACCTAAGTATCGTGAGGTCCCTGGTACTTCCCAGCCCTAGTATGTGCATGTGTGTGGGTAGGGTTTGTGGATATACAGTATGTTGTAATTGGACAGCCATACATCCATGATTCCTGTGTATATGGACTCCAATATATAGTCTACATCCATATCATGTCATATATTTTACATTCATGAGTTTAACTGTCATCATTTAGTGTTTTTGAAAATGTCCGTCTTCTAAACAGTGTAATTGACATGGCAACGGTGTATTTCAGTGGGAATAGTTATTTGGCGGTGGAGAGCTTTGGTGGTCACGACGTGGAGCTGTTTCAGGACCATTTTCCACCCACCAGACACACACGCGCGTCTTCTGGGAACACTCACACAGCACACTCACCCACTCAAATGATCCTGCGTTTCTGTGGCTCCATTTTAGAGTGAAAAGGAGAGTGTCATACATACATGGCCAAATACGTACCACTGCCAAACCCAAGTGTCACTGCAGTCAATTTAATCCAATCAACCCAAAACTATTCAAGAAAACATGAAAACCTGAAAGAGTGTTTTAACAACTTCAGTAGAAGTTATACATGCCAAGTAGTCTCAAACTAGCTGGAAAATAGAACAGAACAATCAATACTGTAAATCTAGGACCATCAAGTAACACCCTTAGATCACCCTGAGATCAAGATCATAAAACTGGATTTCATGTCTTCAATGTCAATCTCTCTTCAACCCTGTGATGTTGTGCCTGATGTACTGAACAAAAATATAAATGCAAGAACCAACACTTTCAGTTATTTATTTATTTATACATTTTTATTTCACCTATATTTAACCAGGTAGACCAGTTGAGAACAAGTTTTCATTTACAACTGTGACCTGGCCAAGATAAAGCAAAGCAGTGCGACAACAACAACACAGTTACACATGGGATAAACAAACGTACAGTCAATAACCGGCCATAGTGGCAAAGTAGTTACAATTTAGCAATTTACACTGGAGTGATATATGTGCAGATGAGGATGTGCAAGTAGAAATACTGGTGTGCAAAAGAGAAGAAAACAGAAACAAATATGGGGATGAGGTAGGTAGTTGGTTGGATGGGCAATTTACAGATGGGCTGTGTACAGCTGCAGCGATCGGTAAGCTGCTCTGACAGCTGATGCTTAAAGTTAGTGAGGGAGATATAAGTCTACAACTTCAGTGATATTAGCAATTCGTTCCAGTCATTGGCAGCAGAGAACTGGAAGGAAAGGCGGCCAAAGTAGGTGTTAGCTATGGGGATGACCAGTGAAATATACCTGCTGGAGCGCGTGCTACGGGTGGGTGTTGCTATGGTGACCCGTGAGCTGAGATAAGGCGGCACTTTACCGAGCAAAGACTTATAAATAATCTGGAGCCAGTGGGTTTGGCGATGAATACATAGCGAGGACCAGCCAACAAGAGCATATAGGTCGCAGTGGTGGGTAGTATATGGGACTGGTGACAAAACGGATGGCACTGTGATTTACTGCATCCAATTTGCTGAGTAGAGTGTTGGAGGCTATTTTGTAAATGACATCGCCGAAGTCAAGGATTGGTAGGATAGTCCATTTTATGAGGGTATGTTTGGCAGCATGAGTGAAGGAGGCTTTTTTTGTGAAATAGGAAGCCGAATCTAGATTTAACTTTGGATTGGAGATGCTTAATGTGTCTGGAAGGAGAGTTTATAGTCTAGCCAGACACCTAGATATTTGTAATTGTCCACATATTCTAAGTCAGGACCGTCCAGAGTAGTGATGCTAGTCAGGAGGGCGGGTGCGGGCAGCGATCGTTTGAAGAGCATGCATTTAGTTTTACTAGCATGTTGGGAATAGGGGGCAGCATTTTCACTTTTGGATGAAAGGCGTGCACAGAGTAAACTGCCTCCTACTCTTTCCCAGATGGGAATATATGCATAGTATTATTACTGGTGGATAGACAACACTCAGAAGTTTCTAAAACTGTTTGAATTATGTCTGTGAGTATAACAGAACTCATATGGAAGACAAAAACCTGAGAAGAAATCCAAACAGGAAGTGAGACCTCAATTTTGAAAACAGTGCCATTTGAAGTCCAGCTTACATATGGATGTTTATGCACTTCCTAGGGCTTCCACAAGATGTCACCGTCTTTAGATTCTGGTTGTATGATTCTACTATAAAGGAGGGGCTCATAATAGCTCTTTGAGTGGGTGGTCTGGCAGAACGCCTCGGTCTCATTGCGCGCGGTCACGAGAGAGTGTTCTTCAGTTCCAATGCGTTTCTTCAGACAATGAAATTCTCCGGTTGGAACCTTATTGCTGATTAATGTTTAAAACATCCTAAATATGGATTGCATACATCATTTGACTTGTTTCTACGACCTGTAACGGAACTTTTTGCGTTTTTGTCTGGAGGAATTGCTCAGGCTTTTTGAGGATTGAATGCTAGGCTGAACAAGCTAACAACAAGTGGCTAAATGGTGGGCTTTATGGAACAAATCAGTCATTTATTGTCGAACTGGGATTCCTGGAACTGCCTTCTGTTAATCTTTAATTCTGTGAATAACACTTGCATCTTTTATCAATGTTTATTGTGAGTATTTCTGCAAAATCACCGAATGTTTTGGAATCAAAACATTACTGCAAGTAACGCGCCAATGTAAACTGAGATGTTATATATATATATATATATATATATATATATATACATATATATATTTACATATATATATATATATATATATATATATATATATATATGCACATTATCGAACAAAACACACAATAAATGTATTACATGATGTCCTATGAGTGTCATCTGATGGAGATAATCAAAGGTTAGTGATTAATTTTATCTATATTTCTGCTTTTGTGACTGTGACTGTGAAAAATGGCTGTGTGTGTCTTTGAATTTGGTGGTCATTTAACATAAATATATGTTGTGTTTTCGCTGTAAAACATTTAAAAAATCAGACATGATGGGTAGATTAACAAGATGTTTATCTTTCATTTGCTGTATTGGACTTGTTACTGCGTGAAAGTTAAATATTTCTAAATAATATTTTTTTCAGCTGAATGGGGGGGGGGTGTTCCCTTTGCCTTGAGCAGTTGGAGGCCACAGAAGGAGTGTTGTATGGCATTGAAGCTCATTTGGAGGTTTGTTAGCGCAGTGTCCAGATGTAGTAGTTAGTGAACCAGGCAAGGCAGCCATTAGAGAAACGAAGGCTGTTGAGTCTGCCGATAAGAATACGGTGATTGACAGAGTCGAAAGCCTTGGCCAGGTTGATGAAGACTGCTGCACAGTACTGTCTTTTAACGATGGTGGTTAAGATATCATTTAGGACCTTGAGCGTGGCTGAGGTGCAACCGTGACCAGCTCGGAAACCAGATTGCATAAAGGAGAAGGTACGGTGGGATTCGAAATGGTCGGTGATCTGTTTGTTCATTTGGCTTTCAAAGACCTAAGAAAGGCATGGAAGAATGGATATAGGTCTGTAACAGTTTGGGTCTTGTGTTTCCCCCTTTGAAGAGGGGGATGACCATGGCCGCTTTCCAATCTTTAGGAATCTCAGATGATACGAAAGAGAGGTTGGACAGACTAGTAATAGGGGTTGCAACAATGGTGGTGGATAATTTTAGGAAAAGAGGGTCCAGATTATCTAGCCTAGCTGATTTGTAGGGATCCAGATTTTGCAGATCTTTCAGAACATAAGGTGTCTGGATTTTGTTGAAGGAGAAGCAGAGGGGGGCTTGGGCCAGTTGCTGTGCGGGGTGCAGAGATGTTGGCCGGGGTTGGGGTAGCCAGGTGAAAAGCTTGGCCATCCGTAGAGGTGATTATTGAAATTCACGATTATCATGGATTTATCAGTGGTAACAGTGTTTTCTAGTCTCAGTGCAGTGGGCAGCTGGGAGGAGGTACTCGTATTCTCCATCGACTTTACAGTGTCACAAAACTTTTGGGAATTAGTGCTGCAGGATGCTAATTTCTGTGTGAAAAAGCAAGCCTTCCTAACTGATTCTGTGTATTGGTTCCTGACTTCCCTGAAATGTTTCATATCGCGGGGACTATTCGATGCTAGTGCTGTACGCCACAGGGTGTTTTTGTGCTGGTCAAGGGCAGTCAAGTCTGGAGTGAACCAAAGGCTATATCTGTTCATAGTTCTACATTTTTTGAATGTGCATGCTTATTTAAGATGGTGAGGAAAGCCCTTCTAAAAAACAACCAGGCATCCTCTTCTGACGGGATGAGGTCAATATCCTTCCCGGATACTTGGGCAAGGTCGATTAGAAAGGCCTGCACGCAGAAGTGTTTTAGGGAGCGTTTGACAGTGATGAGGGGTGATCGTTTGACCGCGGACCCATAACGGACGCAGGCAATGAGGCAGTGATCGCTGAGATCCTGGTTGAAAACAGCAGATGTGTATTTAGAGGGCAAGTTGGTCAGGATGATATCTATGAGGGTGCCCATGTTTACAGATTTGGGGTTTAACCTGGTAGGTTCATTGATAAATTGTGTGAGATTGATTTGTGTGAGATTGAGGGCATCTAGCTTAGATTGTAGGACGGCTAGGGTGTTAAATTTAGTTATGAGTTTGCGGAGTTTAAAGAAATGTCCCTTTTTCAGGACCCTGTCTTTCAAAGACAATTCGTAAAATTCCAAATAACTTCACAGATCTTCATTGCAAAGGGTTTAAACACTGTTTCCCATGCTTGTTCAATGAACTATAAACAATTAATGAACATGCACCTATGGAACAGTCATTAAGACACTAACAGCTTACAGACAGTAGGCAATAAAGATCCCAGTTATGAAAACTTAGGACACTGAAGAGGCCTTTCTACTGACTCTGAAAAACACCAAAAGAAAGATGCCCAGGGTTCCTGCTCATCTGGGTGCACATGCCTTAGGCGTGCTGCAAGGAGGCATGAGGACTGCAGATGTGGCCAGGGCAATAAATTGCCATTTCCGTACTGTGAGACGCCTAAGACGGTGCCACAGGGAAACAGGACGGACAGCTGATAGTCCTCACAGTGGCAGACAACGTGTAACAACACCTGCACAGGATCGGTACATCTGAACATCACACCTGCGGGACGCAGGATGGCAACAACAATTGCACGAGTTACACCAGGAATGCACAATCCCTCTATCAGTGCTCAGACTGTCCGCAATAGGCTGAGAGAGGCTGGACTGAGGGCTTGTAGGCCTGTTGTAAGGCAGGTCCTCACCAGACATCACCGGCAACAATGTCACCTATAGGCACAAACCCAGACTCGACCAGACTCGAGTGGCAAAAAGTGCACTTCACTGACGAGTCACCATTTTGTCTCACCAGGGGTGATGGTTGTCTCACCAGGGGTGATTCGCGTTAATCGTAGACGGAATGAACGTTACACAGAGGCCTGTACTCTGGAGTGGGATGGTCCGTCATGGTCTGGGGCGGTGTGTAACAGCATCACCGGACTGAGCTTGTTATCATTGCAGGCAATCTCAATGCTGTGCCATACAGGGAAGACATCCTTCTCCCTCATGTGGTACTGTTCCTGCAGGCTCATTCTGACATGACCCTCCAGCATGACAATGCCACCAGTCATACTACTCATTCTGTGTGTTATTTCCTGCAAGACTGGAATGTTAGTGTTCTGCCATGGCCAGGGAAGAGTCCAGATCTCAATCCCATTGAGCACGTCTGGGACTTGTTGGATCGGAGGGTGAGTGCTAGGGCCATTCCCCCCAGAAATGTCCGGGAACTTGCAAGTGCCTTGGTGGAAGAGTGGGGTAACAATCTCACAGCAATAACTGGCAAATCTGGTACAGTCCATGAGTAGGAGATGCACTACAGTACTTAATGCAGCTGGTGGCCACACCAGATACTGACTGTTACTTTTGATTTTGACCCCTCCTTGTTCAGGGAGACAATATTCCATTTATTTTAGTCACATGTCTGTGGAACTTGTTCAGTTTATGTCTCAGTTGTTGAGTCTTGTTACGTTCATACAAATATTTACACATGTTAAGTTTGCTGAAAATAAACGCAGTTGACAGTGAGAGGACGTTTCTTTTTTTGCTGAGTTTAGTTCAAATAAGGAAATCAGTCAATGGAAATACATTCATTAGGCCCTAATCTATGGATATCACATGACTGGGAATACGGATATGCATCTGTTGGTCACAGATACCTTAAAAAAAGGTAGGGGTGTGCAGCTAGCAGCAATAGAGTGGTCATTTCCGGTCACAATTTTCAGACTTGTTTACGTGTTGCTGTGCGTTTTGTTGCCAACCTTACTTTGCTACCTGACAACTTCACAGTTTTTACTTTTTAAGTACAGTTTATATTTTTTGTTTTTCCATCACTCAATAAAACAAATTTTAAAAATCAACTTTTTCATTCGGGACGCTTTATCTGGACATGGTTTGTCAGGACTTCAAACAGCCGAAGCTAAGTAGAAACATTAACATGATGTCTTCTAATTGCAGTCACTGTACTCATAATATACAGGAGAACGATCGCCTTACGGCGAGGATAGCTGTGCTGCAAGCCCACCTTCAGACGCAATCGTTAGGCAAGGGTAATTTCAGTGTAGGAAAGGATGAAACAGCGTCTGTGCCACCAGTAGGTACAGATAGTAACGTTAGTATAAATCCCCTCGCACGGTCCCTGCAGCTGGACAACTTTCTTATGGCTTCTGGAGGGAAATGCTGTAGGAATGCTCAACCGGTGTCGCTCAATCAGCCAACATAAACTTTCAACCGGTTTTCCCCATTGAGCAGCGAGTCGGATTCTAAGGCTGAGCCTTCTCTGGTCTCTACTCCTCCCTCTACTCCTCCTACTCCTTACGGGGTCTGAGAAGCCGAAGCCTCCCATCATTAGCTCTGACAAATTGAAAACCCTAGTCATTGGCGACTCCATTACCAGCAGTATTAGACTTAAAACGAATCATCCAGCGATCATACACTGTTTACCAGGGGGCAGGGCCACCGATGTTAAGGCTAATCTGAAGATGGTGCTGACTAAAGCTATAACTGGCGAGTGTAGAGAGTATATAGATATTGTTATCCACGTCGGCACCAACGATGTTAGGATGAAACAGTCAGAGATCACCAAGCGCAACATAGCTTCAGCGTGTAAATCAGCTAGAAAGATGTGCTGGCATCGAGTAATTGTCTCTGGCCCGCTACCAGTTAGGGGGAGTGATGAGCTCTACAGCAGAGTCTCACAACTCAATCGCTGGTTGAAAACTGTTTTCTGCCCCTCCCAAAAGATAGAATTTGTAGATAATTGGCCCTCTTTCTGGGACTCATCCACAAACAGGACCAAGCCTGGCCTGCTGAGGAGTGACGGACTCCATCCTAGCTGGAGGGGTGCTTTCATCTCATCTACCAACATAGACAGGGCTCTAACTCCTCTAGCTCCGCAATGAAATAGGGTGCAGGCCAGGCAGCAGGCTGTTAGCAACCCTGCCAGCTTAGCGGAGTCTGCCACTAGCACAGTCAGTGTAGTTAGCTCAGCTATCCCCATTGAGACCGTGTCTGTGCCTCGACCTAGGTTGGGCAAAACTAAACATGGCGGTGTTCTCCTTAGCAATCTCACTAGGATAAAGACCTCCTCCATTCCTGCCATTATTGAAAGAGATTGTGATACTAGGTCCTGGCACAACTCTGCCAGGACCTAGGATCAAGAGAGACACTAAAGTGTTTTAGTACTATATCTCTTGCCACAATGATGAAAATAATCATGGCCTCTAAACCTTGAAGCTGCATACTGGAACCTATTCCAACTAAACTACTGAAAGAGCTGCTTCCTGTGCTTCGCCCTCCTATGTTGAACATAATAAACGGCTCTCTATCCACCGGATGTGTACCAAACTCACTAAAAGTGGCAATAATAAAGCCTCTCTTGAAAAAGCCAAACCTTGACCCAGAAAATATAAAAAACTATCGACCTATATCGAATCTTCCATTCCTCTCAACATTTTTAGAAAAGGCTGTTGCGCAGCAACTCAATGCCTTCCTGAATACAAACAATGTATATAAAATGCTTCAGTCTGGTTTTAGACCCCATCATAGCACTGAGACAGCACTTGTGGTAGGTGGTAAATTACATTTTAATGGCGTCAGACCGAGGCTCTGCATCTGTCCTTGTGCTCCTAGACCTTAGTGCTGCTTCTGATACCATCGATCACCACATTCTTTTGGAGAGATTGGAAACCCAAATTGGTCTACACGGACAAGTTCTGGCCTGGTTTAGATCTTATCTGTCGGAAAGATATCAGTGTGTCTCTGTGAATAGTTTGTCCTCTGACAAATCAACTGTAAATTTCGGTGTTCCTCAAGGTTCCGTTTTAGGACCACTATTGTTTTCACTATATATTTTACCTCTTGGGGATGTCTTTCGAAAACATAATGTTAACTTTCACTGCTATGCGGATGACACACAGCTGTACATTTCAATGAAACATGGTGAAGCCCCAAAATTGCCCTCGCTAGAAGCCTGTGTTTCAGACATAAGGAAGTGGATAGCTGCAAACGTTCTACTTTTAAACTCGAAAAAAACAGAGATGCTTGATCTAGGTCCCAAGAAACAAAGAGATCTTCTGTTGAATCTGACAATCAATCTTGATGGTTGTACAGTCATCTCAAATAAAACTGTGAAGGACCTCGGCGTTACTCTGGACCCTGATCTCTCTTTTGACAAACTTATCAAGACTGTTTCAAGGACAGCTTTTTTCCATCTATGTAACATTGCAAAAATCTGAAACTTTCTGTCCAAAAATGTTGCAGAGGAATTAATCCATGCTTTTGTTACTTCTAGGTTAGACTACTACAATGCTCTACTTTCCGGCTACCCGGATAAAGCACTAAATAAACTTCAGTTAGTGCTAAATACGGCTGCTAGAATCCTGACTAGAACCAAAAAAATGGATCATATTACTCCCGTGCTAGCCTCCCTACACTGGCTTCCTGTTAAGGCAAGGGCTGATTTCAAAGTTTTACTGCTAACCTATCAAGCATTACTTGGGCTTGCTCCTACCTATCTTTCCGATTTGATCCTGCCGTACATACCTACACCTACGCTACGGTCACAAGACACAGGCCTCCTAATTGTCCCTAGAATTTCTAAGCAAACAGATGGAGGCAGGGCTTTCTCCTATAGAGCTCCATTTTTATGGAATGGTCTGCCTACCCATGTGAGAGATGCAGACTCGGTCTCAACCTTTAAGTCTTTCCAAAAGACTCATCTCTTCAGTGGGTCATATGATTGAGTGTAGTCTGGCCCAGGAGTATGAAGGTGAACGGAAAGGCTCTGGAGCAACGAACCGCCCTTGCTGTCTCTGCCTGGCCGGTTCCCCTCGCTCCACTGGGATTCTCTGCCTCTAACCCTATTACAGGGGCTGAGTCACTGGCTTACTGGTGCTCTTTCATGCCGTCCCTAGGAGGGGTGCGTCACTTGAGTGGGTTGAGTCACTGACGTGATCTTCCTGTCTGGGTTGGCGCCCCACCTTGGGTTGTGCCATGGCGGAGATCTTTGTGTGCTATCCTCGGCCTTGTCTCAGGATGGTAAGTTGGTGGCTGAAGATATTCCTCTAGTGGTGTGGGGGCTGTGCTTTGGCAAAGTGGGTGGGGTTATGTCCTTCCTGTTTGGCCCTATCATCGGATGGGGCCACAGTGTCTCCTGACCCCTCCTGTCTCAGCCTCCAGTATTTATGCTGCAGTAATTTATGTGTCGGGGGGCTAGGGTCAGTTTGTTATATCTGGAGTACTTCTCCTGTCTTATCCGGTGTCCTGTGTGAATTTAAGTATGCTCTCTCATTCTCTCTTTCTTTCTCTCTCTCGGAGGACCTGAGCCCTAGGACCATGCCTCAGCACTACCTGGCATGATGACTCCTTGCTGTCCCCAGTCCACCTGGCCGTGCTGCTGCTCCAGTTTCAACTGTTCTGCCTGCGGCTATGGAACCCTGACCTGTTAACTTGACGGGCTACCTGTCCCAGACCTGCTGTTTTCAACTCTCTAGAAACAGCAGGAGCGGTAGAGATACTCTTAATGATCCGCTATGAAAAGCCAACTGACATTTACTCCTGAGGTGCTGATTTGCTGGACCCTCGACAACTACTGTGATTATTATTATTCAACCATGCTGGTCATTTATGAACATTTGAACATCTTGGCCTTGTTCTGTTATAATCTCCACCCGGCAGAGCCAGAAGAGGACTGGCCACCCCTCATAGCCTGGTTCCTCTCTAGGTTTCTTCCTAGGTTTTGGCCTTTCTAGGGAGTATTTCCTAGCCACTGTGCTTCTACATCTGCATTGCTTGCTGTTTTGGGGTTTTAGGCAGGGTTTCTATACAGCACTTTGAGATATCAGCTGATGTAAGAAGGGCTATATAAATAAAAAATATATTTATTTTTTTATCAGAAAAAACTCAGTATCTGGTGTGATCACCATTTGCCTCATGCAGCGCGACATGTCTCCTTCATATAGAGTTGATCAGACTGTTGATTGTGGCCTGTGGAATGTTGTATCATTCCTATTCACTGGCTGTGCAAAGATGCTGGATATTGGCGGGAACTGGAACACGTGTCATACACGTTGACCCAGAGCATCCCAAACATGCTCAATGGGTGACCCTGTTGGGGACGACGAGCACGCAGATTAGCTTTCCTGAGAAGGTTTCTGACAGTTGGTGCAGATGTGGAGGTCCTGGGCTGGTGTGGTTCTGCGGTTGTAAGGCTGGTAGGAAGTACTTGCCAAATTCTCTAAAGCGAAAGTTGGATGTGGCTTATGGTACAGAAATAAACATTCAATTCTCTGACAACAGCTCTGGTGGACATTCCTGCAGTCAGCATGCCAATTGCATGCTCCCTCAAAACTTTGTGTTGTGTGACAAAACTGCACATTTTAGAGTGGCCTTTTATTGTTCCCATCACAAGGTGCACCTGTGTAATGATCATGCTGTTTAATCAGCTTCTTGATATGCCACACCTGTCAGGTGAATGGATTAAGGAGAAAGGCTCACAAACACGGATATGAACACATCTGTGCACAACACTTGAGATAAACAAGATTTTTGAGGCGTATGGGATATTTTCTTTCAGCTCATGAAAGATGGAACCAACACTTTAGATGTCGCGTTTACATTCAGTATGTAATCTAATATGCTGAAGAAAAAGAAGAGGTAAATTCACCATAGACCCACTGAGAAAGTACTGACAGATTATTGACAGATTCCTCCAAATGAAATCAAATGTATTTCTAAAGGATTTTTTACATTAGCAGATATTACTTACACAGAAACCCAGCCTAAAACCCCAAACATCAATCAATGCAGATGTAGAAGCACAGCGGCTAGGAAAAACTCCCTAGAAAGGCAGGAACCTAGGAAGAAATCTAGAGAGGAACTTCCAGCCTTCACCTCTTTGATCTCAGTCCGACTGACCTAGCAGATCAACCACACAGTGTGACATTCCAACACACACAGTAAAAGGCTGTGTGTCAAATGGTACCCTATTGCCTATGTTGTATGCATAGGAGAAAATACATTTGCCATCTCCAGGTTGTATTACTTTGGTCTCTATCCTGCTTCTTTTGACATGACCATAACGTCATTCTATTCTGGAGACTACAGCTTGGCTATGATGATCTCCCTCCCTCCTTCCAGACAGACAGACATGCACTGCTCACTCCCTCTCCTAGACTGATACCTTCTCTCCCTCGCTCTTCCCTTCTATCCCTCCCTCCCTCGCTCTTCCCTTCTATCCCCTTTCCCTCGCTCTTCCCTTCCTCCCTCCCTCCAGACAGACATGGCACCACTCCCACCCTCACCTAGACAGATTCCCTCGCTCGTCCCTTCTATCCCTCGCTCTTCCCTTCTATCCCCTTTCCCTCGCTCTTCCCTTCTATCCCTCCCTCCCTCGCTCTTCCCTTCTACCCCCTTTCCCTCGCTCTTCCCTTCTATCCCTCCCTCCCTCGCTCTTACCTTCTATCCCTCCCTCGCTCTTCCCTTCTATCCCTCCCTCGCTCTTCACTTCCTCTCTCTCTCCCTCTCTCCAGACAGACAGACATGCACCTCTCACACCTTCACCTAGACAGATACCTTCTCTCCCTCGCTCTTCCCTTCTATCCCTCGCTCTTCCCTTCCTCTCTCCCTCCCTCCAGGCAGACATGCGCCGCTCTCTCCTTCACCTAGACAGATACCATCTCTCCTTTGCTCTTCCTTTCCCTCGTTCCCTCCCTACCTCCTCACAGACTGGGCAGTGATGTGTCCTGCATCCAGATCATCTTCTGTCTCAAAGGCACACAACGACACAGGCTTAAACACACCTACCTACCTACCTCACACACACACACACACACACACACACACACACACACACACACACACACACACACACACACACACACACAGCATCACACAGTTGTTGGGTTCATTCCAGTGAGACAACAGTTTTTACTATCTGACAGCTACACCGCAAACACACACACAAACACATCTAATGTTAATGACAACTGTCTTCTTCAGTCTCATTTCAGCCCTTCCTGACAGAATGAGTCAAATTAACAGTTTACAGTGACAACTGTTAGTGCTCTTAGCAAGTTTGTCTCATTGGCCTTAACACATGAATAATCAATAAAAACATGAATAAATAAAAACATATCAAAATGTATCTCAATGAAATAGCACAGCAGTATAAAAGAGAAGGACAGTTATATTATAATACAAAACTAAAATCCTCACAGACATGCAGACAACACTGTACTGAGATACACTACCAGGACAGAAAAGCTTTTCTTTACCTGTACTGGTCAGACCAGTAGAGCAAAGCGACAAACTGATTCCCCTGGAGCTGAGACCTGAGGCAGCCACAGAGTCAGACACACTGCCAAACGCAGGCTTGCATCACACTGCAAGGCAGGGTGGAGCGGGGGGAGAGAGAGAGATACCAGCCCCAAAACTCCTCCGTGTGTGAAGGGAACAGAGCTGTTGCCACAGCAACACACGACTTAGGTGGTCTGGGCCCTGTCTAATTCTGAGCTTTGGTTGCTCTATTCCCCTCCCCTCCCATACCCATCCCTCTCTCCCCCCTCTCCCCTCGTCACCACCCATCATGATCTCCTCCCCTCATCTCCCCTCTCTCTCTCAATGTCTGTGAGAGCTCACCTGCCACACCCAGCATGAGCACACCCCATGACCAACATAATGTCGCCAAAGGTACTGACTGACTAAATAACTGCACCCCGTGTACATGGGGAAGCTCATGAAAACCATGACAACTGTCTCCTCCAAAACCACCACAACAGAAAACCATGACAACTGTCAGCTCCACAACCACCTCAACAGCACCACTCTGCGGAGTTGATAACAACCGGATGCATCCAGTGTTCAGGGGAAATAGAAAGAAAGCCTTTCGCTTTTGAACATTAACAAGGCGACACTCCATGTTAACTCCTCCTCCACATTTACTGGATTGGTTCAACAGTGCAAAAGAGAACCTCCCCCAACCTCCCCCAACTATTGTTTTCTCATCAGGACCAGAAAGAAAGAAAGGCCTGCTACGTTAAGTTAACACATCGGAAACTGAGTCCTTCACAACGACCTCAACAGAAAACTAGGACAACTGTATCCGTTACCGTTAAAGTAATTGCTAACTAGCCAATGCTAGCAATAACTGCATCTCATGAGGACCACCACAGGAAAGGAAGACTCAGAGTTACCTCTGCTGCAGAGGATAAGTTCATTAGAGCTAGCAAATGCTAGCAATTACTTTTGCAGTAATTGCACTAACTTCCTTCATACTGGATGCAGAGACATAAAAATGGTATCCATGAGTTCATCTGACTCTGGGGAAAGTCCCAAAGTATTACTTTAATATTGCTATGAAATATATGTATATATGAAAGGAAATAAATGAGTGATCTATTATGAATTATTGTTCGCTGTATGGATTCATTAACTTTTTTGGTATGCCTTTTTTGTCAGTAATGTGGCCTCATTAACCTTTGAACAGTCACCAGGCAAAACCCCCCTCCCTCCCTCCCTATTTCCTTTGCAACGTTGATGGGGGGTTGGCGGACCTCGAGTGCTCAGCTCACAAGGTCCCTAATGGTAAGTCCGCCACGCCTTCTGCTCAACAAACTCAAACTCAATAAATAATTGTTTGGGGGGCTGCAGGTCGCCAACGATATTGTGCTTCTCACCCTCACGGTAGTCAAGCAATGCATTCCACCAAGAGTCATTTAAAAAAAATGTATAACATTTATTTAACCAGGTAAAACCCATTGAGGGTAAAAACCTCTTTTGCGAGGGTGACCTGGCAAGAAGGCAAAAACAGGGAAACAGCAGAGTGTCCATAAAACATTACAGTAAAATACAGAATACACACAAAAGACAAAGTGTCACAAGATACAATTCATTACCAAATAAATGCCCAGCTTTAACAAAATGCTCATTAAACATCTCAAGCAGGGGCCTCCCGGGTGGCACAGTGGTCTAAGGCACTGCATCGCAGCGCCAGCTGTGCCACCAGAGACTCTGGGTTCGAGCCCAGGCTCTGTCGCAGCCGGCCGCGACCGGGAGGTCCGTGGGGCAACGCACAATTGGCATAGTGTCGTCTGGTTTGGCCGGTAGGGATATCCTCCTCTCATTACGCACTAGTGACTCCTGTGGCGGGCCGGGCACAGTGCATGCTGACCAGGTCGCTAGGTGTTTCCTCCGACACATTGGTGCAGCTGGCTTCCGGGTTGGATGCATGGGTTAGGGTTAAGAAGCAGCGTGGCTTGGTTGGGTTGTGTTTCAGAGGACGCATGGCTCTTTCCTGAGCCCGTACGGGAGTTGTAGCGATGAGACAAGACAACTACTAACTACTAACAATTGGATACCATGAAAAAGGGGGTAAAAAAAAACGTCAAGCAGTTTATTCTTGTCATTCTTGAGGTCAATTTAAGTGGAGTTTGTATATATCACAAAACGAAAACAAAATTTAAATATACTAAGCAGCGTGGCTTGGTTGGGTTGTGTTTCAGAGGACGCATGGCTCTTTCCTGAGCCCGTACGGGAGTTGTAGCGATGAGACAAGACAACTACTAACTACTAACAATTGGATACCATGAAAAAGGGGGTAAAAAAAAAACGTCAAGCAGTTTATTCTTGTCATTCTTGAGGTCAATTTAAGTGGAGTTTGTATATATCACAAAACGAAAACAAAATTTAAATATACTAATTGTGCATTTCATTTTAAACCTTAAATTTCCCAAAAATGTTCAGCTGTAGCCTACAGGTCTAGCAGAGTTAGAAAGCAAGTGTGCCCAAGCTTTGTTAACTGACCAGACCGCTCGCGTCGTGTGCGTAAGCATTGCAAAATAAACGTAGAAATCTATATTATTCAATTATTGCACCCACACTGCTCGCGCGCGCCAACGAGCGTCTGCGTTGCCAAGGGCTAAAATAGAAGTCAGTTCTATTTCTGACGCAGATCGCGCTGCAAGTCCTGCCTCTCCCATCACCTCACTGGTTTATAGAAGCAGGTACCCACGTGCCATCTCCTTGTTGGTTATACCCACGTGGGTGACTGAAAGACAAACTAGGTCGGTGACGGCAATGCATCTAATTTATGATAGTTGCCAATCGCAATATAAAGTCAAGAGAAGAAAAAGCCTGGAAGGAGGAGAAATGACTAGAAACGATTTGGTTGACCGTTTTATGTGTGGATTAATTGTCGGAGTAGAGGACCTTGTGCATTTCAGGTAAAATAACAACTCAATGTTTATATCCAAAGAACAATTAGCTAGCATCAGCAAGCTAGCTATATAGGACAAATTAGCTAGCAAGTGGAAGCTAGCTAGCTAAATTGCCATAAATGTTTAATGCTTTTTGACCTGTCCCCAAATTAATGTAATTGGTTCAGAGTTTGTTTTGATTTTTTAACCTGCGTGTCGTGATTGCGTTTGGTGTGTGGGAACAAAATACATTTATGCGCGATGGCGCACATGTGCAGCCGGTTTGGGTTCCGTGTTAGCTAGAAATGTCAGCGTGTTCAACAGCCACTGCAGGAATGTACTGAAGGGGATTTCGCCCAGTGTGTAGGTCTGGTCAATGCGCCCAGTCGCCTTGCAGTAGGCTACCGCACAATGAGGTAGAGCGGGCCCAGTAGACCGGCCAATCACTGGGGGCTAGTCCACCCGGCAGGGGTATACTGGGCTAGGAAGCCCAGCGCATCTAGACGTTATATCACAGAGCAGATACCAACCTCCGGCTTCCACCACACAGCGGGGCAGGTAAGGAGTCAGAAGACTCCGGTAGAATGGCGAAACACTGACCGTCGAGGAGTATCCAAGGCTAGTCGGCCCAACATGTCTAGACCATCAGTCACAGCACAGATGTATCCTCTCTCTGCTTTCAGGGAGGGCACCACACCAGTTGTATCTCCTCGTGTAGAAACCAGCAGATGTCAATTTACTGCTTTAATTCTGAAGGATTTTTGAGTTTGCCTGTTGTTTAATGACAACTCTCGCAGCCTATAACGGTTTTGCTAAGTAATAAAAACGTGTAACACAAACAAACAGAAACAAACAAACAGTGTGACACAACATGTTCAGCAAAACTGCCCTGCTGCCATCTTGATGATTAGAGTGATGTGAAGTTATTCACAATATAGACCTCATTTCAAATGTATCAAGAGATAATTGTATTTGTATTCCTAGCAATCAATACAGTGTTTAAAGCACACTTTTACAAGTCACAGTCACAAATTACAGCTCCAATAAGCTCCTATGGTGAACAACATGTGAACAAGAGGCTTGTAGAATCATGCCCAGCGTTCTCTGGGCATTACTGAGTCAAATTAACAATGAGTCGAAAGATTAATTATTTTGACTGGACAGTAAAACTTCCCATCACTAATAGAAAACTTTCCAGGCTCTTTAGTATCACAGTACTTACGTAGATATTATTTAAGATTTAGTGCTTGCAGTGAACATGTAATCATGCAAATAAAAATAAAAACATTACCTGATTGACATTCATTCTCACGGGTGGCCAAAAAGAACAATCTGAAAGCCACACCCAAAATAGGCCACGCCTTCTGGTAGGCAGCTGCTGCTACATTGCGCGCACTGCGATTCGATGTGATTCTGAATGAGGTGTTGAAAGCAATTTAGAAGCTTTCATTCAATAAAAAAAATCACATTGACCTGTCAAATTCGTTATTTGATTTCAGAAAAACTGAATAGAATAGGTTGAACGAACCAAAGGATAATTTTGGATCATACCAATTCAGAAGAACGACAGTGCCGTCCCACTTTTTACAGTATAAGAGGGTAATAACTCTTTACATTTTCAGTTCTATTCTTTAGTTCCTTGAAGCCATGGCGAAGTCTTTGTAGCTTAATTTACATTTATTTCACAGAGTTTTGAATCCTTTAACTTATGGAAACATAATACAGATCCATCCAACTAGAACGAAACACTGCATGACACCAACATTATGTCTAGGTATGCATTATGTTATGCAATATGAAAGTGCATAACACTGACATTATGTCTAGGTATGCATTATGTTATGCAATATGAAAGTGCATAACACTGAGTGCCGAAGGGAGGAAAGACATTGGCTAATCATCCTCTCACTTCAGATGTTGTTTTAGCATTGGACAGCTTCTCTCATGGTGCTTGCTACAGAAGGCAGCGGGCAGGATGGTTCCTTGTCTGTCAGTATTTTAGAAGACAAAACAACCTGATCCTCTCTGCTTTTTCATAATGACTATATCTAACAGCAGCAGTTTTCCATTTACCTCATTATCAACAAGACACATCAAAGACACTGGAACATCATCTCAAAATCTGAAAAATTGTAAAACCTACTGCTACTGAAAAGAAGTCTTGACCATAGAGCAGTGCTGGTCCTCTGTGTTTGATACTGCCAATATAATCATATTTATTCTAAAATGCAAAGCTGATCCCTTACTCGGTCTCATACAGGCCCTGGACCTCTGGCCGTATTATACTGAAGGATCCTCCCCAGCTGTGTGTCTGTCTATTGGGGTGTTTTATGAGGCCAGACCATGAAGGGTGGACAGGATGGGAAGACAGTACGGTGGCATGGGGGCTAGAGCTGGACCAAGCTGGCTCACTTTAACCCTGCATGCCACCGCTTTTCCTCTTCAAAGCCCTCCAGATGCTGAAGAGCCATTGAAGCAGCAAATTGGCTTCTTGACATTCCTCTGTAACAAGTTCTAAAAAACACGACCAAGAGAAACAGAGAGCAGGAGAGAGCGAGAGAGAGAGCGAGAGAGAGAGCGAGAGAGAGAGCGAGAGAGAGAGAGAGAGAGAGAGAGAGAGAGAGAGAGAGAGAGAGAGAGAGAGAGAGAGAGAGAGAGAGAGAGAGAATGCAGAGTTGGTGCTGGCTTGAATTAGGGTGATTGCATTAAAAAGGGATGTGCCATGTCCTTAACATGCATAATATTCTCTACATGCCAAACACTTACCTGAAGAATATAGAAAGCACTTAGCATTCAGGCAACACGTAATAGTACAACATCTTCAGTAACCTTGCTAAAAGTCAATGTCAAAGACAGTTGTAATTACCCAATTGTGTTCCATCGCTACAGAGTGTGGGGAGTAAATGTCAACAAAGTTGTAAATTGACTTTGATTTACAGACGCTCTAGTCAATGTTTGGAACAGACTATTTGAGCCTTAACCATACTGTCCAGGCTAGATACTAATGGCGCTCATTGCACGGGGTACAGTGTACTGTATGTGTGGTGATAACAGATAAGATACTCTGTGTTCTTTACTGCTTCTTCTTGACCAATAGTTTGGGATATGGTCTTAAACAGTGCATAGTAGTCAATCGAACAGGCTAGCTATCTGATGCAGTGTAAATGAATGATAGACAATAGCAGCATACTGCAGTTAAGATCGAGGTACAGGAGGTTAATACGACTCCTGTCAGAGATGGTAAATGGGTTTCTGTTCTGTGCTGTAAATGGTGGAAAGCGGCAGTAGTGGGTAGTGTTCGGTTCTGTTTGTCAGCAAAAATAGACATGTAAAGGCAGAAAGATTGCAGGGACAATAGAGCTCTGGCAAACTAAATTGTAGGGGTTGCTGCCATGGCAACGGGAGGAGGAGAAAATGGAGCAGGGTACAGTGTGTGTGGAGAGGGATAGAAGGAAAGGTGTATGTGTGCGTGTGCCTTGTTTGCGCTGAGTAAAGGGGGATTTTCATCCTTATTTGCCACAGTAATAATGGAGTATGAATCTAAAGAGGGAGTAAACTGTGTGTTGGTGTATAAACTCAGCAAAAAATGAATCAACCCTTTTCAGGACCCTATCTTTCAAAGATAATTCCTAAAAATCCAAATAACTTCACAGATCTTCATTGTAAAGGTTTAAACACTGTTTCCCATGCTTATTCAATGAGCCATAAACAATTAATGAACATGCACCCGTGGAACGGTCATTAAGACACTAACAGCTTACAGACGGTAGGCAATTAAGGTCACAGTTATGAAAACTTAGGACACTAAAGAGGCCTTTCGACTGACTCTGAAAAACACCAAAAGAAAGATGCCCAGGGTCCCTGCTCATCTGCGTGAACGTGCCTTAGGTGTGCTGCAAGGAGGCATGAGGACTGCAGATGTGGCCAGGTGTGGCAGATGTTGCAATGTCCGTACTGTGAGATGACTAAGACAGAGCTATAGGGAGACAGGATGGACAGCTGATCATCCTCGCAGTGGCAGACCACGTGTAACAACACCTGCACAGGATCGGTACATCTGAACATCACACCTGCGGACCAGGTACAGGATGGCAAAAACAACTGCCCAAGTTACACCAGGAACGCACAATCACTCCATCAGTGCTCAGACGGTCCGCAATAAGCTGAGAGAGGCTGGACTGAGGGTATGTAGGTCTGTTGTAAGGCAGGTTCTCACCAGACATCACCGGCAACAACATCGCCTGTGGGCACAATCCCACCATCGCTGGACCAGAGGGCTGGCAAAAAGTGCTCTTCACTGACGAGTCACGTTTTTTTCTCACCGGGGGTGATGGTCGGATTCGCGTTAATCGTCGAAGGAATGAGCGTTACACCGAGGCCTTGTACTCTGGAGTGGGATTGATTTGGAGGTGGTGGGTCCGTCATGGTCTGGGGCGGTGTGTCACAGCATCACCGGACTGAGCTTGTTATCATTGCAGGCAATCTCAACGCTGTGCTTTACAGGGAAGACATCCTCCTCCCTCATGTGGTACCATTCTTGCAGGCTCATCCTGGCATAACCCTCCAGCATGACAATGCCACCAGCCATACTGCTCGTTCTGTGCGTGACTTCCTGCAAGACAGGAATGTCAGTGTTCTGCCATGGCCAGCGAAGAGCCCGGATCTCAATCCCATTGAGCACGTCTGAGACCTGTTGGATCAGAGGGTGATCAGAGGCTAGAGTGGGGTAACATCTCACCAGCAAATCTGGTGCAGTCCATGAGCGGAAGATGCACTGCAGTACTTAATGCAACTGGTGGCCACACCAGATACTGACTGTTACTTTTGACTTTGATCCCCCCTTTGTTCAGGGCCACATTACTCCATTTCTGTTAGTCACATGTCTGTGGAACATGTTCAGTTTATGTCTCAGTTGTTGAATCTTGTTATGTTCATACAAATACTTACACATGTTAAGTTTGCTGAAAATAAACGCAGTTGACAGTGAGAGGACGTTTATTTTTTTGCTGAGTTTATATATACAGTACCAGTCAAAACTTTGGACACACCTACTCATTCAAGGGTTTTTCATTGTTTTTACTCTTTTCTACATTTTAAAATAATAGTGAAGACATCGAAACTATGAAATAACACATATGGAATCATGTAGTAACCAAAACAAGTGTTAAACAAATCAAAATGTATTTTATTTCATTCTTTCAATTAGCCACCCATTGCCTTGATGACAGCTTTGCACACTCTTGGCATTCTCTCAACCAGCTTCATGAGGTAGTCACCTGGAATGCATTTCAATTAACAGGTGTGCCTTGTTAAAAGTTATTTTGTGGAATTTCTTTCCTTCTTAATGTGTTTGAGACAATCAGTTGTGTTGTGACAAGGTAGGGGTGGTTTAAAAGACCAAGTCCATATTATGGAAAGAACAGCTTAATAAGCAAAGAGAAACGACAGTCCATCACTACTTTAAGACATGAACATAAGAAGTTTCTTCATGTGCAGTTGCAAAAACCATCAAGCGCTATGACGGAAAATGACTCTCATGAGGACCTCCACGGGATAGGAAGACCCAGAGTTACCTCTGCTGCAGAGGATAAGTTCATTAGAGTTAACTGCACCTCAGATTGCAGACCAAATAAATGCTTCACAGAGTTCAAGTAACAGACACATCTCAACATCAACTGTTCAGAGGAGACTGCGTGAATCAGGCCTTCATGGTCAATTTTCTGCAAAGAAACCACTTCTAAAGGACACCAATAAGAAGAAGAGACTTGCTTGGGCCAAGAAACATGAGCAATGGACAATAGACCGGTAGAAATCTGTCTTTTGGTCTGATGAGTCACTGCCATGTCTCTATGAGACGCAGTTGGTGAATGGATGATCTCTGCATGAGTGGTTCCCACCATGAAGCAAGGAGGAGGAGATACAGTGTCTTGCGAAAGTATTCGGCCCCCTTGAACTTTGCGACCTTTTGCCACATTTCAGGCTTCAAACATAAAGATATAAAACTGTATTTTTTTGTGAAGAATCAACAACAAGTGGGACACAATCATGAAGTGGAACAACATTTATTGGATATTTCAAACTTTTTTAACAAATCAAAAACTGAAAAATTGGGCGTGCAAAATTATTCAGCCCCTTTACTTTCAGTGCAGCAAACTCTCTCCAGAAGTTCAGTGAGGATCTCTGAATGATCCAATGTTGACCTAAATGACTAATGATGATAAATACAATCCACCTGTGTGTAATCAAGTCTCCGTATAAATGCACCTGCACTGTGATAGTCTCAGAGGTCCGTTAAAAGCGCAGAGAGCATCATGAAGAACAAGGAACACACCAGGCAGGTCCGAGATACTGTTGTGAAGAAGTTTAAAGCCGGATTTGGATACAAAAAGATTTCCCAAGCTTTAAACATCCCAAGGAGCACTGTGCAAGCGATAATATTGAAATGGAAGGAGTATCAGACCACTGCAAATCTGCCAAGACCTGGCCGTCCCTCTAAACTTTCAGCTCATACAAGGAGAAGACTGATCAGAGATGCAGCCAAGAGGCCCATGATCACTCTGGATGAACTGCAGAGATCTACAGCTGAGGTGGGAGACTCTGTCCATAGGACAACAATCAGTCGTATATTGCACAAATCTGGCCTTTATGGAAGAGTGGCAAGAAGAAAGCCATTTCTTAAAGATATCCATAAAAAGTGTTGTTTAAAGTTTGCCACAAGCCACCTGGGAGACACACCAAACATGTGGAAGAAGGTGCTCTGGTCAGATGAAACCAAAATTGAACTTTTTGGCAACAATGCAAAACGTTATGTTTGGCGTAAAAGCAACACAGCTCATCACCCTGAACACACCATCCCCACTGTCAAACATGGTGGTGGCAGCATCATGGTTTGGGCCTTCTTTTCTTCAGCAGGGGCAGGGAAGATGGTTAAAATTGATGGGAAGATGGATGGAGCAAATACAGGACCATTCTGGAAGAAAACCTGATGGAGTCTGCAAAAGACCTGAGACTGGGACGGAGATTTGTCTTCCAACAAGACAATGATCCAAAACATAAAGCAAAATCTACAACGGAATGGTTCAAAAATAAACATATTCAGGTGTTAGAATGGCCAAGTCAAAGTCCAGACCTGAATCCAATCGAGAATCTCTGGAAAGAACTGAAAACTGTTGTTCACAAATGCTCTCCATCCAACCTCACTGAGCTCGAGCTGTTTTGCAAGGAGGAATGGGAAAAAATGTCAGTCTCTCGATGTGCAAAACTGATAGAGACATACCCCAAGCGACTTACAGCTGTAATCGCAGCAAAAGGTGGCGCTACAAAGTATTAACTTAAGGGGGCTGAATAATTTTGCACGTTTTTGATTTGTTAAAAAAGTTTGAAATATCCAATAAATGTCGTTCCACTTCATGACTTCAAAAATACAGTTTGAAGCCTGAAATGTGGCAAAAGGTCGCAAAGTTCAAGGGGGCCGAATACTTTCGCAAGGCACTGTATGATGGTGTGGGGGTGCTTTGCTGGTGACACTGTCTGTGATTTATTTAAAATGCAAGGCACACTTAACCAGCATGGCTACCACAGCATTCTGCAGCAATACGCCATCCCATTTGGTTTACGCTTAATGGGACTGTCATTTGTTTTTCAACAGGGCAATGACCCAAAATACACCTTCAGGCTGTGTTAGGGATATTTGACCAAGAAGGAGAGTGAAGGTTGCTAGATCGAATCCCCGCGCTGACAAGGTAAAAATCTGTAGTTCTGCCCCTGAACAAGGCAGTTAACCCACTGTTCCAAGGCTGTCATTGTAAACAAGAATTTGTTCTTAACTGACTTGCCCAGTTAAATAAAATACATTGACCTGGCCTCCACAATCAGCTGACCTCAGCCTAGTTGAGATGAGTTGGAGTGCAGAGTGAAGGAAAAGCAGCTCAGCATTATGTGGGTTACTCCTTCAAAACTGTTGGAAAAGCAGGCCTCATGAAGCTGGGTGAGAGAATGTCAAGAGTGTACAAAGCTGTCATCAAAGCCAAGGATGGCTACTTTGAAGAATATTAAATACATTATGATTTGTTTATTCTACAATGTAGAAAATAGTAAAAATAAACCCTTGAATGAGTAGGTGTGTGCAAACTTTTGACTGGTACTGTACATCTGTGCGCAATTCTACAACTCTAAATTGTAGTCACAAAAAGTTTTGTCAATACTGATTCGGTATGTGGGTACAAGACAGCAGTTATAGAAGCTATGTCCCTGAGTCTCAGATATCAGGGGTCCTTACCAGCCGTAACTGCATGGTCGCCGTTGAAGCCATTCTCTCTGGCGGTGTAGGAGGGTGGTGCTGCTCCATGGGCCGTCCCTGGCTGGCACGCCCTGTAGGAGGGGGGGTAGCCATTAGCCCCATGGGCTGGGGGAGGAGAGGGGTCCTGTGCCCCCGACGGATCCCACTGGGGGGGGGTGTCTTCACGTTGACGACCGTCTGCCATGCTGGGGGTCAGTGGCGACCAGGGGAGTCTCTCCTTATGGCTGGGAGAAGAGGAGAATATGGTCATTGATTGATTGATTGATTGACTGATTGATTGATTAGTGGGGGTCAGTGGTGGCCAGGGGGGGCTCTGCTTATGGCTGGGAGAAGAGGAGAATATGGTGATTAATTGATTGATTGACTGATTGATTAGAGGGGGTCAGTGGTGGCCAGGGGGGTCTCTGCTTATGGCAGGAGAAGAGGATGGTCATAGATTCATATAATAAATGGTGGCTCATAATGGTTATTAACAGTTTGGCAGGGATACAGAATAAAGAAAATATTGATGGGGTGGAAGAGACCCAATGACAAAGGACATCATTCACATTCAACACACTCTCCTGCCTCAGATCACAAATCACCTCCCACATCGACAGACTGTTAGAACAGGCTTATGGACTTCAGATCACAGGACAGTCTCTCTCTATCTCTGCTGCAAAGTTCACTTTTGAGCAGTGCTGGTGGCTTCCAGGCATACTCAGACTGCCCCAGACTGTAGCCAGCATTGGAGTCTCTGTGACAGGGATATGTCTGAGGACAGAGTGCTTGGAGTTCAGATTCCTGAAACCCCACAGGGCTAAGGAAAGAGCATGTGTGACCATCTGAGGGGAGTGGCGTTCTGCTGGGTCCCTCTAGTGGACTGATCCTGCTTTACAACACGGGGAGAGTGAACAAATAGGTAATAATGCTGAATTCCAAATGGTCCCCAGATGTCAGACGATTGGATACAGTATAGGCACTATAGTAATAGCTTCATCATGCCATCTGATTGGCTAGGTGGAAATGTCTGCATCCACCCATCCAATCCTCTCACAGTGCATTTGGAAAGTATTCAGACCCCTTGACTTTTTCCACATTTTGTTACGTTACAGACTTATTCTAAAATTGATTAAAAGTAAAATGTTCCTCATCAATCTACACAAAATACCCCATAATGACAAAGCGAGAAACAGGTTTTTTATTTGGCAAATGTATTACAAATAAAAAACAGAAATAACTTATTTACATAAGTATTCAGACCCGTTGCTATGAGACTGAAATTGAGCTCAGACTCATCCTGTTTCCATTGACCAAGCCATGAAGTCGAAGAAATTGTCCGTAGAGCTCCAAGACAGAATTGTCGAGGAACGGATCTGGGGAAGGGTACCAAAATATTTCTGCAGTATTGAACATTCCCAAGAACAAAGTGACCTCCATCATTCTTAAATAGAAGAAGTTTGGAACCACCAAGACTCTTCCTAGAGCTGGCCAAACTCAGCAATCAGGGTAGAAGGGCCTTGGTCAGGGAGGTGACCAAGATCCCGACTGTCACTCTGACAGAGCTCCAAAGTTCCTCTGTGGAGATGGAAGAACCTTCTAGAACCATAACCATCTCTGCAGCACTCCACCAATCAGAGCTTTATGGTTGTGGCCAGACAGAAGCCACTCCTCAGTAAAAGGCACATGACAGCCCGCTTGGAGTTTGCCAAAAGGCACCTGCTCTGATGAAACCAAGATTGAAATCTTTGGCCTGAATGCCAAACGTCACGTCTGGAGGAAACCTAGCACTATCTCTACGGTGAAGCATGGTGGTGGCAGCATCATGTTGTGGGGATGTTTTTCAGCGGCAGGGACTGTGAAATTTGTCAGGATCAAGGGAAAGACTAACGGAGAAAAGTACAGAGAGATCCTTGAAGAAAACCTGCTCTAGAGCGCTCAGGACCTCAGACTGGAGCGACGGTTCACCTTCCAACAGGACAACAGGAGGGGCTTCGGGACAAGTCTCTGAATTTCCTTGAGTGGCCCAGCCAGAGCCCAGACTTGAACCCGATCTAACATCTCTGGAGAGACCTGAAAATAGCTGTGCAGCGACAATCCCTATAAAAACCTGATAGAGCTTGAGAGGATTTGCAGAGAAGAAAGGGAGAAACTCCAAATAAAGGTGAGCCAAGCTTGTACTGTAGCATCATACCCAAGAAGACTTGAGGCTGTAATCACTGCCAAAGGTGCTTCAACAAAGTACTGAGTAAAGGGTCTGAATACTTATGTAAATGTGATATTTCAGTAAAAACCTCTTTTTGTTTGTCATTATGGGGTATTGTGTGTAGATTGATGAAGAAAAACATATATTTAATTCATTTTAGAATAAGGCTGGACCATAACAAAATGTGGAAAAGGTCAAGGGGTCTGAATACTTTCCGAATGCACTGAATACAGGAGTAGCTAGGGAGTAGAGGCTACAGGACTGGTAAGGAATTGGAGTGGGAGCAGAGTGAGCGGTCAGTCAGTCATTTGCAGGCAGCAGAGCCTGTGTCATCAAGCCAGACTGACGTTTGATTTTGCTGTCCAGGATGGGTTGTTGTGGCACAAGAGGGCACGGGGCAGGGTAACATGGCCACAATGACTTCCTGTCCCTTTGTCACCACTTCAGAGTGTCTATCATATGAGAGCCCCCCCCCCCCCCCCCCCCCTCACTCTCTCTCTCAATTCAATTTCAATTACAATTCAATTTAAGGGGATTTAGTTCCATGGGAAACATATGTTTACATTGCCAAAGCAAGTGAAATAGATAATAAACAAAAAATGAAATACAAAATAAAAGATCAAATCAAATCAAATTTTATTCACGTGCGCGGAATACAACATTACAGTGAAATGCTTACTTTTTGGCTCTAACCAATAGTGCAAAAAAAGTATTAGGTGAACAATAGGTAGGTAAAGAAATAAAACAAAAGTAAAAAGACAGGCTACATACAGTAGAGGAGGCTACATACAGTAGAGGAGGCTATATACAGTAGAGGAGGCTATATACAGTAGAGGAGGCTATATACAGTAGAGGAGGCTACATACAGTAGAGGAGGCTATATACAGTAGAGGAGGCTATATACAGTAGAGGAGGCTACATACAGTAGAGGAGGCTATATACAGTAGAGGAGGCTATATACAGTAGAGGAGGCTATATACAGTAGAGGAGGCTATATACAGTAGAGGAGGCTATATACAGTAGAGGGGCTATATACAGTAGCAAGGCTATATACAGTAGAGGGGCTATATACAGTAGCAAGGCTATATACAGTAGAGGAGGCTATATACAGTAGAGGAGGCTATATACAGTAGAGGAGGCTATATACAGTAGTGAGGCTATATACAGTAGAGGAGGCTATACACAGTAGAGGAGGCTATATACAGTAGAGGAGGCTATATACAGTAGTGAGGCTACATACAGTAGAGGGGCTATATACAGTAGCAAGGCTATATACAGTAGAGGAGGCTATATACAGTAGAGGAGGCTATATACAGTAGAGGAAGCTATATACAGTAGTGAGGCTATATACAGTAGAGGAGGCTATATACAGTAGAGGAGGCTATATACAGTAGTGAGGCTACATACAGTAGAGGGGCTATATACAGTAGCAAGGCTATATACAGTAGAGGAGGCTATATACAGTAGAGGAGGCTATATACAGTAGAGGAGGCTACATACAGTAGAGGAGGCTATATACAGTAGAGGAGGCTATATACAGTAGAGGAGGCTATATACAGTAGAGGAGGCTACATACAGTAGCAAGGCTATATACAGTAGAGGAGGCTATATACAGTAGAGGAGGCTATATACAGTAGAGGAGGCTATATACAGTAGAGGAGGCTATATACAGTAGTGAGGCTATATACAGTAGAGGAGGCTATATACAGTAGCAAGGCTATATACAGTAGAGGAGGCTATATACAGTAGAGGAGGCTATATACAGTAGAAGAGGCTATATACAGTAGAGGAGGCTATATACAGTAGAGGAGGCTATATACAGAAGAGGAGGCTATACACAGTAGAGGAGGCTATATACAGTAGAGGAGGCTATATACAGTAGAGGAGGCTATATACAGTAGAGGAGGCTATATACAGTAGAGGAGGCTACATACAGTAGAGGAGGCTATATACAGTAGAGGAGGCTATATACAGTAGAGGAGGCTATATACAGTAGAGGAGGCTATATACAGTAGAGGAGGCTATATACAGTAGAGGAGGCTACATACAGTAGAGGAGGCTATATACAGTAGAGGAGGCTATATACAGTAGAAGAGGCTATATACAGTAGTGAGGCTATATACAGTAGAGGAGGCTATATACAGTAGCAAGGCTATATACAGTAGAGGAGGCTATATACAGTAGAGGAGGCTATATACAGTAGAGGAGGCTATATACAGAAGAGGAGGCTATACACAGTAGAGGAGGCTATATACAGTAGAGGAGGCTATATACAGTAGAGGAGGCTATATACAGTAGAGGAAGCTATATACAGTAGAGGAGGCTACATACAGTAGAGGAGGCTATATACAGTAGAGGAGGCTACATACAGTAGAGGAGGCTATATACAGTAGAGGAGGCTAATTACAGTAGAGAAGGCTATATACAGTAGAGGAGGCTATTAACAGTAGAGGAGGCTATATACAGTAGAGGAGGCTATATACAGTAGAGGAGGCTATATACAGTAGAGGAGGCTACATACAGTAGAGGAGGCTACATACAGTAGAGGAGGCTACATACAGTAGAGGAGGCTACATACAGTAGAGGAGGCTATATACAGTAGAGGAGGCTACATACAGTAGAGGAGGCTATATACAGTAGAGGAGGCTATATACAGTAGAGGAGGCTACATACAGTAGAGGAGGCTATATACAGTAGAGGAGGCTACATACAGTAGAGGAGGCTATATACAGTAGAGGAGGCTACATACAGTAGAGGAGGCTATATACAGTAGAGGAGGCTACATACAGTAGAGGAGGCTATATACAGTAGAGGAGGCTACATACAGTAGAGGAGGCTATATACAGTAGAGGAGGCTATATACAGTAGAGGAGGCTATATACAGTAGAGGAGGCTACATACAGTAGAGGAGGCTATATACAGTAGAGGAGGCTATATACAGTAGAGGAGGCTATATACAGTAGAGGAGGCTATATACAGTAGAGGAGGCTACATACAGTAGAGGAGGCTATATACAGTAGAGGAGGCTACATACAGTAGAGGAGGCTACATACAGTAGAGGAGGCTACATACAGTAGAGGAGGCTATATACAGTAGAGGAGGCTATATACAGTAGAGGAGGCTACATACAGTAGAGGAGGCTATATACAGTAGAGGAGGCTACATACAGTAGAGGAAGCTATATACAGTAGAGGAGGCTATATACAGTAGAGGAGGCTATACACATTAGAGGAGGCTATATACAGTAGCAAGGCTATATTCAGTAGAGGAGGCTATATACAGTAGAGGAGGCTACATACAGTAGAGGAGGCTATATACAGTAGAGGAGGCTATATACAGTAGAGGAGGCTATATACAGTAGAGGAGGCTATACACAGTAGAGGAGGCTATACACAGTAGAGGAGGCTATATACAGTAGAGGAGGCTATACACAGTAGAGGAGGCTATACACAGTAGAGGAGGCTATATACAGTAGAGGAGGCTATACACAGTAGAGGAGGCTATATACAGTAGATGAGGCTATATACAGTAGAGGAGGCTATATACAGTAGAGGAGGCTATACACAGTAGAGGAGGCTATATACAGTAGAGGAGGCTATATACAGTAGAGGAGGCTATATACAGTAGTGAGGCTACATACAGTAGAGGAGGCTATATACAGTAGTGAGGCTATATACAGTAGAGGAGGCTATATACAGTAGAGGAGGCTATATACAGTAGAGGAGGCTATATACAGTAGAGGAGGCTATATACAGTAGTGAGGCTACATACAGTAGAGGAGGCTATATACAGTAGTGAGGCTATATACAGTAGAGGAGGCTATATACAGTAGAGGAGGCTATATACAGTAGAGGAGGCTATATACAGTAGAGGAGGCTATATACAGTAGTGAGGCTATATACAGTAGAGGAGGCTATATATAGTAGCGAGGCTATATACCGTAGAGGAGGCTATATACAGTAGAGGAGGCTATATACAGTAGCGGGGCTATATACAGTAGAGGAGGCTATATACAGTAGAGGAGGCTATATACAGTAGAGGAGGCTATATACAGTAGCGAGGCTATATACAGTAGAGGAGGCTATATACAGTAGAGGAGGCTATATACAGTAGCAAGGCTATATACAGTAGCGAGGCTATATACAGTAGCGAGGCTATATACAGTAGCGAGGCTACATACAGACACCGATTAGTCAGGCGGATTGAGGTAGTATGTACATGTAGATATGGTTAAAGTGACTATGCATATATGATGAACAGAGAGTAGCAGTAGCGTAAACGAGGGGTTGGCGGGTGGTGGGTGGGACACAATGCAAATAGCCCTGTTAGCCAATGTGCGGGAGCACTGGTTGGTCAGCCCAATTGAGGTAGTATGTACATGAATGTATAGTTAAAGGGACTATGCATATATGATAAACAGAGAGTAGCAGCAGCATAAAGAGGGGTTGGGCGGGGCACACAATTCAAATAGTCCGGGTAGCCATTTGGTTACCTGTTCAGGAGTCTTATGGCTTGGGGGTAAAAAATGTTGAGAAGCCTTTTGTCCTAGACGTGGCACTCCGGTACCGCTTGCCATGCAGTAGTAGGGAGAATAGTCTATGACTTGGGGTGGCTGGGGTCTTTGACAATTTTTAGGGCCTTCCTCTGACACCGCCTGATGTAGAGGTCCTGGATGGCAGGCAGCTTAGCCCCAGTGATGTACTGGAACGTACGCACTACTCTCTATAGTGCGTTGCGGTCAGAGGCCGAGCAGTTGCCAGTCAAGATGCTCTCGACATTGCAGCTGTAGAACCTTTTGAGGATCTCAGGACCCATGCCAAATCTTTTTAGTTTCCTGGGGGGGAATAGGCTTTGTCATGCACTCTTCACGACTGTCTTGGTCTGTTTGGACCATTCTAGTTTGTTGTTGATATGGACACCAAGGAACTTGAAGCTCTCAACCTGCTCCACTACAACCCCGTCGATGAGAGTGGGAGCGTGCTCGGTCCTCTTTTTCCTGTAGTCCACAATCATCTCCTTAGTCTTGGTCACGTTGAGGGATAGGTTGTTATTCTGGCACCACCCGGACAGGTTTCTGACTTCCTCCCTTTAGGCTGTCTCATCGTTGTCGGTGATCAGGCTGTTACCACTGTTGTGTCGTCTGCAATCTTAATGATGGTGTTGGAGTCGTGCCTGGCCATGCAGTCGTGGGTGAACAGGGAGTACAGGAGGGACAGAGCACGCACCCCTGAGGAGCTCCAGTGTTGAGGATCAGCGTGGCAAATTTTATTTTATTTATTTATTTCACCTTTATTTAACCAGGTAGGCAAGTTGAGAACAAGTTCTCATTTACAATTGCGACCTGGCCAAGATAAAGCAAAGTAGTTCGACACATACAACGACACAGAGTTACACATGGAGTAAAACAAACATACAGTCAATAATACAGTATAAACAAGTCTATATACGATGTGAGCAAATGAGGTGAGATAAGGGAGGTAAAGGCAAAAAGGCCATGGTGGCAAAGTAAATACAATATAGCAAGTAAAACACTGGAATGGTAGATTTGCAATGGGAGAATGTGCAAAGTAGAAATAAAAATAATGGGGGTGCAAAGGAGTAAAATAAATAAATAAATTAAATACAGTAGGGAAAGAGGTAGTTGTTTGGGCTAAATTATAGGTGGGCTATGTACAGGTGCAGTAATCTGTGAGCTGCTCTGACAGTTGGTGCTTAAAGCTAGTGAGGGAGATAAGTGTTTCAAGTTTCAGAGATTTTTGTAGTTTGTTCCAGTCATTGGCAGCAGAGAACTGGAAGGAGAGGCGGCCAAAGAAAGAATTGGTTTTGGGGGTGACTAGAGAGATATACCTGCTGGAGCGTGTGCTACAGGTGGGAGATGCAATGGTGACCAGCGAGCTGAGATAAGGGGGGACTTTACCTAGCAGGGTCTTGTAGATGACATGGAGCCAGTGGGTTTGGCAACGAGTATGAAGCGAGGGCCAGCCAACGAAAGCGTACAGGTCGCAATGGTGGGTAGTATATGGGGCTTTGGTGACAAAACGGATTGCACTGTGATAGACTGCATCCAATTTGTTGAGTAGGGTATTGGAGGCTATTTTGTAAATGACATCGCCAAAGTCGAGGATTGGTAGGATGGTCAGGATGGTCAAATGCGTTGCTACCTACCCTCACCACCTGGGGGTGGCCCGTCAGGAAGTCCAGGATCCAGTTGCAGAGGGAGGTGTTTAGTCCCAGGATCCTTAGCTTAGTGATGAGCTTTGAGGGTACTATGGTGTTGAACACTGAACTGTAGTCAATGAATAGCATTCTCACATAAGTGTTCCTTTTGTCCAGGTGGGAAAGAGCAGTGTGGAGTGCAATAGAGATTGCATCATCTGTGGATCTGTTTGGGCAGTATGCAAATTGGAGTGGGTCTAGGGTTTCTGGGATAATGATGTTGATGTGAGCCATTACCAACCTTTCAAAGCACTTCATGGCTACGGACGTGAGTGCTACGGGTCTGTAGTCATTTAGGCAGGTTGCCTTTGTGTTATTGGGCACAGGGACTATGGTGGTCTGCTTGAAACATGTTGGTATTACAGACTCAATCAGAAAATGTCAGTGAAGACACCTGCCAGTTGGTCAGCACATGCCCGGAGCACACGTCCTGGTAATCCGTCTGGCCCCGCAGCCTTGTGTATGTTGACCTGATTAAAGGTCTTACTCACATCGGCTACGGAGAGCGTGATCACACGGTCGCCTGGAACAGCTGATGCTCTCCTGCATGCATCAGTGTTGCTTGCCTCAAAGCGAGTATAGAAGTGATTTAGCTCGTCTAGTAGGCTTGTGTCACTGGGCAGCTTGCGGCTGTGCTTCCCTATTTAGTCTGTAATAGTTTGCAAGCCCTGCCACATAAGACGAGCGTCGGAGTCAGTGTAGTATGATTCAATCTAAGCCCTGTATTGACGCTTTGCCTGTTTGATGGTTCGTCGCAGGGCATAGCAGAATTTCTTGTAAGCTTCCGGGTTAGATTCCCGCACCTTGAAAGCGGCAGCTCTACCCTTTAGCTAAGTGCAAATGTTGCCTGTAATCCATGGCTTCTGGTTGGGGTATGTACGTACAGTCACTGTGGGGACAACGTCCTCGATGCACTTATTGATAAAGCACTTATTGATAAAGCACATCAGTGACTGATGTGGTGTACTCGTCAATGCCATCCGAAGATTTCAGAACATGTTCCAGTCTGTGATAGCAAAACAGTCCGGTAGTTTAGCATCTGCTTCGTCTGACCACTTTTATATAGACTGTCACTGGTGCTTCCTGCTTTAATTTTTGCTTGTAAGCAGGAATCAGGAGGATAGAGTTGTGGTCGGATTTACCAAATGGAGGGTGAGGGAGAGCTTCGTACGCATCTCTGTGTGTGGAGTACAGGTGATCTAGAATTGTTTTCCCTCTGGTTGCACATTTAACATGTTGATGGAAATTTGGTGGAACTGATCTAAGTTTCCCTGCATTAAAGTCTCCGGCCACTAGGAGCGCCACCTCTGGATGAGAGGTTTCCTGTTTGCTTTTTTCCTTATACAGCTGACTGAGTGCAGTCTTAGTGCCAGCATCCGTCTATGGTGGTAAATAAACAGCCACGAAAAGTATAGCTGAAAACTCTCTAGGCAAGTAGTATGTGTCACGCTCTGGCCATAGAGAGGCTTTTTATTCTCTATTTTGGTTAGGCCAGGGTGTGACTAGGGTGGGCATTCTGTCCTTTTTTCTATGTTTTGTATTTCTATGTCTTGGCCTGGTATGGTTCTCAATCAGGGACAGCTGTCTATTGTTGTCTCTGATTGAGTATGGTACCCTTTTCCACACCTGTTTTGTGGGAAGTTAACTTTGTAGTTGTTCAGGGCACATAGCCCAAAGCTTCACGGTTGGTTTTTTGTTCTTTGTTTTGTCGGCGTCATTTTTAAATAAAGTTCAAATGTACGCTTACCATGCTGCACCTTGGTCCAGTCCTTCAGCCAGCCGTGACAGTGTGGCCTGCAATTTATCACAATATACTCTACTTCAGGCGAGCAAAATCTAGAGACTTCCTTAGATTTTGTGCACCAGCTGTTGTTTACAAATATGCATAGATCGCCCCCCTCCCCTCGTCTTACTGGAGTGTGCTGTTCTATCTTGCCGGTGCAGCGTGTATCCCGTTAGCTGAATATCCATGTCTTCATTCAGCCACGATTCCGTGAAACATAGGATATTACAGTTTTTGATGTCCCGTTGGTAGGATATTCGTGATCGTACCTCGTCTAGTTTATTGTCCAATGATTGCACATTGGCGAGTAGTATTGACGGTAACGGCAGCTTTCCCACTCGCCTTTTTCGGGTCCTGACCAGGCATCTGGCTCTTTGACCTCTACCTGTGTCGCTCCCTCTTGTAAATAACGTGGATGTCGGCCCTGCCGGGTGTTTGGAGAATGTCTTGTGCGTCTTGTTTGTTGAAGAAAAAATCTTAGTCTAATCCGAGGTGAGTGATCTCTGTCCTGATGTCCAGAAGCTCTTTTCTGGCGTAAGATACGGTTGCAGAAACATTATGTACAAAATAAGTTACAAATAACGCGAAAATAATACATAATAGCACAATTGGTTGGGCGCCCGTAAAACTGCTGCCATATCTTCCTGTACAGTAAACATTACACTCTCTCTCTCTCTCTCTGACGTCCCTCATCTCTCTCTCTCTTTCTATTCCATCTATCCCTCCCTGGCTTCCTCCGAACCCTCCTCCATCCGATCCTTCCGCTCTCGCTTCCTTTCTCTCCATAACTAGAAGGGATAAACTCTCTCTCTCTCTGACTGTGCATAAAAAGCCATAAACACTCTTATCTTCAACTGGAGCAATATTGCATAATTTAAAACCACCATGGAGTCTTTGTAATCTAATAAATCACTGTGTGTGTTTAATGAAAACAACTAAAATATATGTTTAAGAATTTATTTTGCCTCTTTTGGCCCTCTGATCATGAGGGCGTTAGGAAACAAATGTGAAGATATTTAGCTGGTGTTATTCTCAAACCCAGCAAAAGCACAAAATGTTTCTAGTACAACCACACACATTACAATTGTTAATGTATCACCAATGACTCACTGCTACAGGGTGTAGGGGAATAGGGGGGCAGGGGAAAAGGGAGGCAGGGGGACACTGACAGAGGGGGCAGGGTGTGGGGGGGGACACAGGGCAGGAGGACACAGACTGGGTGTAGAGGAAAAGGGAGGCAGGAGGACACAGACTGGGTGTAGAGGAAAAGGGAGGCAGGGGGACACTGACAGAGGGGGCAGGGTGTAGGGGGGGGGGGGCACAGGCAGGGGGACACTGACTGGGTGTAGAGGAAAAGGGAGGCAGGGGGACACTGACAGAGGGGGCAGGGTGTAGGGGGGGGCACAGGGAAGGAGGACACAGACTGGGTGTAGAGGAAAAGGGAGGCAGGGGGACACTGACAGAGGGGGCAGGGTGTAGGGGGGGCACAGGGCAGGAGGACACAGACTGGGTGTAGAGGAAAAGGGAGGCAGGGGGACACTGACAGAGGGGGCAGGGTGTAGGGGGGGGCACAGGGAAGGAGGACACAGACTGGGTGTAGAGGAAAAGGGAGGCAGGGGGACACTGACAGAGGGGGCAGGGTGTAGGGGGGGGCACAGGCAGGGGGACACAGACTGGGTGTAGGGGAAAAGGGAGGCAGGGGGACACTGACAGAGGGGGCAGGGTGTAGGGGGGGGGCACAGGCAGGGGGACACAGACTGGGTGTAGAGGAAAAGGGAGGCAGGGGGACACTGACAGAGGGGGCAGGGTGTAGGGGGGGGGCACAGGCAGGGGGACACAGACTGGGTGTAGAGGAAAAGGGAGGCTGGGGGACACAGACTGGGTGTAGGGGAAAGGGAGGCTGGGGGACACAGACTGGGTGTAGGGGAAAAGGGAGGCTGGGAGACACAGACTGGGTGTAGGGGAAAAGGGAGGCTGGGGGACACAGACTGGGTGTAGGGGAAAAGGGAGGCTGGGGGACACAGACTGGGTGTAGGGGAAAAGGGAGGCTGGGGGACACAGACTGGGTGTAGGGGAAAAGGGAGGCTGAGGGACACAGACTGGGTGTAGAGGAAAAGGGAGGCTGGGGGACACAGACTGGGTGTAGGGGAAAAGGGAGGCTGGGGGACACAGACTGGGTGTAGGGGAAAAGGGAGGCTGAGGGACACAGACTGGGTGTAGAGGAAAAGGGAGGCTGGGGGACACCGACAGTGGAGCAGGGTGTGGGGGGGTACAGGGAATGGTGGAGGGGGGCATGGGGACACAGACAGTGGGTTAGGGTATAGGGGGGCGCGGGGCGCGGGGCGCGGGGACCGGGTGGATGCCAGGGTGTAGGCTGAGAGAGCAGGGTGGGGAGCTAGACCAACACCCCCATCCAGTCCCACAGAGATGTTCAGAGCCTGGGTGGCAGGAAGGACAGCTGCATGGGGAAACTCAAACAAAATGTCCATTTCACATGGGACACAGCTACCCATCCTCACCTGTCCTCATCCCTCGTCTTTTACCAACCTCTCTCTGTCTGGATAATAGAAACTGGGCTGTTCCATCTACCTCCCTAAAGTAGTACTCTGTTGGGAACAGGGCACCATTAGGGACACACTTCACCTCTCCCCTGCTGGCAAGAACTGCACCGACGGACCAGGACAGGGTGGAAATTAGCATAGGCTGGTTGTTGTTTTAGAGCTAAGCTCAGTTACATATAGATGTTCTCATGAGTCAAAGTACATGTACCAGTATTTGAAAATCCCATTAAAACCCATTACTGAGGGAGAATTTTGCTTAGCAACAGAGAACAGTTTGAATAGTGCATGGTATTCTGAGAATATGTCTCAACGGGCCTAGTAGTGATATCTCTTGTATAACAGTGGTTTTCAACCTGTGGCAGGTGGTATTCAATTTTTTCAATGGCAGCCATGCATTGATCATCATGTCACCTCAATTTTTATTGTAAAGGAGCATCAAGCTCATCATCTTGCACATTCACCACCCTGTGAAGTTCATCATAACTTATTTAATCTGTAGCCTAATAAACTGCATGGTTTCCCGTGTTGTAGTGGGAGGACCACACAACATATGTGACTCCAAGTGACTCCAAGTTCACTTGGATATCAGTATTTATATCAGTATTTGCGTATTAAGGCATTTCCACAGCCATTTCTCAAATAATACATTTTAGCGACACAAAAATATCCCACCACGTCACACGAGCAAGTGTCTGTCAGCATTTATAAAATTGTACCGGCATTTCACATTTTCATCAGACTGGTCGTGACTTTTCCATGCGTCATATAATTCATTAAATGGTTGGATGGAAACCTGGTTATTCACTGATAAAACTGACTCTAAATTTGTCAGCCAAGATGTATATTTTTTAATTATACAACTCCGTGAGAGCTTTTGAATGTGATTTGGAGGTCCCCGGAACGGAAAAGTTTGGGAACAGCAACTGTCAAGGCAAGCTACTGACAAGCTAATAAGTAGGGTAGCCCACATTTCTTATTTTCCTCCCCTTCCTCTATATCTTCCTACTCAGTCGTTTCTTTCTCCTCTCCTCTCTCTCCTCCTCTTCATCCACTTATTCCTCCTCCTACTCCTCCTCCTCCTCATCCAGTTTGAAACCCCACTCCACCTGTTGCCTACCTGCCTGCCTGCATCCCTCCCTGTCTCCATACCTGCCTGCATCCCTCCCTGTCTCCATGCCTGCCTGCATCCCTCCCTGCCTCCATGCCTGCCTGCCTCCCTCCATGCCTGCCTGCCGCCCTCCATGTCTGCCTGCCTCCCTCCCTCCCTCCCTCCGGGCCTGTCTGCCTCCATGCCTGCCTCCTTCCATGCCTGCCTCCCTACCTCCCTGTGTGTCTCAGTGTGTGTCTGTGTATGTGTCTTTCTGTGCCGTGTGTGAGTCACTTGGCTGCTGCATTGCAGGGCTCTCCACTCACAGTTGGCTCACTGCAGGAGACAGGGAGCACAGAGAGGGAGAGGCGAAGCACAGAAAGAGAGAGAGAGGGAGCACAGAGAAAGACAGGGAGAACAGAGAGAGAGACAGGGAGTCCAGAGAGGGAGACAAGGAGCCCAGAGAGGGAGACAAGGAGCCCAGAGAGGGAGACAAGGAGCACAGAGAGGGAGACAGGGAGCGCAGAGAGAGAGAGGGAGACAGGGAGTGCAGAGAGAGAGAGAGGGAGCACAGAAAGAGAGAGAGAGGGAGCACAGAAAGAGAGAGAGAAGGAGCACAGAAAGAGAGAGGAAATGGAGCACAGAAAGAGAGAGGGAGGGAACACAGAGAGGGAGCACAGAGATTAGAGAGGGAGCACAGAGAGGAGAAAGGGAGCACAGAGAGGGAGCACAGAAAGGGAGAGGGAAGGAGCACAGAAAGAGAGAGGAAATGGAGCGCAGAAAGAGAGAGGGAGGGAACACAGAGAGGGAGAGAGGGAGCACAGAGAGGGAGCACAGAGATTAGAGAGGGAGCACAGAGAGGAGAGAGGGAGAACAGAGAGGGAGCACAGAAAGGGAGAGGGAAGGAGCACAGAAAGAGAGAGGAAATGGAGCACAGAAAGAGAGAGGAAATGGAGCACAGAAAGAGAGACGGAGGGAGCACAGAAAGAGAGACGGAGGGAGCACAGAAAGAGAGAGGGAAGGAGCACAGGAAGAGAGAGGGAGGGAACACAGAGAGGGAGAGAGGGAGCACAGAGAGGGAGCACAGAGATTAGAGAGGGAGCACAGAGATGTGAGAGGGAGCACAGAGAGGGAGCACAGGGATGAGAGAGGGAGCACAGAGAGGAGAGAGGGAGCACAGAGAGGGAAAACAGAGGAGAGAGGGAACACAGAGAGGAGAGAGGGAGCACAGAGAGGGAAAACAGAGAAGAGAGGGAACACAGATAGGAGAGAGGGAGCACAGAGAGGGAAAACAGAGGAGAGAGGGAACACAGAGAGGAGAGAGGGAGCACAGAGAGGGAAAACAGAGAAGAGAGGGAACACAGATAGGAGAGAGGGAGCACAGAGAGGGAAAACAGAGGAGAGAGGGAACACAGAGAGGAGAGGGAACACAGAGAGGAGAGGGAACACAGAGAGGAGAGGGAACACAGAGAGGAGGCGAGAGGGAGCATAGGGGGGCATGGGGAGCTCATATCCTCTATGTGGACACTAGGATGGTGTGCAGTGAGGGGGATAGTGAAGTAAGGCTGTCAGTGAGGCAACTGATTCATTGATTTGTTTCTTTCACCATTTCCACACACATACAAGTAAACAAATTGTTTATGCCAATTGATGCAAGATCCCCATTGGAAATTAAGTGAACAGTTCTCTATAAGATGAATGGATTTGACTGCTTCTTGACCTGATTCTCTGTTGAATAATTCAGCTAAAGTGGGTGATGGTGTCAGCTGGTCAGTAATGAGATCTACTGGACTTTAGTAAGAAACTCAAATGGGGCTGCTAGGCTGTACAGCTCTAAAATTATTTCTATTTCTACTTTGCACATTCTTCCACTGCAAATCTACCATTCCAGTGTTTTACTTGCTATATTGTATTTACTTTGCCACCATGGCCTTTTTGCCTTTACCTCCCTTATCTCACCTCATTTGCTCACATCGTATATAGACTTGTTTATACTGTATTATTGACTGTATGCTTGTTTTACTCCATGTGTCGTTGTATGTGTCGAACTGCTTTGCTTTATCTTGGCCATGTCGCAATTGTAAATGAGAACTTGTTCTCAACTTGTCTACCTGGTTAAATAAAGGTGAAATAAATAAATAAAATAAATAAATAAAAGGGTGCTTCTGTTTGTGAGACGCTGCCCTTTTGTTCTGTAGCAGTAGTGATCCACAGTAGTAGAGACTACAGAGCCCCTCCCTGTATCTGAAGCACCATCACATTTCCTTCTGTCAGAGACCTGGAGGGCCCTGCCTACCTCTAACGTCCCCTCTTCCAGATATGGAGGGCCCTGCCTACCTCTAACGTCCCCTCTTCCAGATCTGGAGGGCCCTGCCTACCTCTAACGTCCACTCTTCCAGTTCTGGAGGGCCCTGCCTACCTCTAACGTCCCCTCTTCCAGATCTGGAGGGCCCTGCCTACCTCTAACGTCCCCTCTTCCAGTTCTGGAGGGCCCTGCCTACCTCTAACGTCCCCTCTTCCAGATATGGAGGGCCCTGTCCTACCTCTAACATCCCCTCTTCCAGATCTGGAGGGCCCTGCCTACCTCTAACGTCCCCTCTTCCAGTTCTGGAGGGCCCTGCCTACCTCTAACGTCCCCTCTTCCAGTTCTGGAGAGCCCTGCCTACCTCAGGCCTGCCTGCCTGCCTGCCTGTAGCAGCTAGCATCATATTACCCTAGCAGTCTTTGGTATGCCTGTATACTCCTGCAGCAGAGGTGATCCACGGTAGTAGAGACTACAGACCCCTCCCTGTACCTGTAGCAGCATCACATTTCCCCTGGCAGAGACCTGGAGGGCCAGAGTGTCTGTCATCTGAGAGTCCCCACTCTCTCTCTCTCTCTACGTTACATAAAACCAAGCCAGTAATATTTGTTCGAACTATGCAAATGACCAACAGTTTAACACATGAAGTGTTATAATGACACTGAGACAGAGGGACATTAGTCTCTCTCTCTCTCTCATACTGGGAGAGAGTCGGGAAGCAGGAGCGATTATGGGAGTGACTGGAATTCTTTTCACCCTATTGGGTTTATGTGTGTATAAATATATAAACTCAGCCAAAAAAGAAACTTCCTTTTTTCAGGACCCTGTCGTTCAAAGATCATTCGTAAAAATCCAAATAACTTCACAGATCTTCATTGCAAAGGGTTTAAACACTGTTTCCCATGCTTGTTCAATGAACCATAAACAATGAATGAATGTGCACCTGTGGAACAGTCATTAAGACACTAACAGCTTACAGACGGTAGGCAATTAAGGTCACAGTTATGAAAACTTAGGACACTGAAGAGGCCTTTCGACTGACTCTGAAAAACACCAAAACAAAGATGTCCAGGGTTCCTGCTCATCTGCGTGAATGTGCCTTAGCCATGCTGCAAGGAGGCATGAGGACTGCAGATCTGGCCAGGGCAATCAATTGCAATGTCTGTACTGTGAGAGGCCTAAGACAGCACTACAGGGAGACAGGACGGACAGCTGATCATCCTCGCAGTGGCAGACCACATGTAACAACACCTGCACAGAATCAGTACATCCGAAAATCACACCTGTGGGACAGGTACAGGATGGCAACAAGGAATACACCAGGAATGCACAATTCCTCCATCAGTGCTCAGACTGTCTGCAGTATGCTGAGAGAGGCTGAACTGAGGGCTTGTAGGCCTGTTGTAAGGCAGGTCCTCACCAGACATCACCGGCAACAATGTCATCTATGGGCACAAACCCACCGTCGCTGGACCAGACAGGACTGTCAAAAAGTGTTCTTCACTGACGAGTCGCGATTTTGTCTCACCAGGGGTGATGGTCGGATTCGCATTTATCGTCGAAGGAATGAGCGTTACACAGAGGCCTGTACTCTGGAGTGGGATCGATTTGGGCCATTCCCCCCAAAAAGGTCAGGGAACGTGCAGGTGCCTTGATGGAAGAGTGGGGTAACAATCTCACAGCAAGAACTGGCAAATCTGGTGTAGTCCATGAGGAGGAGATGCACTGCAGTACTTAATGCAGCTGGTGGCCACTCCAGATACTGACTGTTACTTTTGATTTTGACCCACCCTTTGTTCAGGGCCACATTATTCCATTTCTGTTCAGTTTATGTCTCAGTTGTTGAATCTTTTTATGTTCATACAAATATTTACACATGTTAAGTTTGCTGAAAATAAACGCAGTTGACAGTGAGAGGACATTTCTTTTTTTTGCTGAGTTTATATATATATATATATATATTTTGATTGATTAGTTAAGTTGTTTTAAGGTTATATTGTCTCACTATCACTAAGCACGTATAGGGGTGGTGGGATCATTGAGGTTGTTTCTCTCAAGGGCACATCCAGCAGGAGGGGTTGGTTGTAATGGTCTCTGGTGGAGGTGTAGAGTTTGAAAAACTTAGTCCGCGGCATGGGGTGAAGAGTCCACCTGCAACAGATTGTTCGGTGGAAGAATGTAGTTTAGCAGTGGGCGCTATCATTGGGTATGATAGCATAAAATCAGCCTCATGGATGAATAGCGCTGTAGTAATATTCTTTGATTCCATTGAAAAGGTGAATACGATAGTTGAGAGTGGTGTTGTGTTACAGGAGACACAGACGCCATGGACAACTTGTTTCTACAATAAAAAAAGGTTATTTTTGGATGCAGATCACCATTGCTGAAACATGTCGTATCTCATAGGAGACAAGTGCACACGATTTTAAAGAAGGATACTGACGAACTGAATTTAGCGTTCACTTTCAAGATTGATGGGTTTGATTATGTGTTCTACGCTTCTACTGAATCAGTGAAATGCTTTGGGTGTGGAAGAGAGGGGTACTTGGTGTGTGATTGTCCAGAGAACGAGCTCAGAGCCCGGTAGCAGCTCTAGCACTGGTGCAGCTAAAGCACCACCGAGAAGGTATGAACAGGCTGAGGGTTCAGGAGAAGGAATGAACAGGCTGAGGGTTCAGGAGAATGGAGAAGGTGGGCAGATGTGGTGGGAGAAATAGGAAAGGAGAGCAATGTGGCTACGGTGGAAGTTGTGGCAGAGCAGGGAAAAGAGGGGCTGGCAGTAGGTGAGACTGTGATTGAGGTCGCTGAGGGGGTGCTGGAGAATGAAATGGGAGTACAAGAGGAGAGTGAAACAACGGAAAATGAAGCAGCTGTTTTCAAAGTTCTGAGGAGTAAGAGGAAGAATAAGGGGTGGTGAAGGTTCAGATTCTGAGAGGAAGGCAGAGATTGATAGATCAGTTGAGGATAAACAGGTTGTATAGATGGAGTTTTCTTCTGGGGATGAGAGAGGCATCTGATGCGTCAAAACAAATTAACGAGAGAAATGGGGTGAAAGGGAGGTATGGGATGGAAAAAGTTAGTAAATTTCTGAATTTGACAAAAGGGAATAAATATATGCAGGATTATAATGTCACAGATTTTTTTCCTGAACGTGAATAGTTTATTGAATCAGCAAAGTTTCTAATGGCAAAAAATAACAGGTGGATGTTTGACAAGCCCAGAAATTGCTAGACCAAAGAAAGTGGTCACAAGAGTGACAAGCGAGGTCAATTCTAAAGGAAATGAAGGTTTTCAGTCGCTGCCTTAAATCTGTGAAGAGATGTGTCTTGTCTCTTCCTCTGTATTTTTTTTCAGAGCAGTTGAGATGTCTTCTTTAAACGTAAATGGGGCGAGAGATGGGGGGAAAAAGAGCCGTGGTTTATGAGTTAATAAAGGGAAGTGACATAAGTTTTCTACAAGAAACACATAGTAATAAGGCAACAGGAGTGGGGGGGGGGGGGGGGGGGGGGGGGGGCAGTGGTGTGTAGTCATGTAAACTCAAAAAGTGGGTGTGTGGCCATCCTGTCCTCAAAAGTTTTTTTGCCATTGTCATATGAGGTTGAGGAGCTAGTTGAGGGGAGGTTAATAAATGCATATGCCCCAGTAGTGGCAGATGAGAGGGTATGTTTTTCAGAGACATTATCAAATACAATTGAGAAATGTAATAGTGAGGATTATGTAATACTTGCTGGGGATTTGAACTGTACAGTCAGTGGTTTGGATAGAAATCACAAAGAACCTCATATAGCCTCAAGGACTTTTTAAAAATGCCTTATTGTAACACATGAACTATGTGATATTTGGCGAAGTAAAAATGGAGGCACGAGACAGTACACATGGGCTAATGTGAGAGAGAACACCATCTCTCTGGCCAGGTTAGGTTTTGAGCATCAATCTCAGGTCTGTAAATCAAGTGTGATAACCCCAGTGGGATTTTCTGATCATTGTTTAGTAACAGAGATGGTGTACATTAACGCTGTAAAACCCAAAAGTACATACTGGCATTTTAACATAACTTTATTGATTGATGCTCACCTCAGGAAATGTTTCAGTTTATTTCTGGGAGAGGTGGAGGTCTGAAAATGGCAGTTTTGTATCTCTTCAACAGTGGTGGGATATAGGTAAAATCCAGATTCAACAATTCTGTAATCAATACACGATGAATGTCACCAGAGATATCACCAGCTCAATGAACGCCGTAGAGTCTGAAATAGTGGAACTCCTGACGTTAGTTTAGACCACAGGAGATCGAGGCCATATTCAGGCGCTCAAGAGGAAAAAAGCAGACCTGCTGGGTATTAGAGCACACGGGACATTGGTGAGAAGTAAGTTTCAGGGAATCTCTGAAATGGATGCCTCATCCAAATTTTTCTTTGGTTTAGAGAAAAAGAATGGATAAAGAAGAATTATTAATTGCCTCAAATCAGCTGTTGGACAGGAGCTCACTATCCCAAGTGAAATTAGAAAGGGGGCAGTAGAGTTCTATGCTGAGCTCTACAAGTGTGAGTGAAAAGAGGATAAAACAGTGACACAGCAGTTCCTTGATGGGCTCCCACAGGTGGCTGCAGAAGGTAGAGCTAGAGCAACCATTGTCTTTGCAGGAGCTATGCATTGCATTAAAAGGCATGTAAAATGGATGTGCGCCAAGCATTGATGGGCTTCTTGTTGACTTTTTTAAAAGTATTTCTGGGCTATGTTGGGAGAGGATTGGCTAAAAGTAGTTAACGATAGTTTCACCGGAGGGTTCCTACCGCTACGCAGTAGAAGGGCTGTCCGCACCCTACTGCCAAAAAAGGTGACCCTATGGAGGTGACGAATTGGAGGCCTTAATGTGCACTGATTATAAGATCCAGGTCCAAGGCTTTTTCCAACAGGCTGAGGGAGATGATGGGGCAAATCATACACATGGACCAGTCCTACTGTGTTCACGGCAGGCAGATAGGGGACAACATTTCCCTGATTCTGGATTTTTTTGGCCGTCTCTAGGGCTATTGTGTTGGATGCGGGTATAATTTCAATTGATCAGGAAAAGGCGTTTGACCGAGTTGAACATCAATACCTATGGTGCACTTTTGAGGCTTTTGGTTTCAGCTCTGGTTTTATTGCCATGTTCAGGGTGATACGTATATGGTGAAATTGAAAGTTAACGGTGGCTTGAGTGCTCCTTTTAAAGTGTGTAGAGAAATTAGGCAGGGTTGTTTGTTGCCTGGAATGTTGTATGCCATCGCTCTAGAGCCACTACTAAATTGCATTAGAAGTCGCATTGAAGGGGTGTACCTTTCAGATTTTATTCCTCCTATTCCTCCTCTAAGGATATGCTAATGCTAATGCTAATGATATGCTAATGATGTAGGTATTTTTGTGAAAAATCAAGCAGAGGTGGATAGTTTGAGTCTCATAGTTCATCGGTTTAGGGGAATACCCTCTGCAAAGATAAAATGGGGGGAAAGTTGTGCTTCACAGATTGGGAAATGGTCTGGAGGGATCATGGCTTTACAAGGGGGGTTGGAATGGTGTAAGGGAGGTTTCAAGTATCTTGGAGTGTCCCTAGGGGATGGGCAAAAAATTGGAAAGGGGTGGTTCAAATGGTAGAAGGGAAGATGGCGTTGGTTTCTATCTCGTATGTCATATAGGGGGCACACTATTATTGTTAATAATGTGGTTGCCTCTGCACTGTGGCATCGGTTGTCATGTTTAGAGCCACCATCTGGCCTTCCAGCCAAGATACAGGCAATTATTGTAGATTTTTTGAGGGATAAATATCATTCGGTTCCACAAAGTGCTTGGTATTTGTCAAAAGAGGGCGGACAAGGTATTGTACATGTTGCTAGTAGGGCTGCTGCTTTCCCGTTTCAGTTTATTCAAAGGTTGCTTTATGGACCAAAAAATTTGGTGTGGAGAGGGGTGGCAGGTCTGGTATTACAGAACGTAGGGGGATTAGATTTAAAGAAGGCTTTATTTTTCCTGATTTCTACGGATGGAGTATCTCCGTTTTACAGAGGCCTTCTTAGGGTTTGGAGTATAATGAAGGTGTCCAGACATTCCGTTCAGTTACTTTCCCTTTCTTGGGCTCAGGGATGACAGTGAATATCTTGAAGCAGGTGGGTATAGAGTCCTGAGCTAGGGAGAGATTGAAAATGTCAGAGAACACAACAGCCAGCTACAACAGTCAGTCTGCAAATGCTCTGAAGCCACGGCTAGTGATGCCATCTGGGCCGGCAGCCTTGCAAAGGTTAACACTTTCTAATAACTTAGATACGTCCTCAGTGAACTAATTGCGCCAGAAGAGATGGCTGCCATTTACGGGCTCCTAGCCAAATTGTGCTATTGTGTGTGTTTTTTTGCGTCATGTGTAACTTATTTTGTACATAATGTTATGACCGAAAATAACTTCTGGATATCAGGACAGCGATTACTCACCTCATACTGGACAAATATTTTTTCTTTAACGAGTCGGACGCGAAGGATTTACTTCAGACACTCGACAAGACCCTCATCCCCGTCATTCGCATGAAGAAGAGACGGCGATATCGGGGACATTGGTCGGGGTGCCTTGTAAGGATCCGACGGCGAGTGAGTAATCCCTCTCTACCATCAGTCCTGTTAGCCAAAGTGCAATAATTGGATAACAAAATGGATGAGCTCTGATCAAGGCTTTCCTACCAACGGGACATTAAAAACTGTAATATTTTATGTTTCACAGAGTTGTGGCTGAATGACGGCATGGATAACATACATACACGATAAGCTGTAGACTACACTATTTACCAAGAGAGTTTTCATCTATATTTTTAGTAGCTGTCTATTTACCACCACAAACCGATTCTGGCACTAAGACCGCACTCAACGAGCTGTATATGGCCATAATCAAACAGGAAAATGCTCATCCAGAGGCGGCGCTCATAGCAGCCAGGGGACTTATATGCAGGGAAATGTTATTCTGTTTTACCTCATTTCTACCAGCATGTTAAATGTGCAACAAGAGGGAAAAAAATCTAGTCCACCTTTACTCCACACACAGAAACGTGTGCAAAGTTCTCCCTCGCCCTCCATTTGGCAAATCTGACCATAACACTATTCTCCTGATTCCTGCTTACAAGCAAAAACTAAAGCAGGAAGTACCAATGACTCACTCAATAAGGAAGTGTTCAGATGAAGCAGATACTAAACTACAGGACTGTTTTGCTATCACAGACTGGAATATGTTCCCGGGATTCTTACGATGGGATTGAGGAGTACACCACATCAGTCACTGGCTTCATCAATAAGTGCATCAACGACATCGTCCCCACAGTAAGTGTACGTACATAACCCAAACAGAAGCCATGGATTACAGGAAACATCCGCACTGGGCTAAAGGTAGAGCCTGCAGCTTTCAAGGAGCGGTACTCTAACTCAGATGCTTAGAAGAAATCCTGCTATACCCTCCGACGAACCATCAAACAGGCAAAGTGTCAATACAGGACTAAGATTGAATAGTACTACACTGGCTCCAACGCTCGTCGGATGTGGCAGGGCTTGCAAACTATTACGGACTACAAAGGGAAGTAGAGCTGTGAGCTGGCCAGTGACATGTGACCACCAGACAAGCTAAATAACTTCTATGCTCGATTCGAGGCAAGTGTCTACCGACCCGTGGTGCAGTCCATGAGGAGGAGATGCACTGCAGTACTTAATGCAGCTGGTGGCCACACCAGACGCTGAGTGTTACTTTTGATTTTGACCCCCCCTTTTCAGGGACACATTATTCCATTTCTGTTAGTCACGTCTGTGAAACTTGTTCAGTTTATGTCTCAGTTGTTGAATCTTGTTATGTTCATACAAATATTTACACATGTTAAGTTTGCTGAAAAAAATGCAGTTGACAGTGAGAGGACGTTTCTTTTTTGCTGAGTTTAGTTGAAGACAGCAGAGGTGTATTTAGAGGGCAGGTTGGTCAGGATGCTATCTATGATGGTGCCCATGTTTACGGATTTAGGGTTGTACCTGGTAGGTTCCTTGATAAGATTGAGGGCATCTAGCTTAAATTGTAGGATGGTCGGGGTGTTAAGCATATGCCAATTTAGGTCACCTAACATTACGAACTCTGAAGATAAATGGGGGGCAATCAAATCACATATGGTGTCCAGGGCACAGGTAGGGGCTGAGGGGGGTCTATAGCAAGTGGCAACAGTGAGAGACCTGTTTCTGGAAATATGGATTTTTAAAAGTAGAAGCTCGAACTGTTTGGGCACAGACCTGGATAGTATGACAGAACTTTGCAGGCTCTCTCTGCAGTAGATTGCAACTCCGCCACCTTTGGCAGTTCAGTTCTGGTGGAGTGTGCTAAAGCAGTGAATAAAACAAACTTCGGGAGGAGGCTTCTGATGTTAACATGCATGAAACCAAGGCTTTTACAGTTATAGAAGTCAACAAATGATATCGCCTGGGGAATAGGAGTGGAACTGGGGGCTACAGGGCCTGGGTTAACCCCTACATCACCAGAGGAACAGAGGAGGAGTAGGATAAGGGTACGGCTAAAGGCTATAATAACTGGTTGTCTAGTGCGTTGGGAACAGCGAATAAAAGGAGCAGATTTCTGGGCGTGGTAGAATAGATTCAGGGCATAATGTACAGACAAGGGTATGGTAGGATGTGACTACAGTGGAGGTAAACCTAGGTGTTGAGTGACAATGAGAGAGGTTTAGTCTCTGGAGGCACCAGTTAAGCCAGGTGAGGTCTCCGCATGTGTGTGGGGTGGGACAAAAGAGCTATCTATGGCATGTTGAGCGGGACTGAGGGCTCTACAGTGAAATAAAACAATAAGAACTAGCCGAGAGAACAGTAGACAAGGCATATTGACATTTGTGTGTGTGTGTGTGTGTGTGTGTGTGAGAGAGTGCCTGTGTCCCTGTGTGTGTGTGTGTGTGTGTGTGTGTGTGTGTGTGTGTGTGTGTGTGTGTGTGTGTGTGTGTGTGAGTGTGTGTGTGTGTGTGTGTGTGTGTGTGTGTGTTCGTGTGTGTGTGTGTTAAATCAAATTGTATTTGTCACATGCACCGAATACAGGGTGTAGACCTTACAGTGAAATTCTCACTTACAAGCCATTAACCGACAATGCAGTTTTAAGAAAATGCCCCAAAAAAGGAAAGAACAGCAGGGGGTACCGGTATAGAGTCAATGTGCGGGGGCAGTGGTGTCGAGGTAATTGAGGTAATATGTACTGTAAGTGTGCAACCTCTATAGCCCCAATATAATCATCATACTTTAATGATGACAGCTTCTCCATCCTAAAGGGGGAGATCAACCATTTCCAGGCCCAGGGACATGTACTAGTCTGTGGTGACCTAAATGTCAGAACAGGACAAGAACATGACACCCTCAGCACACAAGGAGACACAGAACAGGGAAACAACATTTGAGGTTACACCAACAGAAAAAACACCCTAATCTGTGAGGTGTAAGGCTGGTTGAGAGCTCCATGAACACAGTTATGCCTAACATTTTTAGAAGCATTAGACCAGAACCTTGATACAGTTTGACGTCTAAGTTTGAACATGAGTCATGAAGATTAGGCTGGTTGAACCTGCCAGTGCATATGCTTGTCTCAAAGAGTACGCCATGCAAGTTTAAGTACAGTCGGCTGTTACAGTGAAACTGTGAATGGCTCATTAAATAAAATAAATGATACATTTTAATTTGGAAGAGACAGCTTTTGAAACCAACATGGCTCAGTTTAAATAGTTTTCACATTGTAGACACAACTATGACAAAACAACCAACAAAAACGGGTCCCAACTCCTGCAGCTCTGTCACTCGCTGGATCTGTACATAGTCAATGGTAGGCTTCAAGTAGACTCCTATGGTAGGTACACCTACAGCTCATCCTTTGGCAGTAGTACTGTAGACTACTTTAACACTGACCTCAAATCTGTCTAGACATTAATAAGGAAATTATCTCAACAGAGAAAAATGTCCTCCTGTGTGCTACCTATATCCCTCCACTAGAATCCCCATACTTTAACGATGACAGCTTCTCCATCCTAGAGGTGGAGATCAACAATTTCCAGGCTCAGGGACATGAACTCGTTGGTGGCGACCTAAATGCCAGAACTGGACAAGAATCTGACACCCTCAGCACACAGGGGGACAAACACGTACCTGGAGGTGATATCTTTACCTTCCCCATATTCCCCCCTTGACACAACTACGACAACATAACCAGCAACAAAGGGTCCCAACTCCTGCAGCTCTGTCGGACGCTGGGTCTGTACATAGTCAACGGTAGGCTTCGAGGGGACTCCTAGGGCAGGTACACCTGTAGCTCATCTCTTGGCAGTAGTACTTTAGACTACTTTATCACTGACCTCAACCCAGAGTCTCTCAGAACGTTCACAGTCAGTCCACTGACACCTCTATCAGATCACAGCAGAATCACACTCTACTTTAACATAGCTTTGCTCAATCATGAGGCATCAAAGCCAAAGGAACTGAATAATATTATGAAATGCTATAGATGGAAGGAAAATCTACCAAAAAACTATTAGGCAACAACATATTCAATCCTTTCTAGACAATGTATCTATCCAAAATGGAGATGTATGGATAAACCACTTCTCCAATCTTTTTGGCTCTATAACAAAGAACAAACAGCAAAAACATATACATGATCATATACAAATATTAGAATAAACTATTAAAGACTACCAGAACCCACTGGATTCTCCAATCACATTGAATGAACTACAGGACAAAATACAAACCCTCCAACCCAAAAAGGCCTGTGGGGTTGATGGTCTCCTACATGAAATTATAAAATATACAGACCACAAATTCCAAATGGCTATACTTTAAACTTTTTTACATCATCCTCAGCTCTGGCATTATCATTAACAGCAGACTTATACATTTCCTCAGCGAAAACAATGTACTGAGCAAATGGCAAATTGGCTTTTTACAAAATGATCATACAACAGACCACGTATTCACCCTGCACACCCTAATTGACAAATAAACAAACCAAAACAAAAGTAAAGTCTTCTCATGCTTTGTTGATGTCAAAAAAGCTTTCGACTCAATTTGGCACGAGGGCCTGCTATACAAATTGATGGAAAATGGTGTTGGGGGAAAAACATACAACGTTATAAAATCCAAACAAATTGGGTGAAATAACAGTGTGCAATCACAGCAGCAAGATTTGTGACCTGTTGCCACAAGAAAAGAGCAACCAGTGAAGAACAAACAACATTTTAAGTACCACCTATTTTTATGTTTATTTATTGACATAATATGACATTTGAAATGTATTTATTATTTTGGAACTTGTGTAATGTTTACTGTACATTTTTTATTGTTTATTTCACTTTTGTTGAGAGAGAGAGAGAGAGAGAGAGACTAAAGTTCCTCTTTCTCAGTGTCATTAAAACACCTAAATCACTTCATGTGTTATACTGTTGGTCATTTGCATAGTTCTAACAAATATTACTGGCTTGGTTTTGTGTAACGCACTACAAGTGCATCGCATAGCCAAATACATTCAAATAAGTTGAGACACACACATTCTCTCTCCCTCTCACACACACACACACTCACCAACACAAACACACACACACACTCTTGGAGAGCTTGGGGTAGGTAGTATGTAGCTGGTTTGGTCTTTCAGCGAGACAGAGGCAGGGCCTTCAAAGTGATGACTGAAGGGGGTAGAGATAGAGATGGAGAATGTCTGCCCTCTGTCACCCTGCTAAAGTCTGCTCTGTGTGCGTGGGAACTGAGGGGAACTGCTCTAAAGTCTGCTCTGTGTGCTTGGGAACTGAGGGGAACTGCTCTAAAGTCTGCTCTGTGTGCGTGGGAACTGAGGGGAACTGCTCTAAAGTCTGCTCTGTGTGCGTGGGAACTGAGGGGAACTGCTCTAAAGTCTGCTCTGTGTGCGTGGGAACTGAGGGGAACTGCTCTAAAGTCTGCTCTGTGTGCGTGGGAACTGAGGGGAACTGCTCTAAAGTCTGCTCTGTGTGCGTGGGAACTGAGGGGAACTGCTCTAAAGTCTGCTCTGTGTGCGTGGGAACTGAGGGGAACTGCTCTAAAGTCTGCTCTGTGTGCGTGGGAACTGAGGGGAACTGCTCTAAAGTCTGCTCTGTGTGCGTGGGAACTGAGGGGAACTGCTCTAAAGTCTGCTCTGTGTGCGTGGGAACTGAGGGGAACTGCTCTAAAGTCTTTCTGCACACATTATCACAGCTGGATGTCTACCCATCAGAGTACAGCCCACGCATGCACACACACACATACTGTACATATACACAGACGCACACACAAACACACACTCACACGCACAGAAGCACGAGCGCACACACACATACTGTACATATACACAGACGCACACACAAACTCACACGCACAGAAGCACGAGCACACATACACACTCAAACGTACCCACACAAACACACACAAAGACTAACAAACACAAGCAAGCACAGAGCTAAGCAGAAAATGCCAGCCTGTGCCTAAGCTAGAATAACAAAGAGAGAGAGAGAGAGAGAGAGAGGGAGAGAGTGTACATAATGTTTTTCTGTTTTGTTTAGGTTTCATGGTCGTGCGTCACATTCATTTTCTCTGGTAGAGCAGCTCTTTTCTTCTCTTCCCTCCTACACTCGGCAAACACGTGGCTCCTAGCATTGGGAAGGCAACAGAAACAACCGACACTCACACATACATCCACCCACCCACATACACCCACCCACACACAGCCAGAGACACGCAGCCAAAGACACACAGCCATTTGTCTCTCTCTCTCTGTCTGTCGCTCTCTCTGTCTGTCGCTCTCTCTGTCTGTCCCTCTCCATGTCTGTCCCTCTCCATGTCTGTCCCTCTCCATGTCTGTCCCTCTCCATGTCTGTCCCTCTCTCTGTCTGTACCTCTCCCTGTCTGTCCCTCTCCATGTCTGTCCCACTCCATGTCTGTCCCTCTCCATGTCTGTCCCTCTCCATGTCTGTCCCTCTCTCTGTCTGTACCTCTCCCTGTCTGTCCCTCTCCATGTCTGTCCCTCTCCATGTCTGTCCCTCTCTCTGTCTGTCCCTCTCCCTCTCCATGTCTGTCCCTCTCCCTCTCTATGTCTGTCCCTCTCCCTCTGTCCCTCTCCCTCTCGCTCTGTCCCTGTCCCTCTCCCTCTCGCTCTGTCCCTCTCCCTCTGTCCCTGTCCCTCTCACTCTGTCCCTCTCCCTCTGTCCCTTTCTGTCCCACTGTCTCTCTTTCTCTCTCGCTATGTCTCTTTTTCTCTCTCGCTATGTCTCTCTCTCTCGCTATGTCTCTCTCTCTCGCTATGTCTCTCTCTCTCTCTCTCTCGCTATGTCTCTCTCTCTCACTATGTCTCTCTGTCTGTCTCTCTCTCTCTCTCTCTCTCTCTCTCTCTCTCTCTCTCTCTCTCTCTCTGTCCCCCTCTCTCGCTATGTTTCTCTCTCTCTCTCTCTCTGTCCCTCTCTCTCTCTCTCGCTATGTCTCTCTTTCTCTCTCGCTATGTCTCTCTCTCTCTCTCGCTATGTCTCTCTCTCTCTCGCTATGTCTCTCTGTCTCTCTCTCTCTCTCTGTCCCTCTCTCTCTCTCTTTCTCTCTCGCTATGTCTCTCTCTCTCTCTCTCTCTGTCCCTCTCTCTCTCTCTCTCTCTCTCTCTTTCTCTCTCGCCATGTCTCTCTTTCTCTCTCGCTGTGTCTCTCTCTCTCTCTCGCTATGTCTCTCTGTCTCTCTCTCTCTGTCCCTCTCTCTCTCTCTTTCTCTCTCGCTATGTCTCTCTCTCTCTCTGTCCCTCTCTCTCTCTCTTTCTCTCTCGCTATGTCTCTCTTTCTCTCTTGCTATGTCTCTCTCTCTCTCTCTCGCTATGTCTCTCTCTCTCTCTCTCACTATGTCTCTCTCTCTCGCTATGTCTCTCTCTCTCGCTATGTCTCTCTCTCTCTCTTGCTATGTCTCTCTCTCTCTCGCTATGTCTCTCTCGCTCTCTCTCTCTGTCCCTCTCTCTGTCCCTCTCTCTCTCTGTCTCTCTCTCTCTGTCTCTCTGTCTCTCTCTCTCTCTGTCCCTCGCTATGTCTCTCTCTCTCGCTATGTCTCTCTCTCTCTCTTGCTATGTCTCTCTCTCTCTCGCTATGTCTCTCTCTCTCTCTCTCTCTCTGTCCCTCTCTCTCTCTGTCTCTCTCTCTGTCTCTCTCTCTGTCTCTCTGTCTCTCTGTCTCTCTGTCTCTCTCTCTCTCTGTCCCTCTCTCTGTCCCTCTCTCTCTCTGTCTCTCTCTCTGTCTCTCTGTCTCTCTGTCTCTCTCTCTCTCTGTCCCTCTCTCTGTCCCTCTCTCGCTCTGTCTCTCTCTCTGTCTCTCTGTCTCTCTGTCTCTCTCTCTCTCTGTCCCTCTCTCTGTCCCTCTCTCGCTCTGTCTCTCTCTATTTCTTTGTTGGTGTGTGTATTTTCCTCTTTCTCCTCTCTGATCATCTCAATTAAAGACTGTGGAAACCATTGAGCAGCAGCGTACAGATTGGTCTACCTGGTAAGGCAGTGTGAGACTCGAGGTGGTGATTTGAGGTCGGTGCAGACAGAGGCCTCTTATCTTCCGAAGTACGGTACGGGACAGGACAGAGATGACCAAGGAAAGACGATACCAAGGGACAACCTATTCACACCTGGAAAGGAGAAAGGGTGAATAAGTTTACTTAAGACTGGGACTAATATACTACGGTACACAGACACACACACACACACACACACACACACACACACACACACTCAAGCACTGTATCGACAGTGAAGTGTGTACATTTACAAACAGAGAGAAAGAGAGGAGGAGATAGGGGGAATGAAAGGGAGAGAGAGAGAGAAAAAAAAGAGAGAGAAAGAGAACGAACAAGGTTCTAAATCCAAAAGATTCCACCTTATTGAGTGCAGTCCAGAAACCTTGTGTTTGTTTATTTCATATATTGGCAAAATATTTATTTCCCTCCCAGAAGTTAGAAAGAAACAAACAGTAGATTAGATCATGAGCATGAATTACAGTGACTGTTTCTTCAGCCAGCCCAGTTGATCATGAGCATGAATTATAGTGACTGTTTCTTCAGCCGGCCCAGTTGATCATGAACATGAATCACAGTGTTTCTTCAGCCGGCCCAGTTGATCATGAGCATGAATTACTGTCACACCCTGATCTGTTTCACCTGTCTTTGTGCTTGTCTCCACCCACCTCCGGGTGTTGCCCATCTTCCCCATTATCCCCTGTGTATTTATACCTGTGTTCTCTGTTTGTTTGCCGCCAGTTCATTTTGTTAATAAAAACCATGAAAAAAAAAAACCCTGCCTTCTCTGACCCTGAGACTGCCTGCCATTCTGGACCCTTTACACCCTCTCTGGATTAATGACCACTGCCTGCCTTGACCTGTCGTTTGCCTGCCCCTGTTTTGGAATTAAACTTTTGTTTCTTAGAAACTGACTGCATCTGGGTCTTACCTAAAATGTGATAATTACAGTGACTGTTTCTTCAGTCACCCCAGTTCCCTGGATGGCATGTTGTGTAGTGTGGGTTGTCGTCTGGTACTGTAGTGTCTTGTTAAAACCAACCAGCTAATGTAGGGAGAGATAGACAGTAGGTAACTGATGCACACACACACACACACGCACACACACACACACACACACTAGGGAGAACATAAGACAGCATGAAGAACTGGAGACCGTGCATGCAGCAACACAGTACCAGTAAAGGAAACAGACACCATGTACAGTACAATAGGTGAGTGTCTGAAGTTATATCATGGATGGAAACTATAAAGAAATATGCTGTTTGTGCCTATATATACATACACCTGATATAGACTGAGACTGGATAGTGTGATCGTGTAAGTGTGATGCGTAACCTTGGCCGAGACCCGAAGACTTACGTTATCTCCTGAGTTAAAGGCATAAGCTCAGCGGGCTAAAACAGTATTGTGGCAGACAGTAGTCGAACCTAGTTTGTAACACCCTGTTATGTGGTTACACTGTTTCATAACAGTGCTTTGATTTAAGGTCCATAGTTACCCTTCTTACCCAGAACCCTCTCTGTCTAGCACCATGCTCTAAAATTGATTGCCTCCGCATGGCAATCAAACAAGCTTAGCGTCAGTATAGAGACAAAGTAGAGTCGCAATTCAACGGCTCAGACACAAGAGGTATGTGGCAGGGTCGCGGACCATGATGTCTTGCTCCCAGACAGACAAAATAACTTTTTTGCTCGCTTTGAGGACAATACAGTGCCACTGACACGGCCCGCTACCAAAACCTGCGGACTCTCTTTCACTGCAGCCGACGTGAGTAAAACATTTAAAAGTGTTAACCCTCGCAAGGCTGCAGGCCCAGACGGCATCCCCAGCCGCGCCCTCAGAGCATGCGCAGACCAGCTGGCTGGAGTGTTTACGGACATATTCAATCAATCCTTATCCCAGTCTGCTGTTCCCACATGCTTCAAGAGGGCCACCATTGTTCCTGTTCCCAAGAAAGCTAAGGTAACTGAGCTAAACGACTACCGCCCCATAGCACTCACTTCCGTCTTCGTGAAGTGCTTTGAGAGACTGGTCAAGGACCATATCACCTCCACCCTACCTGACACTGGGGGGGGGAGGGGTGCGTCACCTGAGTGGGTTGAGTCACTGATGTGATCATCCTGTCTGGGTTGCCCCCCCCGGAGATCTTTGTGGGCTATACTCAGCCTTGTCTCAGGATGGTAAGTTGGCGGTTGAAGATATCCCTCTAGTGGTGTGGGGGCTGTGCTTTGGCAAAGTGGGTGGGGTTATATCCTTCCTGTTTGGCCCTGTCCGGGGGTGTCCTCGGATGGGGCCACAGTGTCTCCTGACCCCTCCCGTCTCAGCCTCCAGTATTTATGCTGCAGTAGTTTATGTGTCGGGGGGCTAGGGTCAGTTTGTATCTGGAGTACTTCTCCTGTCCTATTCGGTGTCCTGTGTGAATTTAAGTGTGCTCTCTCTAATTCTCTCTTTCTCTCTTTCTTTCTCTCTCTCGGAGGACCTGAGCCCTAGGACCATGCCTCAGGACTACTGACATGATGACTCCTTGCTGTCCCCAGTCCACCTGGCCGTGCTGCTGCTCCAGTTTCAACTGTTCTGCCTTATTATTATTGGACCATGCTGGTCATTTATGAACATTTGAACATCTTGGCCATGTTCTGTTATAATCTCCACCCGGCACAGCCAGAAGAGGACTGGCCACCCCACATTGCCTGGTTCCTCTCTAGGTTTCTTCCTAGGTTTTGGCCTTTCTAGGGAGTTTTTCCTAGCCACCGTGCTTCTACACCTGCATTGCTTGCTGTTTGGGGTTTTAGGCTGGGTTTCTGTACAGCACTTTGAAATATCAGCTGATGTACGAAGGGCTATATAAATACATTTGATTTGATTTGGTTTGACACCCTAGACCCACTCCAATATGCTTACCGCCCCAATAGGTCCACAGACGACGCAATCGCAAACACACTGCACACTGCCCTAACCCATCTGGACAAGAGGAATACCTATGTGAGAATGCTGTTCATCGACTACAGCTCAGCATTTAACACCATATTACCCTCCAAACTCGCCATCAAGCTCGAGACCCTGGGTCTCGACCCCGCCCTGTGCAACTGGGTACTGGACTTCCTGATGGGCCGCCCCCAGGTGGGGAGTGTAGGTAACAACATCTCCACCCCGCTGATCCTCAACACTGGGGCCCCACAAGGGTGCGTTCTGAGCCCTCTCCTGTACTCCCTGTTCACCCACGACTACGTGGCCATGCACGCCTCCAACTCAATCATCAAGTTTGCGGACGACACTACAGTGGTAGGCTTGATTACCAACAACGATGAGACAGCCGACAGGGAGGAGGTGAGGGCCCTCGGAGTGTGGTGTCAGGAAAATAACCTCACACTCAACGTCAACAAAACAAAGGAGATGATTGTGGACTTCAGGAAACAGCAGAGGGAGCACCCCCCTATCCACATCGACGGGATACTAGTGGAGAGGGTAGTAAGTTTTAAGTTCCTCGGCGTACACATCACGGACAAACTGAATTGATCCACCCACACAGACAGCGTTGTGAAGAAGGCACAGCAGCGCTCCGCCCACAACCGTAAGGCTCTCCAGAGGGTAGTGAGGTCTGCACAACGCATCACCGGGGGCAAACTACCTGCCCTCCAGGACACCTACAGCACCCGATGTCACAGGAAGGCCATAAAGATCATCAAGGACAACAACCACCGGAGCCACTGCCTGTTCACCCCACTATCATCCAGAAGGCAAGGTCATTACAGGTGCATCAAAGCAGGGACCGAGAGACTGAAAAACAGCTTCTATCTCAAGGCCATCAGACTGTTAAACAGCCACCGCTAACATTGAGTGGCTGCTGCCAACATACTGACTTAACTCTAGCCACTTTAATAATGGAAATTGATGGAAAAAATGTATCACTAGCCACTTTAAACAATGCCACTTAATATAATGTTTACATACCCTACATTACTCATCTCATATGTACAGTGCCTTGCGAAAGTATTCGGCCCCCTTGAACTTTGCGACCTTTTGCCACATTTCAGGCTTCAAACATAAAGATATAAAACTGTATTTTTTTGTGAAGAATCAACAACAAGTGGGACACAATCATGAAGTGGAACGACATTTATTGGATATTTCAAACTTTTTTAACAAATCAAAAACTGAAAAATTGGGCGTGCAAAATTATTCAGCCCCTTTACTTTCAGTGCAGCAAACTCTCTCCAGAAGTTCAGTGAGGATCTCTGAATGATCCAATGTTGACCTAAATGACTAATGATGATAAATACAATCCACCTGTGTGTAATCAAGTCTCCGTATAAATGCACCTGCACTGTGATAGTCTCAGAGGTCCGTTAAAAGCGCAGAGAGCATCATGAAGAACAAGGAACACACCAGGCAGGTCCGAGATACTGTTGTGAAGAAGTTTAAAGCCGGATTTGGATACAAAAAGATTTCCCAAGCTTTAAACATCCCAAGGAGCACTGTGCAAGCGAAAATATTGAAATGGAAGGAGTATCAGACCACTGCAAATCTACCAAGACCTGGCCGTCCCTCTAAACTTTCAGCTCATACAAGGAGAAGACTGATCAGAGATGCAGCCAAGAGGCCCATGATCACTCTGGATGAACTGCAGAGATCTACAGCTGAGGTGGGAGACTCTGTCCATAGGACAACAATCAGTCGTATATTGCACAAATCTGGCCTTTATGGAAGAGTGGCAAGAAGAAAGCCATTTCTTAAAGATATCCATAAAAAAAGTGTTGTTTAAAGTTTGCCACAAGCCACCTGGGAGACACACCAAACATGTGGAAGAAGGTGCTCTGGTCAGATGAAACCAAAATTGAACTTTTTGGCAACAATGCAAAACGTTATGTTTGGCGTAAAAGCAACACAGCGCATCACCCTGAACACACCATCCCCACTGTCAAACATGGTGGTGGCAGCATCATGGTTTGGGCCTGCTTTTCTTCAGCAGGGACAGGGAAGATGGTTAAAATGGAAGATGGATGGAGCCAAATACAGGACCATTCTGCAAAAGACCTGAGACTGGGACGGAGATTTGTCTTCCAACAAGACAATGATCCAAAACATAAAGCAAAATCTACAATGGAATGGTTCAAAAATAAACATATCCAGGTGTTAGAATGGCCAAGTCAAAGTCCAGACCTGAATCCAATCGAGAATCTGTGGAAAGAACTGAAAACTGCTGTTCACAAATGCTCTCCATCCAACCTCACTGAGCTCGAGCTGTTTTGCAAGGAGGAATGGGAAAAAATGTCAGTCTCTCGATGTGCAAAACTGATAGAGACATACCCCAAGCGACTTACAGCTGTAATCGCAGCAAAAGGTGGCGCTACAAAGTATTAACTTAAGGGGGCTGAATAATTTTGCACGCCCAATTTTTCAGTTTTTGATTTGTTAAAAAAGTTTGAAATATCCAATAAATGTCGTTCCACTTCATGATTGTGTCCCACTTGTTGTTGATTCTTAACAAAAAAATACAGTTTTATATCTTTATGTTTGAAGCCTGAAATGTGGCAAAAGGTCGCAAAGTTCAAGGGGGCCGAATACTTTCGCAAGGCACTGTATATGTATATACTGTACTCTATATCATCTACTGCATCTTGCCTATGCCGTTCTGTACCATCACTCATTCATATATCTTTATGTACATATTCTGTATCCCTTTACACTTGTGTGTATAAGGTAGTAGTTGTGGAATTGTTAGGTCAGATTACTCGTTGGTTATTACTGCATTGTCGGAACTAGAAGCACAAGCATTTCGCTACACTCACATTAACATCTGCTAACCATGTGTATGTGACAAATAAAATTTGATTTGATTTGAGTTCATCAATACCAATCCCATCCCCTCTGAGAGACAGCCATCCTATCCTACGCCAGGATCATAGTCAGCACGGGAGACTGGCCCATCCTCAGTCCCATCCTATCCCACTTCACATGGACACACACACACAAACAAACAGAGAGAGGATGGACCGGGGTCCGATCCCGTCACAAAGACCATCAAAATGGTTCTGGATGAGAGAGAGCCGAGCCATAAAGTCCCGGAGCTTACAGCAGGACAAAGTGGGAATAAAGTAAACACAGAACACCAGCAACACGCATAAGCACTGAGTCATATAGTCATGAACAGACTCTCAGACAGACAATATGTTCACTGATCAAACATACAGAATAAGTACACAGCTAGCTACACACAGTACATTACACAATAACCCACTCCAGGCGCTGTGGGTTCTTGGTAATGTAATAAACTCAACTCAGCCTGGTCCTTATTTCTGCTGTCTTGCCAACTCCTTTTGTCTGCTAAAGACCCCAGCAATAGCCTGCGCTCACAGAGCTTTCTCTATTTCTCTCTCTCTCTCTCTCTCTGGTTCTGCCACGGCTCCGTTCAGGATGTCATTATGTGAGTTTCAGAGTGTGCAGCATCTAAATGAGCCTCTCTACTCTGACCACTCGGGGTGTGGCTCGGTTGTTTTGTGTGTGTTTTTGGTTTTACTATCCTTGTGGGGACCAGAAGTCCTCACAAGGATAGCCAAACAAGTAAAAGTTGGATAAGTGGGGACATTTCACCGGACCTCACAGGGGAAATTGCTATTTTAGGCTTTAAGGTTAGAATTAGAGATAGGGTTAGAATTAGGGTTAGGTTTAGAGATAGGGTTAGAATTGGGGTTAGAAGTTAAGATTAGGTTTGGGAAAATAAGATTTTGAAGGGGAATGTATTGTTAGGATAGTAAAACAAACGTGTGTGTGTGTTGACTCATCCCTTTAGCAGTGTATCTTGCCGTAGGAATAAGGCAGATGGTTGTTAGCATACACCCAGCATCACCCTGTGAACTGCTGTCTCACCCTCCTCTCTACTGCAGTGATCTTACATACGCTACTCGGAGGGACACACTCACACTCTGTTTGCCAGGTCTTACATGCCAGGCGACATGTGTTTCCCTCACACACTTGTCCTCACTTTCATCCTGAGAGATCATACACACAGCTTAACCCAGGGTTTCCCAATGTCAGTCCTGTCCCCCCCCCCCCCCCCCCCCCGGGTGCACATTTAGGTTTTTGCACTAGCACTACACAGCAGATTCCAATAATCAAAGCTCGATGATGAGTTGGTTATTTGAGCTGTGTAGTACTAGGGCAAAAAACGAAATGTGCAGCCAGGTGGGGCCCCAGGACCTATTTAAATGTAATGAAAATGTGTCATTCAGGCTTTCATGTGAACAGCTGCCAACACGTTCTACAGTATAGTAGAAGATGCTATAGTTAATACAATGGGGACAACTAGCGTAACATCTCATGCTTGGCTGTTGTTATGTGATATAAAAGGTAACGGTAATGTAGGTACTGTTGTGTTAGTGCTCTACTGCAGTTTATGAATATAAACAAGATTAAAAGATCATAAGGGAGTGCTTTTACAGGGCTTGCCCTTGTTGTACTGGCCACATCTCCACTGAGTCCTTTAACGTTAGTAACATGCTATTGCCAGTAGTTCCGCATCCCAGGGGGAGTAGTGTTGGTGGTGGTACTGGCCTCACTCCCCCCTATCTGAGATCTCTACTGCTGCCCTCATCCTCCACATACAAAACCCGTTCTGCCAGTCACATTCTGTTAAAGGTCCCTAAAGCACACACATTCCTGGGTCACTCGTCTTTTCAGTTCGCTGCAGCTAGCGACTGGAACGAGCTGCAACAAACACTCAAACTGGACAGTTTTATCTCAGTCTCTTCATTCAAAGACTCAATCATGGACACTCTTACTGACAGTTGTGGCTACTTTGCGTGATGTATTGTTGTCTCTACCGTCTTGCCCTTTGTGCTGTTGTCTGTGCCTAATAATATTCGTACCATGTTTAGTGCTGTGATTTTTTATCCCAGTCCCCGTCCCCGAAGGAGGCCTTTTGCCTTCTGGTAGGCTGTCATTGTGAATAATAATTTGTTCTTAATGGACTTATCTAGATAAATAGGTTAAATAAAGGTTAAATAAAAAATAAAAACATTTGAAATGGTGGTGATGGTGGTTTGTAGTGCGGTTGCTACAGTTTCTGAGAAAAGGAGCAACTTTTGCTCACTATTACAGTTTCTAACAAGACTCCATGAGGGGACAGTGGAAGTAGACATCCTCCTCCTTCCCTAACTTGAAGTTTCTATCTACCACTGCCTTAACCTCATCCATAATTCACATAATGAACACCCACACATGCACTAACAAAAATACACACACACTGCTTATCCCCCCTGGACTGCTTCTCCCAGCAGCCACCTGTCAGGACCGCTTCTCCCAGCAGCCACCTGTCAGACCATGTAAAAAGAAGCCCACAGGGGGGCCGAGGTTAAAGTGAACCTGCATTTTTTTTTTTCTCAGGAAATCTCAGGGCTCATGAATTTACAATGTGGCGGAGGAGGATAGGGATCTCTCTCTCTGAAGAAGAAAAGACAAATTGATCTTTCTTTGCCTTTGAACTGCAGAAAGCTACTTGTTTGCACTGTCAGACTCCTTAGGATGAATCTGAAGCACGTTGCCTTAGATGACTCCAAAACCTGATTAAAAGTTTGGCTGGTGTGTTTGTTTACATAAGATATTTCATTTTAAATTAGTAGGATTAACTCTGTTTATGTATTCCTATATGCTTCATTTAGAATTATTAATGTAACTTTAGTATTTCTACAAACATTGGGCTACATTAATAACACTAAATTAAGCATATAGGAATACCTATTTCTTAACTGCTCAACACAGAATAGCTGCATGTGCGCACTCCCTCAAATACTTGGGAAAATATTAGTTATATTTATTCAGCTTTGTTCAATTGTATTCTTCATACTCTAAATAATTTAAAATAATGCCACGGAATTCTAAGCAAATCTTGTTTGCTAAATGAGCTAGTGTAGCCCACGGCCATATGGCATAGACAGATCAGGACAACTCAGAGTATGCTATTCTGTTCTTCTGAAATAGAGCATTTGAGCATTTTCTTCAAATCATGCTTCTTTAGACCTAAAATAAACAAAAGTCGACCTATTCTATTTTGTGCGAGAAATAAATATTCCAAACGTAGTCTGGGCTAGTTGTGGGATGCGATAGATCCCAAATTAATACAACCTCTAGCATCAAAAAACATTTGTTACACAATGTGGCTGACGCAAGAGATTAGTTTAACATTTTGATAAACTATTGTGCTATTTCTTCACATTATAAGCGCAGCAGTGTGCACACGGCAGTAGATTATAAGCGCGAACGTTCCATTAGCGGAAAACACCATTATCAAAATGTACCACAAATACAATTATGCATGTAATGCTTTTATTATAAAGGAGCCTGTGAAAATGATCTTCCTCAAAGTTGAAACTCACACGCTGCTTATGTACGCCAGTTAGGCTCTACACCCCTTGTAAAGCGGATTCATGTGCTTCATTTTAAGAAATGATTTGGCCACTTTAGTTATGATACAAACCTTATCAAAACATATAGGCCTATGGGCTAGGCTACATGAGGTATGCGACAATGACTAGAAAAAGTTGCTGGGCATCATTCACAAGTGATAATATATCATTCACAAGTGATAGGCTAAAATTGACACCCATCAGACTATTCTTGATTTAATCTAAATAATATATATGTGTGAAATTTGTTTTGATTTAGAATGGACCATATTCATGCACCTGTATCGATACAGGGGCAGCAGGGGAAAAAATCCATGCACATAATAGGCAAAAAGCGAATTAAGGACGCTTTTCCAGTGGTTCATTTTTATGCAATCCATGTAGGCTATGCTCCTTTTGTAAATATAAGCAATGTGCTTAATATTAGGAAAGTTGAGAAATAAATATAGCAGGCCAGGCCTAGCCTATAGAAGGCTGATAGGATCCTCCTCTTTTTAATAGAGGCCATAACTCTGTTTTCTCACGCAATTGCATAGCCCATAAAAATGTTGCGTAACATTAGCTCTCATGAAGTGTTTGATGTGATTTTTGATTACATTTGCATTGATGTCAGAGTGATTAGAGGGACAATAGAGTGCTGAGTACCAAGGAGAAGCCTAATTACCGTGGCTAAATGGTCAAGTGGAATCTTACTGCCTTTCATGACTCGTGACCGCCGGTGTGGCGGCAATACGGTCACCACAACAGCCCTAGTCACATGTGCCGAATACAACAGGTGTAGGCTTTACCATGGAATGCTTCCCAACAATGCAGAGTTTAAAAAATATATATAGTAAAAAGAACAATAGTAACACAAGAGGAATCAAATACACAAGAATGGAGCTATGTACAGGGAGTACCAAATCAATGTGCAGGGGTATGACGTAGGGTAAAGTGACTAGGCATCAGGATAGAGAAGAATGAGAATAAAATAAAGAACAGAGTAGTAGCTGCATATGATGAGTGTAAAAGTGTGTGTGTATGTGTGTTAGTGTGGTGTTGGTATGCGTGTGTGTTGTGTGTGTACATGTGAACGTGTGTTGGTTTTGTGTGAGTGTCAGCGTACCGTGTGTGAGTTTGTATATAGTGTGTAAACAGTGCCTTTAGAAAGTATTCATACCCCTTGACTTATTCTACATTTTATTGTGTTACAACCTTAATTCAAAATTGATTAAATAGATTATCTTGTCATCCATCTACACAAAATACCCCATAATGACAAAGAGAAAACATGTTTTTTAATTTACATATGTTTTCACTTCCCTGAGTCAATATATGTTAGAATCACCTTTGGCAGCGATTACAGCTGTAAGTCTTTCTGGGTAATTCTCTAGAGCTTTGCACATCTGGATTGTACAATATATTCCAATTTTTATTTTTTTAATTCTTCAAGCTCTGTCAAATTGTTGGTTGATCATTGCTAGACAAAGATGTTCTTGTCTTGCTATAGATTTCCAATCGCATTTAAGTCAAAACTGTAAATCGGCCACTTAGGAACATTCACTGTAGATTTGGCCTTATGTTTTAGGTTACTGTCCAGCTGAAAGGTGAATTCATCTCCCAGTGTCTGCTGGAAAACAGATTGAACCAGTTTTCCTCTAGGATTTTGCCTGTGTAGCTCCATTCCATTTATTTTTATACTGAAAAAATCACCAGTCCTTAACGATTACAAGCATACCCATAACATGATGCAACCACCACTATACTTGAAAATATGGAAAGTCGTACTCAGTAATGTGTTGTATTGGATTTTCCCCAAACATAACACTTTTTATTGAGGGCAAAACGTTAACTGCTTTACCACATTTTTTGCAGTATTACAGTGCCTTGCGAAAGTATTCGGCCCCCTTGAACTTTGCGACCTTTTGCCACATTTCAGGCTTCAAACATAAAGATATAAAACTGTATTTTTTTGTGAAGAATCAACAACAAGTGGGACCCAATCATGAAGTGGAACGACATTTATTGGATATTTCAAACTTTTTTAACAAATCAAAAAGTCGCTTGGGGTATGTCTCTATCAGTTTTGCACATTGAGAGACTGAATTTTTTCCCCATTCCTCCTTGCAAAACAGCTCGAGCTCAGTGAGGTTGGATGGAGAGCATTTGTGAACAGCAGTTTTCAGTTCTTTCCACAGATTCTCGATTGGATTCAGGTCTGGACTTTGACTTGGCCATTCTAACACCTGGATATGTTTATTTTTGAACCATTCCATTGTAGATTTTGCTTTATGTTTTGGATCATTGTCTTGTTGGAAGACAAATCTCCGTCCCAGTCTCAGGTCTTTTGCAGACTCCATCAGGTTTTCTTCCAGAATGGTCCTGTATTTGGCTCCATCCATCTTCCCATCAATTCTAACCATCTTCCCTGTCCCTGCTGAAGAAAAGCAGGCCCAAACCATGATGCTGCCACCACCATGTTTGACAGTGGGGATGGTGTGTTCAGGGTGATGAGCTGTGTTGCTTTTACGCCAAACATAACGTTTTGCATTGTTGCCAAAAAGTTCAATTTTGGTTTCATCTGACCAGAGCACCTTCTTCCACATGTTTGGTGTGTCTCCCAGGTGGCTTGTGGCAAACTTTAAACAACACTTTTTATGGATATCTTTAAGAAATGGCTTTCTTCTTGCCACTCTTCCATAAAGGCCAGATTTGTGCAATATACGACTGATTGTTGTCCTATGGACAGAGTCTCCCACCTCAGCTGTAGATCTCTGCAGTTCATCCAGAGTGATCATGGGCCTCTTGGCTGCATCTCTGATCAGTCTTCTCCTTGTATGAACTGAAAGTTTAGAGGGACGGCCAGGTCTTGGTAGATTTGCAGTGGTCTGATACTCCTTCCATTTCAATATTAGCGCTTGCACAGTGGTCCTTGGGATGTTTAAAGCTTGGGAAATCTTTTTGTATCCAAATCCGGCTTTAAACTTCTTCACAACAGTATCTCGGACCTGCCTGGTGTGTTCCTTGTTCTTCATGATGCTCTCTGCGCTTTTAACGGACCTCTGAGACTATCACAGTGCAGGTGCATTTATACGGAGACTTGATTACACACAGGTGGATTGTATTTATCATCAGTAGTCATTTAGGTCAACATTGGATCATTCAGAGATCCTCACTGAACTTCTGGAGAGAGTTTGCTGCACTGAAAGTAAAGGGGCTGAATAATTTTGCACGCCCAATTTTTCAGTTTTTGATTTGTTAAAAAAGTTTGAAATATCCAATAAATGTCGTTCCACTTCATGATTGTGTCCCACTTGTTGTTGATTCTTCACAAAAAAATACAGTTTTATATCTTTATGTTTGAAGCCTGAAATGTGGCAAAAGGTCACAAAGTTCAAGGGGACCGAATACTTTCGCAAGGCACTGTATTTTAGTGCCTTGTTGCAAACAGGAATCATGTTTTGGAATATTTGTATTCTGTACAGAATTCCTTCTTTTCACTCTGTCAATTAGATTAGTATTGTGGAGTAACTAGAATGTTGTTGATCCAGAGCCATTAAACTCTGTAACTGTTTTAAAGTCATCATTGGCCTCATGGTGAAATCCCTGAGCGGTTTCCTTCTTCTGCAGAAACTGAGTTAGGAAGGACACCTGTATTTTTGTAGTGACTGGGTATACTGATACACCATCCAAAGTGTAATTAATAACTTCACCATGCTCAAAGGGATTTACATTGTCTGCTTTTTGAATGTTTACCCATCTACCACACTCCAAAAAGCAAGTCCGGCAGGCTCTAGTTTTGCCTTATCTTGATTATTGTCCAGTCGTGTGGTCGAGTGCAGCAAGTGAAGACCTAGCTGCAGCTGGCCAAAAACAGAGTGGCATGTCTTGCTCTTCATTGTAATCAGAGGGCTCATATAAACACGCCAGTATCTCTTGGTTAAGAGTTGAGGAGAGACTGACTGCATCACTGATTTAAAAAACAACAATAATAATTTTACCCCCTTTTCGTGGTATCCAATTGTTAGTAGTTACTATCTTGTCTCATCGCTACAACTCCTGTTCGGGCTCGGGAGAGACAAAGGTTGAAAGCCATGCCTCCTCCGAAACATAACCCAACCAAACCGCACTGCTTCTTAACACAGCGCACACTGTGCACCTGGCGTGCACTGCGCCCAGCCCGCCACAGGAGGATATCCCTACCGGCCAAACCCTCCCTTACCCGGACGACGCTAGGCCAATTGTGAGTTGCCCCATGGAACTCCTGGTTGCGGCCGGCTGCGTCAGAGCCTGGGCGCGAACACAGAGTCTCTGGTGGCACAGATCACTGCGCCACCCAGGAGGCGTGCATCACTGATTTTTATAAGAAACATTAATGTGTTGAAATCCCAAATTGTTTGCAAAGTCAACACAGCTCTTACACACAGCTCTGACACACACACTTATCCCACCAGACATGCCACCAGGGGACTTTCACAGTCCCCAAATCCAGAACAAACTCAAGCCTGTAATCGGACCCACAAATACTGACGCTCCAGATACTCAACTAGTCTAAAGAAGGACAGTTACACTTTTTTAATCAGATCAACAGTTTTCAGCTGTGCTAACATAATTGCAAAAGGGTTTTCTAATGATCAATTAGCCTTTTAAAATGATCAACTTGGATTAGCTAACACGTGCCATTGGAACACAGGAGTGATGGTTGCTGATAATGGGCCTCTGTACGCCTGTGTAGATATTCCATAAACAAACCTGCCGTTTCCAGCTACAGTAGTCATTTACAACATGAACAATGGCTACACTGTATATCTGATCAATTTGATGTTATTTTAATAGACAAAAAAATTGCTTTTCTTTCAAAGAACAAGGACATTTCTAAGTGACCACAAACTTTTGAACGGTAGTGTAAAATAAATATGTAGTTCGGTCCTTGAGCTGTTGTTTATTAAGGTTCTGTATTATGTCATGTTTCATGTTTTGTGTGGACCCCCGGAAGAATAGCTGCTGCTCCTAATAAAATACAGAATACCAATCGGTGCCCTTAGCATTGGAAACCCTACCTGGTCTTTGTGGTTGAATCTGCGTTAGAAATTCACTGCTCGACTGAGGGACCATACAGATAATTGTATTTGTGGGGTACAGAGGTAGTTATTAAAACATCTAGTTAAACACTACTATTGCACACAAAGTGAGTTCGTGGAACTTATTATGTGACTTGTTAAGCAAATTTCTACTCCTAAACCTATTTAGGATTGCCATAAGAAATTAGTTGAATACTTATTGACCCAAGACATTTAAGATGAATTTGTAAAAAAAAAAATCCTAAAACATAATTCTATTTTGACATTATATGGTATTGTTTGTAGGCCAGTGACAAAAAATCTCAATTTAATCGATATTAAATTCAGGATGTAACACAACAATATGTGGAAAAAGTCAAGGGGCATGAATACTTTTTGAAGGCACTGTATTGTACTCTTGTGAGTGTGCATAGAGTCAGTGAAAAATAGGGTCAGTGCAGAAGTCCGGCTAACCATTAATTAACTATTTACTGTAGCAGTCTTATGGCTTGGGGGTAGAAGCTGTCTCGGAGCCTGTTGGTCTGAGAGTCGATGCTACGGTACAATTTATGGCTCCGGTACCAATCTATGACTTGGGTGGCTGGAGTTTTTAGCAATTTTTCCAGCCCTTCCTCTGATACCGATTGATATAGAGGTCCTGGATGGCAGGGAGCTTGGCTCCAGTGATGTACTGGGCTGTCCACACCACCCTTTGTAGCGATTTGCAGTCGAGGGTGGTGCATTTGTCATACCAATTGGTGATGCAACCAGTTAAGCTGCTGCTTAGCTGTTTTCTAAATTAACCATAGATGGAGATAGGGATTTGGACTTGTGGTTTTACTTAATTCTCCATACTGACCAATGATTATAATGCAGATTCTAATCCAACCATTAATTCATACATTGTTGTAGAAGGCTAATGTTAAATAGCTAACATTGCACATGAATGTAAGTTACCAATTTGAATCACTTAATAATTCAAAAACAAAATTGATACCAGTAAAACCAATATAACTAATTGGTAGGTCTACCATTACTTCTTACGGTCACACTTTATTTGGATGGTATGGATTTTTCATCTGTAGATGCTACAGATGGCCATACTATCAACAAACTGTTGATAAGCAACTGCTTGCTAAGGTTACGGTTAGCGTTAGGTTTGGAATAAGGGTTATGGTTAAGTTTGGGTTAGGATACGGGTTAGGGTTAGACCTCGAGTTAGGGTGTTAGTAGATAGTTAGTTGAAATGTTACTGATAGTCTGCTACCCTTGTTTCTTCTATGAACTTCCATTATCCTCCCTCCTCATGAAGGAGAGAAATTATAAAGTATCTTAAAGATATGTGGATTGTCGTCTTGTGAAACAGTGGATGTAAAAAAATATAGCTAGCTAAAGTATTTACTGCAAAATGTAATGTACAATTGTGTAAGCTTGCCTTGCTGATATTCGCCATGCAAGAAGCTCAAGTAAGGTAGCTAGCTCTTTTCTTGCTTACTGTGTAGTGGAGGATAAAAATACCTGTATGCCTATGGATGTGTAGCTATCTATGTAGCCAATCTGTGTATGGACCCAAAAACGTTTTGTGTAAATATTAGTTCAGAACAGTGGTTTTAATTGCTTCCACCAATTAATCATTCATCCCCAAGAAATTGAAGAAATGTACTGTTAAACACATTACTGTTACATGTCAATATTAGCTAGCTAGCTATGAACCTCAGCTATTATAGCCAGTTTTATTGACTTCAAGACAATCTGAATGGCATCACAATGGCCATGGAGGATGAGATCACAGTCCTCCGGAACAACAGGTGCTTTCACGCAAGACTGTGTTGTACTCAAAGTGAGCATAAAAGGTATTTATACTGAACAAAAATATAAACACAACATGCTTCAATTTCTGAGTTACAGTTCATATGAGGAAATCAGTTAATTAAATTATATTCATTAGGCCCTAATTGATGGATTTCACATGACTGGGAATACCGATACGCATCTGTTGCTTACAGATGTAAAACAAATGGGCCTCACAATGGGCCTGAGGATCTTGTCAAATTATTTCTGTGCATTCAAATTGGCATCAATAAAATGCAATTGTGTTCGTTATCCGTAGCTTATGCCTGCCCATACCAAAACCCCACCGCCACCTTGGGGCACTCTGTCTACAACATTGATATCAGCAAACCGCTCACCATACAAGTGGTCTACAGTTGCGAGGCAAGTTGGGTGTACTGCTAAATTCTCTAAAAAGATGTTGGAGGCGGCTTAACATTCAATTCTCTGGCAACAGCTCTGGTGGACATTCCTGCAGTCAGCACGTCAATTGCACGCTTCCCCAAGACATTTGTGGCATTGTGTTGTGTGACAAAACTGCACATTTTAGAGTGGCCTTTTATTGTCCCCAGCACAAGGTGCACCTGTGTAATGATCATGCTGATTAAAGGATAAATGCTCACTAACAGGGATGTAAACTAATTTGTGCACAGCATTTGAAATAAATAAGCTTTTTTGTGCACATGGAACATTTCTGGGGTCTTTTATTTCAGCTCATGAAACACTACATGTTGCGTTTATATTTTTGTTCAGTGTAGCTCGTTTGGTAGTTCTGTATCACTAGGCATCTCACGGCTGGGTTTCCCTTTGTAATATGTTAACAACTCCAGATAAAGGCACAACCATTACAGTGTAATTACTACTATACATTTCTATTTCTATGGACACAAAACTTAAGTGCAGTGCAATTTACTACCAATTCAAATGTATTAGTTATTTTTTTAATGGAAGAAAAAAAACATGGCAGATCTATAATAGTTAAGCTAGGAGAATAAATTATTATGTTTGATTACCTCAAATCATTAATCACCCTCAGCAGGCAGCCTCCCCTGGAGTAGCCTAGCTCTGTGGCTCACCCAGAGCCAGCATGGGATCATACACTAGGATCACGCTGTGGAATGATGTACTGTATTTGATGACCCAGTGTGACTTCCTCTCCCTCTACGAAGTAATCTTCACCACCAGAGGCTTGGTATTATTATCAACCCACAATGTCCATGGGATAATGTAATTATCAACCCACAAGGCCCATGGGATAATATCATTATCAACCCACAAGGCCCATGGGATAATATCATTATCAACCCACAAGGCCCATGGGATAATATCATTATCAACCAACAAGGCCCATGGGATAATACCATTATCAAACCACAAGGCCCATGGGATAATATCATCATCAACCCACAAGGCCCATGGGATAAAATCATTATCAAACCACAAGGCCCATGGAATTATATCACCCCATCACCAGGCCTCCAGCAAAGACCACACAGGGTAGGCCTACAGACGGTGAGCATGTGGAGAATGGGTTTAGATGTGCATTAGGCCTAGTACATCCTTCCCATGAAGTACCAGACCAGCTAGCTAGAAGCATAGAGCAGCAACCCATGTTCCTGCTTAACTGTGTATGGTGAGGGGGATGGAGAGGGAGTGAGGCAGAGAGAGAGAAAATGAAAGAGGGGGAGGGAGAGGGAGTGAGGCAGAGAGGGAGAAAATGAAAGAGGGGGAGGGAGAGAGAGTTAGAAAGGGAGAGAGATGGAGAAACATGGCGCGGGGAGATAAAGACCGAGGGAAAAGGGGAGAGGGAGACTGAAAGAGAGGGAGAGAGGAGGAGAAAAAGGGGGATACCAAAAGGGGCCCATTCTAGGACATTACATCATTGCTCTCCCTGCTGCAATGGCTGACAACCCCATCTCTCCGGTTGGCTACCTCTGTACGCTCACACACACACACACACACACACACACACACACACACACACACACACACACACACACACACTCCTTGGGTTTGCCAGACAACCAGCAGGCAGCTTCAGAGGGTCTAATTGCTGTTATGTCAATAAGGAGTGTATCTGGCATGAAGCATGCACAGACACACACATAGTCTCTCTCTCTCACACACACTCAACACACATGCACCTAAGCATGCACACTCACATGCATGGATGCACACAGGGAGGCTGGCCCTCTCCTCTCGTCCTCTAATAAAATATTCTGTTGTTCTGATCTGGGAAAATGGGCTACTCTCTCTCTCTGTGATGGGTTCTCCAATAAGAACAACAAACAAGAAACATGGCTGTTGCAGCATCTGCCTGCCTCTACTCTATGCTGCTTCAGAGAGGGGCTGGGTGACTGAAAGGAGAGAGGCTAAACAAATAGGAAAAGGTCAATCAGAAATGTCACTGCTGATTTCACTCCTCAGAGAAAGAGGGAGGGAGAGAGAGAGAGAGAGAGCGAGAGAGAGAGAGAGAGAGAGAGAGAGAGAGAGAGAGAGAGAGAGAGAGAGAGAGATGGATGGATGGATAGAGGGATAGAAAGATAGAGGGATAGAGGGAGAGCGAGACAGAGATGCCTAATCGCTAATCAGCGCTCAGGCATTTAGTGTGCGATGGGGATGAACGACATAGCAACTGAGGTGAAATGTGCCTGAATGTCAACAGCCACCAAGAACAGTTCAACATGAAGGGACGAGTTGTTACAACATATCAGCAGCCCATCAGAAGACAAAGACACTATTCACCTGCTGTTTGATCTAAACCTTGAGGGAGTTGTGTGTATTCGGTCGTCCTCCATACACCAATTAGACAAAGTCCTGGCTGCACTTGGGCTGTCAGTCCCCCTCACTGTCATTTTGGCACACAGTGTCTGTCTCGAACACGCACGCACACACGCACACACGCAAACACACACACACACACGCACACACACACACACACACACACACACACACACACACACACACACACACACACACACTTAAAAGGCCTTCTCAATGTCAAACAGTACACTACCATACTTTCTTTGGCCACAACTAAATGATCCTCAATAATTGCCCCAAACACAAACACTGAACAGCAGTAAGGAGCGGATGTGTGAAAGAAATTGAAGAGAGGGTGTGAGAAAGAACATGAGCAGATAGAGAGAGATGGAGGAGAAAGGAGAGCAGCAATATGCCAGTGCTCCCTGTAGCTGTGGCAGTCTAGCAGCTAGCTCATGTAGCTCCCCTACAGAGAGAGAGAGACTCTTCATATGCCTGAGAAACAGTAACAGTGACACAGCATTTTTGCAACCGCATACATAAAATACAGTGGGGAGAACAAGTATTTGATACACTGCCGATTTTGCAGGTTTTCCTACTTACAAAGCATGTAGAGGTCTGTGATTTTTATCCTAGGTACACTTCAACTGTGAGAGACGGAATATAAAACAAAAATCCAGAAAATCACATTGTATGATTTTCAAGTAATTCATTTGCATTTTATTGCATGACATAAGTATTTGATCACCTACCAACCAGTAAGAATTCTGGCTCTCACAGACCTGTTAGTTTTTCTTTAAGAAGCCCTCCTGTTCTCCACTCATTCATTACCTGTTTAAAAGACACCTGTCCACACACTCAATCAAACAAACTCCAACCTATCCACAATGGCCAAGACCAGAGAGCTGTGTAAGGACATCAGGGATAAAATTGTAGACCTGCACAAGGCTGGGATGGGCTACAGGACAATAGGCAAGCAGCTTGGTGAGAAGGCAACAACTGTTGGCGCAATTATTAGAAAATGGAAGAAGTTCAAGATGACGGTCAATCACCCTCGGTCTGGGGCTCCATGCAAGATCTCACCTCGTGGGGCATCAATGATCATGAGGAAGGTGAGGGATCAGCCCAGAACTACACGGCAGGACCTGGTCAATGAGCTGAAGAGAGCTGGGACCACAGTCTCAAAGAAAACCATTAGTAACAAACTACTCCGTCATGGATTAAAATCCTGCAGCGCACGCAAGGTCCCCCTGCTCAAGCCAGCGCATGTCCAGGTCCGTCTGAAGTTTGCCAATGAACATCTGGAAAAATGGAGGAGGAATGGGAGAAGGTTATGTGGTCTGATGAGACAAAAATAGAGCTTTTTGGTCTAAACTCCACTCGCCGTGTTTGGAGGAGGAAGAAGGATGAGTACAACCCCAAGAGGGGACAGGACGACTGCACCGTATTGAGGGGAGGATGGATGGGGCCATGTATCTATCACGAGATCTTGGCCAACAACCTACTTCCCTCAGTAAGAGTATTGAAGATGGGTCGTGTCTGGGTCTTCCAGCATGACAACAACCCGAAACACACAGCCAGGGCAACTAAGGAGTGGCACCGTAAGAAGCATGTCAAGGTCCTGGAGTGGCCTAGCCATTCTCCAGACCTGAACCCAATAGAAAATCTTTGGAGGGAGCTGAAAGTCCATATTGCCCAGCGACAGCCCCGAAACCTGAAGGATCTGGAGAAGGTCTGTATGGAAGAGTGGGCCAAAATCCCTGCTGCAGTGTGTGCAAACCTGGTCAAGAACTACAGGAAACGTATGATCTCTGTAATTGCAAACAAAGGTTTCTGTACCAAATATTAAGTTCTGCTTTTCTGATGTATCAAATACTTATGTCATGCAATAAAATGCAAATTAATTACTTAAAAATCTTACAATGTGATTTTCTGGATTATTGTTTTAGATTCTGTCTCTCACAGTTGAAGTGTACCTATGATAAAAATTACAGACCTCTACATGCTTTTTAAGTAGGAAAACCTGCAAAATCGGCAGTGTATCAAATACTTGTTCTCCCCACTGTATATACAGAGAAAGTATACAGAGAGAAAGATAGAGAGCATGAGGGAGAAAAAGAGAGAGACATACCTGGTGAGAGAAGGCTGGGGAGAGGATAACAGTTTTTCTTTAAGCACGCGGAGGATATTTTTTTTTATTTCAGAGACGTTCAGAGACCTGAAAGAGAGAGATATCAGAGAGAGAGACAGATATCAGAGAAGGAGCGAGAGACAGGGAGAAATAGAGAGAGAGACAGAAATAGATGCTCAACATGCTCTGCTCACACCTGCTGTGATGGTCCGGGCCTAAACCACACAAAAACAATACTAAACACTATGGAACACAAAGCTTTTACTATCTCTTCCTGGAATGTACAAGGCCTGAGGTCATCTGCTGTTGGCCTAAAGAGCAAGAACCCAGACTTCATCAAATAAATTGGAAATACAGACATTGTCATTCTACAAGAAACATGGTATAAAGGAGACGGACCCAATGGTTGCCCTCTAGGTTACAGAGAGCTGGTAGTCCCATCCACCAAACTACCAGGTGTGAAACAGAGAAGAGACTCAGGGGCAGTGGCGACCTGTCATTCAACCTGTTTTGAGGCCCACATTTTTTGTAATTTAAAAAATATATATATATATATATTTGTTTTAAAAAATGGGGGGGCTTGCATTTTTTTTAGCATTAATACGTGTCACTTGCAAACAATGTAAAACAAAAAAAAAATATATATATATATAATTGAGTTAATAAATCCGCATACAACCATGGTCTCTTTTTTGTCAGGTCCAAAATGCAGGTGTTTCAGTCTAGCTCAGTGCTTTCTATGGTGGTGAGGCGAGCCAGCAGAAAATAACATAATTGCGCCGGGATTGGCTCAGTATTCTGTCACTCATAGGGACATTGCGCAATCGCCTAGCTTCAGTACTTTCGTAATGGTAGACATCCAGAATGTTGGCCCTTTGGGTCCTACCATAGAGTTATATTTCAAGTGCCCTTCCAAGAAGGTTCAAGGTCATTGGCCACAGAAATTACGTCAAATCACGTTATATGTACAGTAGCTTTGATTGGACTGATCATGTCAACATCTTACTTTTACCATTTTAGCTAGCAGTCGCCATCGTGAATCAAGTATACTGGCAAATCCTTTTTAATCCTTGTCCTATGAAGAGAAATAATGAAGAGAAAATATAGATAAAACGTATCGGTGCTCATCGGCCAATGTACATAATAATTACACAAGTTGGAAATTGCACATTTCAGTGGCTAACCGCAAGCATTGCAGTGGGAAGTCAGACTGGGAAAATACGTTTTGAACGGTATTCCAACTCAGAATTGTCAATCTTTTCCTTTGATGACAAAATGTGCCAACAAAGGACCACCGCGCACAACAAGGTGAGTCCAAAAATATCTTATATGCTGCTGCATAAATTATGTAATATTCCAGGGAGATATGGTCAGACATATCAGCTATGTTTTTTTAAAAGGCAGTAAACGAGGCTGAATGAACTGTTTCGTTGCCAGATAAGGTTCCGCTGATAGCCAGGTGTAGCGGTGGTAAGGATTCACTCCATTGTGCTAGAAAGAAAGCAATACTGTTGGGACAGCTTTATGTAGACCCTAAACGTTTGTGGGCACCGCTTGTTGCTGTTATAGTGCAATTCATGTATTGTTTAGTGTTGTGTTGTGTTGTGGCTTTGCTGGAATGCATCTAAAAAAATAAGGGGGGGAGTTGCCTCACCAAGATTTACATGGTAAAATCGACACTGTTCAGTGGGTATGCTAATTTGATATAGAGCAGACCTAACCCACTCTATTAAATTAGTAAAAACAGGAACATTTTACATCTGGCGAGAAATGAATGAGAAAATTATCTCAACAAGAGAAACATGTTCTAATGTGTGCTACCTATAGAATCCCCATACTTTAATGATGAAATCTTCTCCATCCTAGAGTGGGAGATCAACAATTTCCAGGCTCAGGGACATGTACTAGTCTGTGGCGACCTAAATGCCAGAACTGACACCCTCAGCACACAGGGGGACAAAGACCTACCTGGAGGGGACAGCATTCCCTCCCCATATGCCACCCTAGACACAACTACGACAACATAACCAACAAAAACGTGTCACAACTCCTGCAGCTCTGTAGGATGCTGGGTATTACGTAGACAATTGTAGGCTTCGAGGGGACTCCTATGGTAGGTACACCTATAGCTCATATGTAGACTACTTTATCACTGACCTCAACCCATAGTCTCTTAGAGCGTTCACAGTCAGTCCACTGACACCTCTATCAGATCACAGCAAAATCACACTCTACTTTAACATAGCTTTGCTCAATCATGAGGCATCAAAGCCAAAGGAACTGAATAATACTAAGAAATGCTCTAGACGGAATGAAGTGTAGTGTGTAAATCTACCAAAAAACTATTAGGCAACAACAAATTCAATCCCTTTTAGAAAATTTCCTGAACAAAAAAAGTTAAACCGTAAACAGTATATTTGACATCTCAGCTTCACCTATCAAATCAAAACATTTCAAACAGACAACCTAAGAAAATTAACAGCAACGACAAATGGTTTAATGAATAATGCAAAAACCTAAGAAAGAAATTGAGAAACCTATCCAAACAAAAACATAGGAGACACAGAAAAAAAGACCCAGAGTGTACGCCGTCACCACGGTGAATCACTAAAACAATACAGAAATACAAGAAACAGCACGTCAGAAATCAGCTCAATGTAATTGAAGGATCCAAAGAATCTAACCACTTCTGGGAAAATTGGAAAACTCTAAACAAACAATAATACAAAGAGTTATCTATCCAAACAGAGATGTATGGATAAACCACTTCTCCAATCTTTTTGGCTCTATAACAAAGAACAAACAGCAAAAACAGATAGATGATCAAATACAAATCTTAAAATCAACTATTAAAGACTAACAGAACCCACTGGATTCTCCAATCACATTGAATGAACTACAGGATAAAATACAAACCCTCCAACCCAAAAAGGCCTGTAAAAAAATATATACAGACCACAAATTCCAAATACTTAAACTCTTTTACATCATCCTCAGCTCTGGCATATTCCTCAATATTTGGAGCCAAGGACTGATCACTCCAATCCACAAAAGTGGAGACAAATATGACCCCAATAACTACTGTGGGATATGAGTCAACAGCAACCTTGGGAAAATCCTCTGCATTATCATTAACAATAGCCTCATATATTTCCTCTGCGAAAACAATGAACTGAGCAAATTGGGTTTTTATGAAATTACTGTTCGACAGACCACCTATTCACCCTAACTGACAAACTAATAAGCCAAAACAACGGCAAAGTCTTCTCACGCTTTGTTGATTTCAAAAAAGCTTGACTCAAATTGGCATGAGGGCCTGTTATACAAATTGATGGAAAGTGGTGTTGGGGAAAAACATACAACATTATAAAATCCATGTACACAAACAACAAGTATTAAAATTGGCAAAGAACACACACATTTCTTTCCACAGGGCCGGGGGGTGAGACAGGGATGCAGCTTAAGCCCCACTCTCTTCAACATGCAGTTGAAATCGGAAGTTTATATACACTTAGGTTGGAGTCATGAAAACTCGTTTTTCAACCACTCCACAAATTTCTTGTTAACAAACTATAGTTTTAGCAAGTCGGTTAGGACATCTACTTTGTGCTTTATACAAGTAATCTTTCCAAAAATAGTTTACAGACAGATTATTTCACTTATAATTCACTGTATCACAATTCCAGTGGGTCAGAAGTTTACGTACACTAAGTTGACAGTGCCTTCAAACAGATTGGAAAATTCCAGAAAATTATGTCATGGCTTTAGAAGCTTCTGATAGGCTAATTGACATAATTTGAGTCAATTGGAGGTGTACCTGTGGATGTATTTCAAGGCCTACCGTCAAACTCAGTGCCTCTTTGCTTGACATCATGAAAAAATCAAAAGAAATCAGCCAAGACCTCAGAAAAAAAATTGTAGACCTCCACAAGTCTGGTTCATCCTTGGGAGCAATTTCCAAAAGCCTGAAGGTACCATGTTCATCTGTACAAATAATAGTACACAGGTATAAACATCATGGGACCACGCAGCCATCACATCGCTCAGGAAGGAGACACGTTATGTCTCCTAGAGATGAACGCACTTTGGTGCGAAAAGTGCAAATCAATCCCAGAACAACAGCAAAGGACCTTGTGAAGATGCTGGAGGAAACAGGTACAAAAGTATCTATATCCACAGTAAAATGAGTCCTATATCGACATAACCTGAAAGGCCGCTCAGCAAGGAAGAAGCCACTGCTCCAAAACCGGCAGTAAAAAAGCCAGACTACGGTTTGCAACTGCACATGGGGACAAAGATTGTACTTTTTGGAGAACTTTCCTCTGGTCTGATGAAACAAAAATAGAACTGTTTGGCCATAATGACCATTGTTATGTTTGAAGGAGAAAGGGGGAGGCTTGCAAGCCGAAGATCACCATCCCAACCGTGAAGAACAGGGGTGGCATCAAATGGACAATAACCCCAAGCATACTTCCAAAGTTGCAGCAAAATGGCTTAATGACAACAAGGTAAAGGTATTGGAGTGGCCATCACAAAGCCCTGACCTCAATCCTATAATTACACCAGCTCTGTCAGGAGGAATAGGCCAGAATTCACCCAACTTCCCGCAACTGCTTGTGGAAGCTACCCGAAACGTTTGACCCAAGTTAAACAATATAAAATCAATGCTACCACATACTAATTGAGTGTATGTAAACTTCTGACCCACTGGGAATAAATCATTCTGTCTACTATTATTCTTATATTTCACCTTTTAAAAAGGGAATTTTTACGGGGATTAAATGTCAGGAATACTGAAAAACTGAGAATAAATGTATTTGGCTAAGGTGTATGTAAACTTCCTACTTCAACTGTATATATCAATGAATTGGCGAGGGCACTAGAACAGTCTACAGCACCCGGCCTCACCCTACTAGAATCTGAAGTCAAATGTTTGCTGATGATCTGGTGCTTCTGTCCCCAACTAAGGAGGGCCTACAGCAGCACCTAGATCTTTTGCACAGATGGTGTCAGACCTGATCCCTGACCGTAAATCTCAGTAAAACAAAAATAATGGTGTTCCAAAAAAGGTCCAGTTTTCAGGACCACGAATACAAATTCCATCTAGACACCGTTGCCCTAGAGCACACAAAAAACTATACATACCTCGGCTTAAACATCAGCGCCACAGGTAACTTCCACAAAGCTGTGAACAATCTGAGAGACAAGGCAAGAAAGGCCTTCTATGCCATAAAAAGGAGCATAAAATAAAACATACCAATTACCAGCTAAAAATACTTGAATCAGTTATAGAACCCATTGCCCTATATGGTTGTGAGGTCTGGGGTCCACTCACCAACCAAAAATTAGAAAAATGGGACAAACACCAAATTGAGACTGCATGCGGAATTCTGCAAAAACATCTGTGTGCAACGTAAAACAGAAAATAATGTATGCAGAGCAGAATAAGGCCGATTCCAGTTAATTATCAAAATTTAGAAAAGAGCCATGACCATCTAAAAGAAAGCGATTCCCAAACCTTCCATAACAAAACCACCTACAGAGAATTTAACCTGGAGAAGAGCCCCCTAAGCAAACTGGTCCTGGGGCTCTGTTCACCTGTTGTATTCGGCGCATGTGACAATTACAATTTGATTTTATTTAAATCATTAGGTATGGCTGACCACAGACACACAGACAAAGACCCGACTTCCTACTGGCTCCTGACACTTCCTGCTTTGCACTACAGGAGTTTGTCACCTAATCCCAGTCAGCAACCTCCCACTCTGTGAACAGCCATGGAGTCTGTCACCTAATCTCAGTCAGGAACCTCCCACTCTGGGAACAGCCATGGAGTCTGTCACCTAATCTCAGTCAGGAACCTCCCACTCTGGGAACAGCCATGGAGTCTGTCACCTAATCTCAGTCAGCAACCTCCCACTCTGGGAACAGCCATGGAGTCTGTCACCTAATCTCAGTCAGGAACCTCCCACTCTGGGAACAGCCATGGAGTCTGTCACCTAATCTCAGTCAGCAACCTCCCACTCTGTGAACAGCCATGGAGTCTGTCACCTAATCCCAGTCAGCAACCTCCCACTCTGGGAACAGCCATGGAGTCTGTCACCTAATCCCAGTCAGCAACCTCCCACTCTGGGAACAGCCATGGAGTCTGTCACCTAATCCCAGTCAGCAACCTCCCACTCTGTGAACAGCCATGGAGTCTGTCACCTAATCTCAGTCAGGAACCTCCCACTCTGGGAACAGCCATGGAGTCTGTCACCTAATCCCAGTCAGCAACCTCCCACTCTGTGAACAGCCATGGAGTCTGTCACCTAATCCCAGTCAGCAACCTCCCACTCTGGGAACAGCCATGGAGTCTGTCACCTAATCCCAGTCAGCAACCTCCCACTCTGGGAACCTGCCATGGAGTCTGTCACCTAATCCCAGTCAGCAACCTCCCACTCTGGGAACAGCCATGGGGTCTGTCACCTAATCTCAGTCAGCAACCTCCCACTCTGGGAACAGCCATGGAGTCTGTCAGCTAATCCCAGTCAGGAACCTCCCACTCTGGGAACAGCCATGGAGTCTGTCACCTAATCCCAGTCAGCAACCTCCCACTCTGGGAACAGCCATGGAGTCTGTCACCTAATCTCAGTCAGCAACCTCCAACTCTGGGAACAGCCATGGGGTCTGTCACCTAATCTCAGTCAGCAACCTCCCACTCTGGGAACAGCCATGGAGTCTGTCAGCTAATCCCAGTCAGGAACCTCCCACTCTGGGAACAGCCATGGAGTCTGTCACCTAATCCCAGTCAGCAACCTCCCACTCTGGGAACAGCCATGGAGTCTGTCAGCTAATCCGAGTCAGCAACCTTAGCCTCTTTAGATGGGTATGCTCCCTCTAAGCAGGGGATGCTCTGCTCCATGTGTGTCCATGTGAGGGTGCATGATGTGAATGAGAGGGGCTACCGGAGGCTATAATCACGTAAAGGAAATCATATATTTTGTATGTTAAGTATACAGTGTAAAAGTGTCATACTGAGCTTCCCCTAGATGGCTCAAAGGGTCAAAAGGGCATCAAAGGACAAAGGATGACGGAGAGTATATGTAAGTAAATCAGTGAGGTGCCCAGTCCATCTATCTGTCTCTCTGTCCAACACTATTAGCAGATTAAGACCAGAGTTGTTCATGAAATCAGGGCGACCAGTAACTAATGACCAGTAAGCTGATTGGCTGTGACTCGGTCCAGTCAGTCAATCCAGACAGTCAGACGCACCCCCACTACACTATGTAGGGAACAGGGTGCCGTTTGGGACACAGCCTGTGTGTCTCTCCAGTCAAGGACACTCTTTAACTACACTGACTTTGAACTGGTGTGATGATATGTGATTGACTCAGCCTGAAGCCTCATTTGCAGCATAGAAAAGCCTTTTTGTTTGAGCAGGATGAGATGTGATGAGATTTGATCAGTCATCGAGTGGAGAGAACCCAGTGAGTCAGATCCTTTTGATGAAATGGGTTTAAACATGAGAGCAGATTGATTATACACCAGGACTCTGAGAGGGATTGTGCTAATGAAGGAACACAGACACACACACGGACAAAGACACAGACTAAGACACAGACACAGACACAGACAGACACACACGCATAGAATGACTGGGCTAATATACTGGAATTAGTGCTGAGCGATTAACCAAAATTGTGGTTATTTTTCGACATTGGATAAATTATTTGAAATACATTTTGTTCGCTTTTTTTCTGTGAGCTCGATGTACAGTTTCTGTAGAGATACATTAGATCAAGCCTGAACTGTGAGATGTAGTCGGGATTTGTTGAAACTACAAAATAGACTAGAGTCACACACCTTTTGATAATAACCGGAGCCACATCCTCTCTGTGGCAGGATGTGTGAGGTTTATAGTGTGTACACAGATACACACACCACTTCTGAGACTGGGGAGGTTCACCTGACACACCACAAGCACCTGCTCATTATCAGCTGTGGCAGAATTCTCTCCTCCCCAGTAATACATATTATAGTATAGTAACATATTAGAAAACAAATGATCATTATCAATACAAAGCATCAACACCAGGGTGCAATTAATATGGGGATTATTCAGAGAGCATCATACAGACATTAAAGTGGAACTGACAGCATTTTCACTACTTTGCAGATATGAAACAGACAGACAAAGGCATTGTTGGATGCAGTTCGATGCAGCAGGATTAATATAATTCACCAACGCATGTTTAAGTAGTCCAAAACATATTGCTATCAGGTTGTAAATCATAATTGGCCTGGTACATTGATTGCTGCCTCCATTCGAGATGCCGTTTCCGTTTCAATGACTCAATATTTTGGGCTAGACATGCAGGAGTCATTTGGTTAGTTAGCAAGAACTTGAATGAGTGTTATCCAGTTAGCATATCTCTTGTGTTTGCAAATTCACTCTGGCTATCTACTCAGAGTGCAGAATAACTGATGAATTTACAAATGCGCAACACCTGCTGAATATGACCGGTGTCAGTAAACGTAGGCAAAAAAACATTTTAGTTACTGACTCCCTATTCCCTATATAATGCAGTACTTTTGACTAGAGCCATTACCCTTATTTTACCAGGTAAGTTGACTTAGAACACATTCTTATTTACAGGAACGACATGGGGACTAGTTACAGGGGAGAGGAGAAAGTCTATGACTTAGTGGACTAACAGTCTGGTCCCTATTACATTCTCCTGTAGACAGCCACACACATCCACTGTGGTTAGAGTGATCCCAGAATAAGCTATTCACTAAGGTTAGAGTGCCAAGCCTCTTATGGCACTGCACCATAAACCCAGGCTGGCAGGGAGAGGGAGAGAGTGAGAGAGAGAGGGAGGGAGAGAGAGAGAGAGAGAGGGAGAGGGAGAGAGGGAGGGAGAGAGAGAGAGAGAGGGAGAGAGGGAGGGAGAGAGAGAGAGAGAGGGAGAGAGAGAGAGAGAGAGAGAGAGAGAGAGAGAGAGAGAGAGAGAGAGAGAGAGAGAGTAAGAGAAAGAAGTGAAAACAGGGTAGATGGGCGAAAGTAGTATGACCTATTGAGCTCTAGTAGTCTCATACCAACACTTTCTGGGACCACTTCCCAAATGTCACCCTATTCCCCATATAGTGCATTACTTTTTGAAGAGGCCCATGGGGTTTAGGGTACCATTTGGAATGCAACCTGAGTGTGAATTTTCTCCGTTTGATTTCCTCTACGGGAGATAAATATCACTTTGACCAAATTACATTACAGTGTGATAGACCGCAGTGCCACCAGAGCTAACGCGCGCACACACACACACACACACACACACACACACACACACACACACACACACACACACACACACACACACACACACACACACACACACACACACACACACACACACACACACGGTGATACAGAGTTTACAGAGTCAGGGAAGAGAGTTAGACAGACTAGCAGACATGAACACAGAGAAAATACTACTTCTCTGTGTCTGTCTTCCCCAGGCCTTACTACCACAGTAGCTAGTAAACATAATGACTGGAATGTAACTATAATGGATAAAACAGGATTACTTATGGTACCGATGTCATATACACACAAACATTTTGTAAACACACTCACACAGAGGATGATGCCTTTGGCTGGGGTGTCAAAAGAAACCCCTGCCTCCTGTAATCTCCTTTCCTCTCTCTTTCTCGTTCTCTCTCTATTGCTCTCTCTATTGCTCTCTCTCTCTCTCTCTTTTCCTTCATCCCCATTTTCTAGAGGACAGGAAATGTATTTTATGTCAAATATGTTTCCCAGGGGCTTATTTAGAACTGGGACCTAAATAAAGAGAGGAAGTGCAGAAAAGAAGAGCAGCACCCTTGAGAGGGAAGAAGAGGGAGAACGGGAAGAGGGAGGAGTGAGGCAGGGAGGATGAGAGAGGAAAGAGAGGAGGAGAAGGGAAGGAGAGGGACAGGAGAGAGAGGGGAGGAGTGAGGGAAAAGACTGACAAGAAGGAGGGGTGGAAGAGATGGAGAGAAGGAGAGAGTGGAAAGAGCAAGAGCAAGAAATATTTGTCTTGTTCTATGTGAGAAACAGAGACATGATTGTATGTTCAGTTGGAGTCTTAGTCACAAAGATAGTGACCCCCCAAATTGAAGGTCATGTCCTTGCCTCGTGGTTGCTACTCTAGCTCAATACATGTCTGAGATTACAGTAATGGAAAAAGTGAACCAGCACCACTACCACGCCTCTCTGTGGCTTCCCTGACTCTGTAAACTCTTCTCACAGCCCACATCATACACTCCTCTCCAGGGTGGGGTCTGACTGACACACACCCACACAAACACACACACACAAACACACACACACACACACACACACACACACACACACACACACACACACACACACACACACACACACACACACACACACACACACACACACACACACACACACACACACACACAGAGCCCTGCTGCCTGGGACCCGACTGCAAGAACATTTAGCTTTACTTAGCTAGTTTATTACAATCCCCATTAGCTGCTTACATTGTGTTTTACAGTATCTCTGGTGGCTGTGTGTGTGTGTTGACTGGAAACAGACAAAGCTGAACAGAATGAAAAAAATTGAAAAACAGAGATAGTATGTCTCTGTTACTGATCATTTATTCTCCGTGAAGTGTGATGGCCAATCTCCTCAAAGCTCTTCCTGTGTGGTTTCACATCTAGCACACCATCTGCCTTCCATCCCCCCCTCATCCCCTCATCCCAGACAAAGAAGGGGGAAAAGGGCTAGACAAATATAAGCACTGCTGTATGTTAAGAAAACATGCATTCTATAATGATTTTAACAAGAATTAGATCAATAAAGTCTTTGTTTTTAATTGTGAGCTAGTCACACTTATTCTTACAAAATGAAAACCAACCTGGAAATAGGAGAAGGAGTATAGTCACTGCTGCATCAAAGGTGACAGACTAGACTACTGTTGCCTTCTCTTCATTTTGTGTGGAAGGAGTGCCTGTCTGAGAAGCAGCTATGGTTATGGAGGAGGGCTTCTGTGTGGGCTTCTCTTCATCAGTGTGTGTGTGTGTGTGTGTGTGTGTGTGTGTGTGTGTGTGTGTGTGTGTGTGTGTGTGTGTGTGTGTGTGTGTGTGTGTGTGTGTGTGTGTGTGTATAGTCCCAGTCAAAAGGTTGGACAATCCTACTCATTCAAGGGTTTTTATTTATTTTTACTATTTTCTACATGGTAGAATAATAGAGAAGACATCAAAACTATGAAATAACACATACGGAATCATGTAGCAACCAAAAAATAGTGTCACGGATTCCCCCGGTACTGCTGCTCATTCGGGTCTACGTCACCGACCTTCTAGGTGTCACTTAACTGGATCATCACCACCAACCCCGGACTGTCTTGTCTCATTACGCACACCTGGTTCCCATTCCCCCTGTATGTGTACATACAGTTGAAGTCAGAAGTTTACATACACCTTAGCCAAATACATTTAAACTCCGTTTTTCACAATTCCTGACATTTAATCCTAGTAAAAACTGTCAAAGGTCAGTTAGGATCACCACTTTATTTTAAGAATGTGAAATGTCAGAATAATAGTAGAGAGAATTAATTATTTCAGCTTGTATTTCTTTCATCACATTCCCAGTGGGTCAGAAGCAAGCCTCCCCCTTTTTCCTCGAAACATAACGATGGTCATTATGGCCAAACAGTTCTATTTTTGTTTCATCAGACCAGAGGAAATTTCTCCAAAAAGTATGATCTTTGTCCCCATGTGCAGTTGCAAACCGTAGTCTGGCTTTTTATGGCGGTTTTGGAGCAGTGGCTTCTTCCCTGCTGAGTGGCCTTTCAGGTTATGTGGATATAGATACTTTTGTACCTGTTTCCTCCAGCATCTTCACAGGGTCATTTGCTGTTGTTCTGGGATTGATTTGCACTTTTTGCACCAAATTACGTTAATCTCTAGGAGACAGAACGTGTCCTTCCTGAGCGGTATGACGTCTGCATGGTCCCATGGTGTTTAGACTTGCGTACTATTGTTTGTACAGATCAATGTTGTACCTTCAGGCATTTGGAAATTGCTCCCAAGGATGAACCAGACTTGTGGAGGTCTACAATTTTTTTTCTGAGGTCTTGGCTGATTTCTTTTGATTTTCCCATGATGTCAAGCACTGAGTTTGAAGGTAGGCCTTGAAATACATCCACAGGTACACCTCCAATTGACTCAAATGATGTCAATTAGCCTATCAGAAGCTTCTAAAGCCATGCCATAATTTTCTGGAATTTTCCAAGCTGTTTAAAGGCACAGTCAACTTAGTGTATGTAAACTTCTGACCCACTGGAATTGTGATACAGTGAATTATAAATGAAATAATCTGTCTGTAAACAGTTGCTGGAAAAATTACTTGTGTCATGCACAAAGTAGATGTCCTAACCAACTTGTCAAAACTATAGTTTGTTAACAAGAAATTTGTGGAGTGGTTGAAAATCGAGTTTTAATGACTCCAACCTAACTGTATGTAAACTTCTGACTTCAACTGTATGTGCCCTCTGTTCCCCATTGTCCTTGTAGATCATTGTCCTATGTCCATTGCTCTTGTAAGTACCTGTGCCCTGTTTTGTTTGTTTTTTGGCGCTACGTGTATTTTTGGGCACTTGTCATCATGGGTCTCGTCCCGTGAATTATATTAGTTAACAACTCGCTCTTTTGTTTTGGGTCGAGAATTAAAAAATCCTATTACGTATTCCAGCGCTTGTCTCCCATCCTTATGAGATTCACCCTTTGCCTTGATGACAGCTTTGCACACTCTTGGCATTCTCTCAACCAGATTTATTAGGTAGTCACCTGGAATTAATTTCAATTAACAAGTGTGCCTTTTAAAAAAAAGTGCATTTTCTGGAATTTAAATCCTTCTTAATGCGTTTGAGCCAATCAGTTGTGTTGTGATAAGGTAAACGTGGTATTTTACAAAAGACCAAGTCTATATTATGGCAAGAACAGCTCAAATAAGCAAAGTGAACCAACAGTCCAACATTACTTTTAGACATGAAGGTCAGTCAATACGGAAAGAACTTTGAAAGTTTCTTCAAGTGCAGTCGCAAAAACCATCAAGCACTATGACGAAACTGGCTCTCATGAGGACCTCCACAGAAAAGGAAGACCCAGAGTTACCTCTGCTGCAGAGGATAAGTTCATTAGAGTTAACTGCACCTCAGATTGCAGCCCAAATAAATGCTTCAGAGTTCAAGTAACAGACACATCTCAACAACAACTGCTCAGAGGAGACTGCAAGAATCAGGCCGTCATGGTCGAATTGCTGCAAAGAAACCACCACTAAAGGACACCAATAAGAAGAAGAGATTTGCTTGGGCCAAGAAACACAAGCAATGGACATTAGACCGGTGGAAATTTTAAATGTTTGGTTCCAACCGCCATGTCTTTGTGAGACGTAGTGTAGGTGAACGGATGATCTCTGCATGTGTGGTTCCCACCATGAAGCATGGAGGAGGAGGTGTGATGGTGTGTGATGGCTTTGCTGTTGAGAATTCAAGGCACACTTAAACAGCATGGCTACCACAGCATTCTGTAGTGATACGCCATCCCATCTGGTTTGCGATTAGTGGGACTATCATTTGTTTTTCAACAGGACAATGACCCAACACACCTCCAGGCTGTGTAAGGGCTATTTGACCAAGGAGAGTGATGGAGTGATCCATCAGATGACCTGGCCTCCACAATCACCTGACCTCAACCTAATTGAGATGGTTTGGGATGATTTGGACCGCAAAGTGAAAGAAAAGCAGCCAACAAGTGCTCAGCATATGTGGCAAATCCTTCAAGACGGTTCGAAAAGCATTCCTCATGAAGCTGTTTGAGAGAATGCTAAGAGTGTGTAAAGCTGTCATCAAGGCAAAGGGTGACTACTTTGATTATAAAATATGACCTATATTTTGATTTGTTTAACACTTTTTTGGTTACTACATTTTTTTGGTTCCATATGTGTTATTTCATAGTTTTGATGTCTTCACTATTATTCTACAATGTAGAAAAAAACAGTACAAATAAAGAAAAACCCTTTAATGAGTAGGTGTGTCCAAACTTTTGACTGGTACTGTACGTTAGTGTATACAGTATTTCACATCTAGTCAGTAGCAGACTCAGAAGACAAGGGGTCTTTCAGAAGGAGGTTGTTTTTTCCCCTCATGAACACAGTTTACAGTTTAAGAGGCTGCTTCCCCTACCACCATCAACCTTCTCTCTCTACTTCTCTCCCTCACTCCTTCCTTCCCTCTCCCTTTCCCTCCCTATCCTCCCCTCTCTCCTTCCTTCCCTCTCAATTCAATTCAATTCAATTCAAAGGGCTTTATTGGCATGGGAAACATATGTTTACATTACCAAAGCAAGTGAAATAGATAAACGTGAAATAATCAGTCAAAAATGAACAGTTAACATTACACTCACACCATAATCAAACCCACAAATGCTGATGCTCCAGATACTCAACTAATCTAAAGAAGGACAGTTGTATTGCTTCTTTAATCAGGACAACAGTTTTCAGCTGTGCTAACATAATTACAACGTGTTTTTTGTCACGTTCTGACCTTTATTTCCGTTGTTTTGTATTTATTTAGTATGGTCAGGGCGTGAGTTGGGTGGGCAGTCTATGTTTGTTTTTCTATGATTTGGGTATTTCTATGTTTCGGCCTAGTATGGTTCTCAATCAGAGGCAGGTGTTATTAGTTGTCTCTGATTGAGAATCATACTTAGGTAGCCTGGGTTTCACTGTGCGTTTGTGGGTGATTGTTCCGGTCTCTGTGTTTGCACCAGATAGGGCTGTTTTGAGTTTTCACATTTCTTGTTTTGTTAGTTTATTCATGTATAGTGTCTTTATTAAAGTACCATGAATAACCACCACGCTGCAGTTTGGTCCGCCTCTCCTTCACCACAGGAAAACCCTTACATTTTCTAATGATCTATTAGCCTTTTAAAATGATAAACTTGGATTAGCAAACACAATGTGCCATTGGAACACAGGCATGATGGTTGCTGATAATGGGCCTCTGTACGCCTATGTAGATATTCCATAAAGCATCTGCCGTTTCCAGCTACAATAGTCATTTACAACATTAACAATGTCTACACTGTATTTCTGATCAATTTGATGTTATTTTAATGGATAAAAACATTATTTTCTTTAAAAAACAAGGACATTTCTAAGTGACCCCAAACTTTTGAATGGTAGTGTATGTCCCCATTACCAGTCAAATATAATCAAAACCTATTTCTTTCACTTACTTGCTGTTTTGTTGTTCATTTGTTCAGTTGTTTCATTCTAAACCAGGATATCATCAGACATGTCAAGCAGGGAAGGTTAAGCTCTGTCTGTCCGTGGCCACTCTTCCTCGGTGTGCACAGCTGTGTATGTAACATTTCACGTAAACCATGTTTCTTGTCTGCATCGAAGTAGCGGTCCTTGTACCTAGCATCTAGCATGGTGCAAACACAGTAAAGAGGCTCAGAGAGAATGCTACCAAATTGCTTGTTCACAGCCTCAAGTACTTTTGTAAGTTTTAACACCACGGTCTGTCAGCAGTTTTGTTGAGCAGGTGTTTCAGTGCCATGACAGAGGGTATCACGTCTGCTGCAGACGCAGTTGGTTAGCTTATTTCTGAAGTCAGTTGTTCGAATGGCGCAAGGAGTGTGTTCATGTTTCCATGTTTCAAACATGTTCTCAAATGCCACTGAAATGGCAGCAGCGGTATGAGAACCAGCACATTATTGAGCAATACGTCTTTCCTCATTATGAAATCCTCGTCGACCCACTGTGATGTCAGACTCAGCATGCTCATGGGGCTGACATCGCTGGATAAATTTCAGTCGTGGATCTAATAGCAGTGACGTCCATAGCAAATAGCTCATGGATGTGTTTCAACAAGACTGTGTAACTCCGGTAGGGCAGCATCTGAAAGAATAGCGCCTACTTGATAGTGTGTACCGGTGCTCAACCAGTCGGCGAAAGCCAACATCATCCACGACAGAGAACGGTTGATTGTCAAGGGCAATGAATTCCATTAGCTTGGCGTTAATGGATTTTGCCTTTGAGTTGTCTCGCTGAAATGTTCTTAATCTTTCAAATGACTGCTGGACTTGAACTTGTTTAGTTGTTGGAAGTGTGCATTTAGTATTTTTCTGCTTTTGTTCTGTGCAGTGCTGTATTTTTTGTGGCGTCATTACGTCATCTACCTACAATATATAGGTATGTATGTCATCTACCTACAATATATAGGTATGTATGTCATCTACCTAAAATATATAGGTATGTATGTCATCTACCTACAATATATAGGTATGTATGTCATCTACCTACAATATATAGGTATGTATGTCAACTTTGACATCGGTTTTGTACATCGGCGTCAAACTAGACATCGGGCCGATTCGGATGTTGTCATTTTTAGCTAATATTGGCCGATTACGATATGCTCACAGATATATCGTGCATCCCTAGTTTTTGGTCAAACACCTTTTTTTCCTTAAGTTTACTAAGGCTTGGTAACAGGCTGATTGGTCGGCTATTTGAGACAGATCCTAATTGGGATGTCGGATTTTATGTTCCATTTGATGGTATAGAAGGCCCTTCTTGCCTTGTCTCTCAGAACGTTCACAGGTTTGTGGAAGTAACCTGTAGTGCTGATGTTCAGGCTGAGGTAGATCTGTTTTTTTTCTGTGCTCCAGGGCAACGGTGTCTAGATGGAATTTGTATTTGTGGTCCTGGGAACTGGACCTTTTTTGGAACACCATTATTTTTGTCTCACTGAGATTTCCTGTCAGGGCCCATGTCTGACAGAATCTGTGCAGCAGATCTAGGAGCTGCTGTAGGGCCTCCTTGTTTGGGGACAGAAGTGCTGCAGACTGTTCTAGTGCACTCGCCAAATTGTTGATATACAGTGCATTCGGAAATTATTCAGATCCCTTGACTTTTTCCACAGCCTTATTCTAAAATGTATTTTAAAAAATGTTTTTTTTCTCCTCATCAATCTACACACAATACCCCATAATGACAAAGCAAAAACAGGTTTTTAGAAATGTTTGCAAATTTATTAAAAGTAAAAAAGTTAAATATCACATTTACATAAGTATTCAGACCCTTTACTCAGTACTTTGTTGAAGCACCTTTGGCAGCGATTACAGATTTGAGTCTTCTTGGGTATGACGCTACAAGCTTGGCACACCTGTATTTGGGGAGTTTCTCCCATTCTTGTCTGCAGATCCTCTCAAGCTCTGTCAGGTTGGATGGGGAGCGCCGCTGCACAGCTATTTTCAGGTTTCTCTAGAGATGTTCGATCAGGTTCAAGTCTGGGCTCTGGCTGGGCCACTCAAGGCCATTCAGAGACTTGTCCCGAAGCAACTCCTGCATTGTCTTGGCTATGTGCTTAGGGTCATTGTCCTGTTGTCCTCCCCAGTCTGAGACCCTGAGCTTTCTGGAGCAGGTTTTCATCAAGGACCTCTCTGTACATTGCTCCGTTCATCTTTCCCTCAATCCTGACTAGTCTCCCAGTCCCTGCTGCATGAAAAACATCCCCACAGCATGATGCTGCCACTATCATACTTCATCGTAGAGGTGGTGCCAGGTCTCCTCCAGACAAGACACTTGCCATTCAGGCCAAAGAGTTCCATCCTGGTTTCATCAGACCAGAGAATTATGTTTCTCATGAGTCTTTAGGTGCCTTTTGGCAAACTCCAAGCGGGCCGTCATGTGCCTTTTACTGAGGAGTAGCTTCCGTCTGGCCACTCTACCACAAAGGGCTGATTGCTGGAGTGCTGCAGAGGTGGTTGTCCTTCTGGAAGGTTCTCGCATCTCTGGAGCTCTATCAGAGTGACCATCGGGTTCTTGGTCACCTTCCTGACCAAGGACCTTCTCCCCCGATTGCTCAGTTTGGCTGGGCAGCCAGCTCTAGGAAGAGTCCTGGTGTTTCCAAACTTTTTCCATTTAAGAATGATGGAGGCCACTGTGTTCTTGGGGACCTTCAAGGCTGCATAAATGTTTTGTTACCCTTCCCCAGATCTATGTCTCGACACAATCCTCTCTCGGCACTCTATGGACAATTCCTTCGACCTCACGGCTTGTTTTTTGCATTGACATGCCCTGTCAACTGTGGGACCTTACATAGACAGGTCAGTGCCTTTCCAAATCAACAGAACAATTGAATTTACCACAGGTGGACTCCAATCAAGTTCTAGAAACATCTCAAGGATGATCAATGGAAACAGGATTCACCTGAGCTCAATTTCGAGTCTCATAGCAAAGGATCTGAATACTTATGTAAATAAGGTATATCAGTTTATTTTTTATACATTTGCAAAAATGTCTAAAAACCTGTTTTTGCTTTGTCATTATGGGGTAGTGTGTGTAGATTGATTAGAAAAAAATATTTCATCCATTTTAGAATAATGCAGTAACGTAACAAAAATGTAAAAAAAGTCAAGGGGTCTGAATATTTTTCGAATGCACTGTATATGTTGAAAAGGATGGGGCTTAAGCTGCATCCCTGTCTCACCCCATGGCCTTGTGGAAAGAAATGTGTGTGTTTTTAGCCAATTTTAACCGCACAGTAGTAGTTTGTGTACATGTATTTCATAATGTTGTATGTTTTTCCCCTAACAACACTTTCCATCAATTTGTATAGCAGACCCTCATGCCAAATTGAGTCAAAAGCTTTTTTGAAATCAACAAAGCATGAGAAGACTTTGCCTTTATTTTGGTTTGTTTGTTTGTCAATTAGGGTGTAGAGGGAGAATACCTGGTCTGTTGTATGGTAATTTGGTCTCTCTCCCTCCAATCTCTCCCTCTCTCATTCTCTCTGTACCCTTCTGTTTCCATTTCTCCTCTGCCCCGGAATTACTGTATTTCACCTCTGCCGCTTCTAGCTTAGCGGAACATTCTGGTGTTAATCTGCGTACCATGCCAGTCATGACGCATCATCCCACACCATCATTCTGACATCCCATATCATTGTACAGGGAAGACTGGAGCAGTCAATGGGAATTTAGATTTTTTTAAAACAAGACTAAACACTCTGTTTTGTTGCTTCTCTGAATGACTGGGCTACTATACCCAGAGCCATACACATCTATCTGAATATGACATTTTGGCTCTGACTGAATCATGTGTAACTCTTCATCCCTACTGTACATGGGCATACAAGTGGACTGGTAAAACTATTTGAACTGTACATGACAACAAAGGTCATAATATTGTCATAAAAATGACATAACTTATATATCTGCTCAGCTAAGATATATGGTTCACATGTGTGTCTGAAGGTAAGAAGCTCAACATCATATGAGTACTGTTGGCTGTATGGAGTGAGTCAGAACTTGAATAGGCCCCAGAGCTGGGCTGACTCTTCAATAGAGTTGTGTGGGTGTAGCTCGCTCTCTCTATTCTCTTCCTCTCACTCTCGGTTCCATCTCTCTCACTCCCTCAGTTTCTTTCACTCTTTCCATCTCCCACTCTCTCTCTTCCACTCCCTCTGTGAGTGTCTTTGCTCATTCTCTATTCTCTCCCACTCCTTTCTCTCGCTCTACCTCTACCCATTATCTCTCTCTTTCGCCCTCTCTCGCTCTCATTCACTCACTCAAGAGCCGTCAGTCAGAAACAACACCACAAAAACAAAATAAGCACTTCGAGACAGTAGCTCCTCTCACAACCCTCCTCTAGAGCTGAGGCTGCAGGCAGTTCACATCTGTAGTGACTGTCTCAAAAGACAATCGGGAAGCCATTCATCTCCCTCTCCACTCAGGATACGTTCACTCTCTCTCCCACTCGGTCTCCCAGTCATGTTTATGACCGCCGCAGGGTTGCACAGCAGCTTATTGTGTGGCACTTTGCTTTAGTAGAAAATATCTCTGAGGTTCTAGTACCAATGTATCCCCCTCCTCCTGCCTAGCAAAAAACATCACAGCAGCTTGCTGTGTGGCACTTTGCTTTAGTAGAAAATATCTCTGAGGTTCTAGTACCAATGTATCCCCCTCCTCCTGCCTAGCAAAAAACATCACAGCAGCTTGCTGTGGAGGATATCAAAGGGTCTCTAGCCACCGCCTGGCCTCCATCCCAAATGACAGCCTATTCTCTATGTAGTGCACTGCTTTTGACCTATGGGCCCTGGTCAAAAGTATTCCACTAAATAGGGAATAAGGTGCCATTTGGGACAGTGAACTGTGGGCTTGGAGACGTCAAACATAGGGGTGTGTGCTACTCTATACGGCGATGCAGGATATTTCATAGCTTTTTACAAGATTGTCTGTGTGGGAGTCAGGCGTAAACAACCAACGACAGCTCAATTACTACACCCTGCCAAGTTTATGACCTCACAACTCCCCCTCCACACACACACACACACACACACTTACACAGTGAATAGGCCGGACACATGGACACATGTTTATGACCCGGCCGATTCACTGTCAATCAATCTCAGGCTATAGCAGTCCTGAGAGCAGAACCTCTCATTATTGAGGGCCATTGTAAATCCCACGTGGTGTGGGTAAACCATTGTTCTCAAGGTAGGTCACTTTCACTAGATACAAAGAGTAAACCCACTATGGTATTGTACTATGAGTGGGAATGTACTTTACCACAGCACAGTACAGAGGGTTGAGTGGGCAGCCGGCCTTCGGGGTGGTGTCAGTGTGTGTGTTTGTGTGGCACAGCTATCAGTATCACATATCCATATCCACATACCAAGGGAGCAGTAAAAACACAGAACGACAACCACTACACAAAGCGATTTGCTCCTGATGAATTAATAAAGAGCTAGGTCTGTGGGGGAGATGAAGAAAATATGGAATGTAAGAGTAAAATGTCTTTCTGTGCCTGTCGGTCTGCATGCCTGCTGGCATGTCTATCTGTCTGCTTGTCTATGGGTCCACTCCAATGTAGGTTTAGACCATCTCTCTCTATAGTATGTGGTTCTGTCCAGGACCTTCACATGTTAAACTGCCTGCTGCTATTTGCCTGCCTCAGTAAAAAGCCTGGCTGCTATGGACGGTCGTGGGTGGCGAATAGAGAAGCCGCCCGCCACAGCTAAAACCTATATTTCCATGACAACACCAAGACTCAGTCAGTCTCCATGGCAACCAATAACAGCCAGCATTATAGCGGTAGAAGGGCTTTATACAGCAGATGGAAATATGCTGTAAAAAAATGGCTGATAGAAGAACTGCTGTTGGTTTTGGTGCATGCAGAGCTATAATTCTCCTGGGTGACATCATCATATGGTTTACAGAGGAGTACATATATGGCTGAGGCCTAAACACCATGGCTGAGGTCTAAATTGCACCCTATAACCTACTGAAAAGCAATAAGAGGAAGAAGGAAAGACTTTAGGGATGAGAACAGACAGCCTAGGGTAGCATCCCCAATGGCACCCTTTTGACCAGGCCCCGTAGGGCCATTTGGGATGCATCCAAAGACTCTTACAGAGAGAAAGATAACGGCAGCGAGAAAGGAGAGGAAGAAGGAAAGACTTTAGGGATGAGAACAGACAGCCTAGGGTAGCATCCCCAATGGCACCCTTTTGACCAGGCCCCGTAGGGCCAGTTGGGATGCATCCAAAGACTCTTACAGAGAGAAAGATAACGGCAGCGAGAAAGAGAGTGAAAGAAACTGCACTCCAAGGAATAAAAGCATCTCTGCAGCCATTTGGAGGCCAGAGTAGCACTCTCCTCTCTCACTCTGTGGAAGACTCATGTCAGTACCCTCAACCAGCGAGATGAAATAACCACAGCTCAACACAGTAAAACACACACACGACAGCCAATCCATCAGAACAATACATAATGTCTTGACCACGACAGAACCAAAGGGGTTCATTTCGATCAGGAGTCCCCATGGGTAAATCATGAATTTAGGTCTGGGAGTTGGCTTTCTTTAGATGCTCTTAAAAGCCCAGCACAATAATAAAACGTGTATGGTTATTCAAGGAAGAGGAAACGAGCACACACGGTCTCTGGGAAAGGAAACCCCCTCTAAAGGGAGTCCCTTCTCACCAGGTCATCATGGTTCCCATCCCAGCCCTCCAGATCAAAACAAGCTTTCCTCTGCTTTCTTCTCATCACCAGGGCATGGCTCTAATCCCATCCTGACACTCCAGCACCAAGCGTAACTTTACACCTGCTTCGTCACAGTAGCTGTTTGAAAAAGCTCTGGTTGGAACACAAGAAGAGGTAGAGACAGGAAGGAAGTCTGGCTTCACACAATGTGTGGATGTCCAACATCTTACCCAACAAAGGCATTAAGAGGAACTAGTATCTGAATCAGAATTCTGTGACATTCTAGAAGCGAAGAAGCGTCCAATGGTAAACCATTGAGACACTACCACAGTTGTGATTGGTTTGGCTATAGAGCCCAGAGAGACCGGGGAGGTGGGGGGGCTTGATTAAAAGGTAAGGGTGAATGGTACAGAGTCATGAAAGAAGGTTCTTGTGAGCCAGCAGAAAAACACGCACATGCACATGCAAACACACACAGAGATCCCTCCCTCTGATCCAGTGCTTTGCAGCTTTGTGGTTGCATTGCACTTACAGGGCTATCCCCAGTATGCATTGTCAGCACTGCCATTGACTATATATAAGCATCTAGCTGGCAGGATACAGACACTTATTTTATTTTCTTTCTTTCTCAAGGATTTTTCCTCCCTCCCTTTGGTACTGCTCTGTTCTGCTCCTCAGCTGAAAAGTGCACTATGTAAGGGAAACTCTGTCTAAAGACTGTTGACACCTTGAGGAAGCGATAGGAAAAGGAATCTGGTTGATATCCCTTTAAATGGAGCGAAGGCAGGCTTTGGAACATGGAGCTTTCAAAATAGAAGCCACTTCCTGGTTTGATTTTCCTCAGGTTTTTGCCTGCAATATCACTTATGTTATCCCCACAGTCAAAATTTATGACAGTTTTGGAGTGTTTTCTATCCTAATCTGTCAATTATATGCATATTCTAGCATATGGGCCTGGAAATAGGCCATTTACTTTGGGAACATTATTTTTCCAAACATAAAAATAGTGCTCCCTAGCTGAAAGAGGTTAATGTGTGAAAGTTACATATTTCGAAAAAATATATTTGAATTTCACGCGCTGCCTTTTCAGAGGAATGTTGTCGAGGGGTGCCGCTAGCCATAAGAAGTTAAATAAAATTGTGAAGGACCTCGGCGTTACTCTGGACACTGATCTCTCTTTTGACAAACTTATCAAGACTGTTTCAAAGGACAGCTTTTTTCCATCTATGTAACATTGCAAAAATCTGAAACTTTCTGTCCAAAAATTATGCAGAAAAATTAATCCATTATTTTATTACTTCTAGGTTAGACTACTGCAATGCTCTACTTTCCAGCTACCCAGATAAAGCACTAAATAAACTTCAGTTAGTTCTAAATACGGCTGCTAGAATCCTGACTAGAACCAAAAAAAAATATCATATTACTCCAGTGCTAGCCTCTCTACACTAGATTCCTGTCAAGGTAAGGGCTGATTTCAAGGTTTTACTGCTAACCTACAAAGCATTACATGGGCTTGCTCCTACCTATCTTTCAGATTTGGTCATGCCGTACATACCTACACGTACACTACGGTCACATGCGATGGCCTCCTTATTGTCCCTAGAATTTCTAAGCAAACAGCTGGAGGCAGGGCTTTCTCCTATAGAGCTCCATTTTTATGGAATGGTCTGCCTAACCATGTGAGAGACATACTCGGTCTCAACCATTAAGTCTTTATTGAAGACTCATCTCTTCAGTAGGTCCAATGTTTGAGTGTAGTCTGGCCCAGGAGTGTGAAGGTGAATGGAAAGGCACTGGAGCAACGAACCACCCTTGCTGTCTCTGCCTGGCCGGTTCCTCTCTCTCCACTGGGATTCTCTGCCTCTAACCCTATTTAGGGGCTGAGCCACTGGCTTACTGGTGCTCTTCCATGCCGTCCCTAGGAGGGGTGCGTCACTTGAGTGGGTTGAGTCACTGACGTGATCTTCCTGTCCGGGTTGGCGCCCCCCCTTGGGTTGTGCCGTGGCGGAGATCTTTGTGGGCTATACTCGGATGGTAAGTTGGTGGTTGAAGATATCCCTCTAGCGGTGGGGGCTGTGCTTTGGCAAAGTGGGTGGGGTTATATGCTGCTTGTTTGGCCCTGTCCGGGGGTATCGTCGGACGAGGCCACGTGTCTCCCGACCCCTCCTGTCTCAGCCTCCAGTATTTATGCTGCTGAGTATTTCTCCTGTCTTATCCGATGTCCTGTGTGAATTTAATTATGCTCTCTATTCTCTCTCTTTCTCTCTCAGAGGACCTGAGTCCTAGGACCATGCCTCAGGACTACCTGGCCTGATGATTCCTTGCTGTCCCCAGTCCACCTGGCCGTGCTGCTGCTCCAGTTTCAACTGTTCTGCCTGCGGCTATGGAACCCTGACCTGTTCACCAGACGTGCTACCTGTTCCAGACATGCTGTTTTTAACTCTCTAGAGACAGCAGGAGCGATAGAGATAATCTGAATGTTCGGCTATGAAAAGCCAACTGACATTTACTCAATGTTTACCCTCAACAACCACTGTGATTATTATTATTTGACTCTGCTGGTCATCTATGAACATTTGAACATCTTGGCCATGTTCTGTTATAATCTCCACCCGGCACAGCCAGAAGAGGACTGGCCACCCCTCATAGCCTGGTTCCTCTCTAGGTTTCTTCCTAGGTTCTGGCCTTTCTATGGAGTTTTTCCTAGCCACTGTGCTTCTACACCTGCATTGCTTTCTGTTTGGGGTTTTAGGCTAGGTTTTTGTACAGAACTTTGTGACATCAGCTGATGTAAGAAGGGCTTTATAAATACATTTGATTGATTGATTTTCATATTAGTCATATTAGCAACCCATCCTAGTTGTTACGTCTTTAGATTCAGCCTCGTTATACGTTTTCTAACTGAGATGTTCATCTCTGTCGTATACTGCTCGCATCAGGTGCGCTGTTTAGAATGGTGCTTTGCAGCAAATTGCATTTTGGCAAATGTATTATTGGCCGCTTCATTGCAGGAGTTAACCTTTTACTGCAGTGGGCTAAATCAGGGTCGCACAGAGTGTTTGTTGGTAGTCTTAAACAAATCTACTTTGAAACAAAAGTATACACCTTACACAGATGGTTATGGGTTTAGAAAAAAAGACACCTTTTCCATGTCAGATATAGAGTTCAAATGTATTACATTTTGAGTTTGTATCCCAATATTACACTTTATATACATCACAGAAGACTGAAATATAACAAAACCGTTTGACAAAGAAACACCGCATTTTCAGAACTATAAAACAGTTTATTAATTATGGAACTGTGAAAAATATTAATAACATTCCACCAATAAGGCCACTAGGTAATTTGACTGCAGGAAAAAGGCTACAATGAATTACCATAATCTAAATATGATTTCTGTCATCCTGAGCACCGTGGATGGATGCCCTAATAGGTATGGGTACGGTAAATCTTTCAATTGGCAGGTAAATCTGTGAAAACAGAAAGAACTGTGAAAACAGAAAGAACACTGGCAGTCTTAGTTTAGTATGACCAATTAAATACCAGAGGGTTTTAACTATTTTGAATTAAACTATATGTACTCTAGACATCTTCAACAAAAACACATACATTTAAAGTGTTTCACAGAGAGATAGTCACTATGTTTTTAGAAACCACTGTTCATAATATACAGTATAAAACATTTATTTATTTAAATATTTCATTTAACCAGGTAGGTTAGTTGAGAACACGTTCTCATTTACAATTGCGACCTGGCCAAGATAAAGCAAAGCAGTTTGACACATACAACAACACATAGTTACACATGGAGTAAAACAAGCATACAGTCAATAATACAGTAGATAAATAAGTCTATATACAAAGTGAGGTAAGATAAGGGAGGTAAAGGCAAAAAAAGGCCATGGTGGTGAAGTAAATACAATATAGCCAGTAAAACACTGGAATGGTTGATTTGCAGTGGAAGAATGTGCAAAGTAGAGATAGAAATAATGGGGTGCAAAGGAGCTAAATAAAGAAATAAATACAGTAGGGAAAGAGGTTGTTGTTTGGGATAAATTATAGATGGGCTATGTACAGGTGCAGTAATCTGTGAGCTGCTCTGACAGCTGGTGCCTGAAGCTAGTGAGGGAGAGAAGTGTTTCCAGTTTCAGAGATTTTGTAGTTCGTTCCAGTCATTCGCAGCAGAGAACTGGAAGGAGATGCGGCCAAAGGAAGATTTGGTTTTGGGGGAGACCAGAGAGATATACCTGCTGGAGCGTGTGCTACAGGTGGGTGCTGCTATGGTGACCAGCGAGCTGAGGTAAAGGGGGACTTTACCTAGCAGAGACTTGTAGATGACCTGGAGCCAGTGGGTTTGGCGACGAGTATGAAGCGGGGGCCAGCCAACGAGAGCATACAGGTCGCAGTGGTGGCATTTGGAGCTTTGGTGACAAAACGGATGGCACTGTGATAGACTGCATCCAATTTATTGAGTAGGGTATTGGAGGCTATTTTGTAAATGACATTGCCGATGTCAAGGATTGGTAGGATGGTCAGTTTTACGAGGGTATGTTTGGCAGCATGAGTGAAGCATGCTTTGTTGCGAAATAGGAAGCCGATTCTAGATTTAACTTTGGATTGTAGATGTTTGATGTGAGTCTGGAAGGAGAGTTTACAGTCGAACCAGACACCTAGGTATTTGTAGTTGTCCACATATTCTAAGTCAGAGCCGTCCAGAGTAGTGATGTTGGACAGGCGGGCAGGTGCAGGCAGCAATCGGTTGAAGAGCATGCATTTAGTTTTACTTGTATTTAAGAGTAATTGGAGGCCAAGGAAGGAGAGTTGTAATGGCATTGAAGCTCGCCTGGAGGGTTGTTAACACAGTGTCCAAAGAAGGGCCAGAAGTATACAGAATGGTGTCGTCTGTGTAGAGGTGTGTCAGAGAGCAGCAAGAGCGACATCATTGATGTTTACAGAGAAGAGAGTCGGTCCAAGAATTGAACCCTGTGGCACCCCCATAGAGACTGCCAGAGGCCCGGACAACAGACCCTCCGATTTGACACACTGAACTCAGAGAAGTAGTTGGTGAACCAGGCGAGGCAATCATTTGAGAAACCAAGGCTGTTGAGTCTGTCGATAAGGATGTGGTGATTGCCTTGGCCAGGTCAATGAATACGGCTGCACAGTATTGTTTCTTATCGATGGCGGTTAAGATCTCGTTTAGGACCTTGAGCGTGGCTGAGGTGCACCCATGACAAGCTATGGTGGGATTCGAAATGGTGGGTAATCTGTTTGTTGACTTGGCTTTCGAAGACCTTAGAAAGGCAGGGTAGGATAGATATAGGTCTGTAGCAGTTTGGGTCAAGAGTGTCCCCCCCTTTGAAGAGGGGGATGACCGCAGCTGCTTTCCAATCTTTGGGAATCTCAGACGACACGAAAGAGAGGTTGAACAGGCTAGTAATAGGGGTGGCAACAATTTTGGCAGATCATTTTAGAAAGAAAGGGTCCAGATTGTCTAGCCCGGCTGATTTGTAGGGGTCCAGATTTTGCAGCTCTTTCAGAACATCAGCTGACTGGATTTGGGAGAAGGAGAAATGGGGAAGGCTTGGGCAAGTTTCTGTGGGGGGTGCAGTGCTGTTGACCGGGGTAGGGGTAGCCAGGTGGAAAGCATGGCCAGCCGTAGAAAAATACTTATTGAAATTCTCAATTATAGTGGATTTATCGGTGGTGACAGTGTTTCCTATCTTCAGTGCAGTGGACAGCTGGGAGGAGGTGTTCTTATTCTCCATGGACTTTACAGTGTCCCAGAACTTTTTGGAGTTTGTGTTGCAGGCAGCAAATTTCTGCTTGCCACTAGCTGATGCTTTTATCCAAAACAACTTTTAGTACTACATTGAGTGCATAATTTGTATTTATTAGGATCCCCATTTGCTGCTGAGAAGGCACCAGCTAACTCTTTCTGAGGTTTGAACTGGAATAAAATAATACATCATAGTAAAACTATAGCCTACATCATAAATAATACTGTACATGTAAATAGATTCTCAGGGACAAGTTAAGGGAGACGAGATCTGCTCCCTCCCTTCAAATCTCAAATGGCATGCTTTTCCCTTTATAGTGCATTATGTTTGACCCTGTTGGTGCAGGTCAAAGTAGTGCACAATATAGTGAATAAGATTTTTTGTGTATAAGGTGACTGATACCCATCATAACCATGGCATCTGTCCCATGTGTGTATCACCGTGGGTGGTTGGGATCCATCCTTCCCTGTAGGAGAGTGAGGCACCATCGCAGGGGCCCTCTGGCTCTGTGATGACAAGCTCTTAATGATACATACAGGCAGTCAGCGCCCACACACACAAGACTGTTGTGTCACCTCCAACCATCCCTCCATCCCCCTATCCTCAGACATATCAAAGACACTGATGATCCCACTAAGGAGGTGGAGAAGGAAGCAAAACAGAGAGATGAGGTGCTTGTGTGTGTGTGTGTGTGTGTGTGTGTGTGTGTGTGTGTGTGTGAGTGAGTGAGTGAGTAAGTTAGTGAAATAAATGCAACAACATTGGGATGCAAAATTTAAACATGATACCATGACACTACACATGTGACAACATTTGAGCACATGTGACAACGCAAGTTTTATATGTAATTTACAATATTTGACCTTGAAAGGCATAATTGGCCTTTACTACATTTAAACAGCCATGGTACCCTGCAGGTTGTCATGACCCTTTCAGTAAATTCGCTAGCAGAGATGTGAACAGCACCCCCTCTCCTGTTAGGAGGGGGGGGGGGCAGTTTTACAACTTTACAACCACATCGTAAATTCCTTGCAGAGACTCTTGTCTCCCTGACCGTGCAGTATGGGAGAGAGAGGGTCACAGTAGAACAAAGGAACTCTCCCGCAAAAATTCTACTACATCCCAGAATTTGAGAATTGAACAATATTCCTATTATGGAGAATGGGTAAAAGGTCGGTGGGGAAGCCAGCTACGACCTGGTCCGTTTTGATTAAAAACAATACAGCTACATTACCCTAACTCTGTTTATACAGGTTCCTCAGTTATGAGGCTTGCATCTAATTATTGTATAAAATGAATGAGTAAAGATTAAACTATTTGTAAAATGATGTAATGTGATGTTAACCTTAAAAATGAAAGAATTGGCCTTCATCGTAAAGTTGAACTAAGTCAGTAGCCACGCCTAAGTGAATAGACATTGGTTGGAAATGATGAACCAACACCTTTTCCACTCTTGAATAAAAGCCTCCGTGACGAAAAGTCAACTTTTTCCTCCACGTTGAAAAGGGCTAATTTAAACTCCATAGACCAGGAAACGTGAGAGCTTGCTCCACATGTGAAATGGTATGAACTCTGAACTATTGATCACCTAAAGAAGAAGTGCATACCAAACTAGACTATAGACTTCAGCTGAACATATGCACAAATCTAGCAAGAACATTGACCGATGCAGAAAACCACAACATCTCACTCCACGACGACAATGGGACAAAGGACAATGGCGACCTCGACTGGGCAAACCAGAGCCTCACATCACCAGCTAAATCGTAAATACTGATTACATTCCTTTATCCGAACGAGTGATTGTTAAAGTGCATATGTATTCATATTTATGCGAGAATAGCTTCCGTTATGTCCGATAGAGCATGGCCAGCCGTAGAAAAATGCTTGTCCGATAGAGATCCATGTACCATTGTCTTCTTCCACCCCACCCCCCCCTTCCTCTCTGAATCTATCGTGTTATAACCAAACTGTTCTTGTTTAGTCCACTAAGGATGATATTTACTGTATAATGTATTGTACAGTTGAAGTCGGAAGTTTACATACACTTAGGTTGGAGTCATTGAAACTTGTTTTTCAACCACTCCACAAATGTCTTGTTAACAAACTATAGTTTTGGCAAGTCGGTTAGGACATCTACTTTGTGCATGACACAAGTCATTTTTCCAACAATTGTTTACAGACAGATTATTTCACTTATCATTCACTGTATCACAATTCCAGTGGGTCAGAAGTTTACATACACTAAGTTGACTGTGCCTTTAAACAGCTTGGAAAATTCCAGAAAATTATGGCATGGCTTTAGAAGCTTCTGATAGGCTTATTGATGTCATTTGAGTCAATTGGAGGTGTACATGTGGATGTATTTCAAAGCCTACCTTCAAACTCAGTGACTCTCTGGTTCATCCTTGGGAACAATTTCCAAATGCCTGAAGGTACCACGTTCATCTGTACAAACAATAGTACACAAGTATAAACACCATGGGACCACGCAGATGTCATACCGCTCAGGAAGGAGATGCATTCTTTCACCGCAAGAGATGAACATACCTGGGTGCGAAAAGTGCAAATCAATCCCAGAACAACAGCAAAGGACCTTGTGAAGATGCTGGAGGAAAACAGGTACAAAGGTATCTCTATCCACAGTAAAACAAGTCCTATATCGACATAACCTGAAAGGCCGCTCAGCAAGGAAGAAGCCACTGCTCCAAAACCAGCATAAAAAAGTCAGACTACAGTTTTCAACTGCACATGGGGACAAAGACTGTACTTCTTGGAGAAATGTCCTCTGGTCTGATTAAACAAAAATAGAACTGTTTGGCCATAATGACCATCGTTATGTTTGGAGGAAAAAGGGGGAGGCTTGCAAGCCAAAGAACACCATCGCAACTGTGACGCACGGGGTGGCAGCATCATGTTGTGGGGGTGCTTTGCTGCAGGAGGGAGTGGTGCACTTCACAAAATAGAGGGCATCATGAGGGAGGAAAATTACATGGATATATTGAAGCAACATCTCAAGACATCAGTCAGGAAGTTAAAGCTTGGTCGCAAATGGGTCTTCCAAATGGACAATGACCCCAAGCATACTTCCAAAGTTGTGGCAAAATGGCTTAAGGACAACAAAGTCAAGGTATTGGAGTGGCCATCACATAGCCCTGACCTCAATCCCATAGAAAATATGTGGGCAGAACTGAAAAAGGGTGTACGAACAAGGAGGCTTACAAACCTGACTCAGTTACACCAGCTCTGTCAGGAGGAATGGGCCAAAATTCAACCAATTTATTGTGGAAGGCTACCCAAAACGTTTGATCCAAGTTAAACAATTTAAAGGCAATACTATCAAAAACTAATTGAGTGTATGTAAACTTCTGACCCACTGGGAATGTGATGAAAGAAATAAAAGCTAGTGATTATGATTGATTGTTTTTCTAAGATAAGTAGATGTCCTAACTGACTTGCCAAAACTACAGTTTGTTAAAACCTCTCTGGGATATGTGGGTCGCTAGCCAAAAGCCAGAGAAAATGCAGACGCCAAATTCAAATAAATTACGATGAGAAATCAAACTTTCGTGAAATCACACATGTAAGATACCAAATTAAAGCTACACGTGTTGTGAATCCAGCCAACATGTCAGATTTCAAAAAGGCTTTTCGGCGAAAGCGATGCTATTATCTGAGGATAGCACCTCCGTAAACAAAGAGAGAGAAGCATATTTCAACCCTGCAGGCTGAAACGCAGAAATAAAAATATAAATCATGCCTTACCTTTGACAAACTTCTTCTGTTGGCACGCCAATATGTCCCATAAACATCACAAATGGTCCTTTTGTTCGATTAATTCTGTCCATACATATCCAAAATGTCCATTTATTTGGCGCGTTTGATCCAGAAAAACACTGGTTCCAACTTGCACAACGTGACTACAAAATATCTCAAAAGTTACCTGTAAACTTTGCCAAAACATTTCAAACTACTTTTGTAATACAACTTTAGGTATTTTTTAAAGTAAATAATCAATAAAATTGAACACGGGATGATCTGTGTTCAATACAGGAAGAAAACAAACTGACGCTACCTTTCTGGTCACGCGCCTCTAACAAACAGTACACTTGAAGTGACCCTCATTTTGAACTGGGCTACTTCTTCATTACACAAAGTAAAAACCTCAAACAATTTCTTAAGACTGGTGACATCCAGTGGAAGCGGTAGGAACTGAAAGAAGTTTCCTTAGAAACTGGATTCCCAATGAAAGCCCATTGAAAAGAGAGTGGCCTCAAAAACAAAATCTGAATAGTTTTTCCTCTGGGTTTCGCCTGCTACATAAGTTCTGTTATACTCACAGACATGATTCAAACAGTTTTAGAAACTTCAGAGTGTTTTCTATCCAAATTTACTAATAATATGCATGTCTTATCTTCTGGGGATGAGTAGCAGGCAGTTGAATTTGGGCATGCATTTCATCCGGACGTGAAAATACTGCCCCCTGTCTCCAAGAAGTACCTAACAAAGACATATAGATGTCTTGGAGCCAGTGGGTCTGGCGACAAATATGTAGCGAGGGCCAGCCGATGAGAGCATACAGGTCACAGTGGTGGGTGGTATTTGGGGCTTTGGTGACAAAACGGATGGCACTGTGATAGACTGCATCCAGTTTGCTGAGTAGAGTGTTGGAGGCTATTTTGTAAATGACATCGCCGAAGTCGAGGATCGGTAGGATAGTCAGTTTTACGAGGTTATGTTTGGCAGCGTGAGTGAAAGAGGCTTGTTGCAAAATAGGAAGCCAATTCTAGATTTAATTTTGGATGGGAGATGCTTCATATGAGTCTGGAAGGAGAATGTACAGTCTAGCTAGACACCTTTGCTATTGTTATTTGTTCTCCCAACTTTGCAAGAGAATGTGTCAGTAATGAGCTACACTGTGAAGGTTATTGTTGCCAGAAGTTTAATATTCTTGTAAAAGTCACTAACTGTCTGGCAAAATGTTGCCAGTAACCTACAGAACACTTGCTGCCACTAGCAATCTTGCCAGGAACCTACTGTGCCTTCACTGACTCTTCTGTTGACAACATACACATCACATCACAGCATACTGTAACAGCAGCAGCCTATCAGAAGATTGCAGGCGTGGCTTATTCGAGGCGTGGCTTTCAGCTAGCTCTTTTTGATCTCCCATAAGAGGGAAAGTCATTCCAGTTAATCTGGTCTGTTCATAAATATTAGGCTTGTACACGGTCAGTGCAGCCCTGTTAATAACCCTGTCAGTTCTGAGACCCTAGTTGAAATTGGCTTTTTGTTTATCTGACCATTTATCTACATGTTTAGCCCTTATATTTAGCCTCACAATTAAGTATTTCGCAATTTCCTTTTAATGTCAACCAGGGCTACAAGTGGAACATAAACTATTTGGCATAAATTGTTGCATTAAAGACTGTAATTTACAAATGTCTATAAAAACTAAGATCTGCCAAAATAAAAACTAATTTAAAAAAGTATTTACAGTGCCTTGCGAAAGTATTCGGCCCCCTTGAACTTTGCGACCTTTTGCCACACTTCAGGCTTCAAACATAAAGATATAAAACTGTATTTTTTTGTGAAGAATCAACAACAAGTGGGACACAATCATGAAGTGGAACGACATTTATTGGATATTTCAAACGTTTTTAACAAATCAAAAACTGAAAAATTGGGCGTGCAAAATTATTCAGCCCCTTTACTTTCAGTGCAGCAAACTCTCTCCAGAAGTTCAGTGAGGATCTCTGAATGATCCAATGTTGACCTAAATGACTAATGATGATAAATACAATCCACCTGTGTGTAATCAAGTCTCCGTATAAATGATGATTTAACCATCTTCACTGTCCCATTCTAATAATTAGCTGGTTAATCAGCTGAATCAGGTTAGTTACAACTGGAGTTTGAGTGAAAACCTACATGAGGGTAGCTCTCTAGGAACAGGTTTGGAGAGCCCTAGACTCTAGGGTTTACTGAGAATGGTGTGACAACAAACATCCAGTCAGCATCCAGTCAGCTCGTTGATGGGGGAGAGAGAGAGAGAGAGAGAGAGAGAGTTGTGTACTGTAAAGAGAACTACATGTATGAGTATAGGGTCCAAACTAAGAGGCCAATGATGTAGATGCCAGGGAGGTCTGCTGGTAGCTGGTTCCTCTGTAAAGCTCTATGTTCTGTATGGTGGTGCTACTAGTCTGGTGATGTAGTTCCTCTTCTCCCTGCAGTAGAGCCTCTTAGTCCACTCTATTCTGGATCTGAGCTTTAAGACTCGGCTTCCCGAAATAAGACCTGGAACACGCATGGGCCATCTCACACACACACACACATGGCATTACGTCAGGCTTTGGCCATAGTGAGTGGGGAGTACTAGCCTGTGGCAGCTGCTCTGTGAGAGGATGCTGATGGGATTCACACACACACACAGACACAGAGAGAGAGAGAGACACACAGAGAGAGAGAGAGAGAGAAGATTATGGCTGGCTGCAGCAGCACTGTTACAGGCAGACAGACAGGTTATGTAAAACTGCTGCTGCACCACTATCTATCTGACATAACCTGCAGCCTGGCATTACCTCATCTCACTATTTGCACTATTTGGGAAATAGGGTGCCATTTTGTACAAACCACTGGTCAAAAGTAGTGCACTACATAGGGAATGGGGTGCCATTTGGGAAGCAGTCAAAATGTTGTGTGCGCTAGTTAGCCAGCATGTATGCTAGGGACCTCTCTGTGACTAGAGATTAGGCATCACCTAACCTGACACCAGCCCAGCTTCACACTAGACAGTGTCTATATAAACATGGACTACACAGAACTTTTCATTCATAAAAACAACTCTCTCCTTCAGGCAAATCAGTAGCAAAGTGGTACAGATTAAAACATATTATCTCAGGAATACAAATCAAATCAAATTGTATTTGTCACATGCGCCAAATACTACAGACCTTAAAGTGAAATGCTTACTTACAAGCCCTTAACCAACAATGCAATTTTAAGATTTTTTTTTATTTAAATAAAATAAAAGAAGCAAATAATTAAAGAGCAGCAGTAAAATAACAATTGCGAACCTAAATACAGGGGGTACCGGTACAGAGTCAATGTGCGGGGGCACTGGTTAGTCGAGGTAATTGAGGTAATATGTACATGTAGGTAGAGTTATTGAAGTGACTATGCATAGATAATAACAGAGAGAAGCAGCAGCGTAAAAGAGGGGGGGGGGGGCAATGTAAATAGTCTGGGTAGCCATTTGAATAGATGTTCAGGAGTTTTGGGATTAAAAGCTGTTTAGAAGCCTCTTGGACCTAGACTTGGCGCTCCGGTACTGCTTGCCATGTGGTAGCAGAGAGAACAGTCTATGACTTGGGTGACTGGAGTCTCTGACAATTTTATGGGCTTTCCTCTGACTCCGCCTATTATATAGGTCCTGGATGGCAGGAAGCTTGGCCCCGGTGATGTACTGGGCCGTTCGCACTACCCTTCGTAGCGCCTTGCGGTCAGATGCCGAGCAGTTGCCATAGCAAGTGGTGATGCAACCGGTCAGAATGCTCTTGATGGTGCAGCTGTAGAACCTTTTGAAGATCTGGGGACCCATGCCAAATCTTTTCAGTCTTCTGAGGGGGAAAAGGTTTTGTCATAACTTCTTCACGACTGTCTTAGTATGTTAGGACCATGATAGATTGTTGGTGATGTGGACGCCAAGGAACTTGAAGCTCCCAACCTGCTCCACTACAACCCTGTCGATGAGAATGGGGGAGTGCTCGGTCCTCGTTTTCCTGTAGTCCACAATCATCTCCTTTGTCTTGATCACGTTTAGGGAGAGGTTGTTGTCCTTGCACCACACTGTCATGTCTCTGACCTCCTCCATATAGGCTGTCATGTCATTGATCAGGCCTACCACTGTTGTGTCATCGGCAAACTTAATGATGGTGTGTGAGTCGTGCCTGGCCGTGCAGTCATGAATGAACAGGGAGTACAGGACTGAGCACACACCCCTGAGGGGCCCCCGTGTTGAGGATCAGCGTGGCGGATGTGTTGTTACCTACCCTTACCACCTGGGGGTGGCCCGTCAGGAAGTCAAGGATCCAGTTGCAGAGGGAGGTGTTCAGCCACAGGGTCCTTAGCTTAGTGATGAGTTTTGAGGGCACTATGGTTTTGAACGCTGCGCTGTAGTCAATGAATAGCATTCTCACATAGGTGTTCCTTTTGTCTAGGTGTGAAAGGGCAGTGTGGAGTGCAATAGAGATTGCATCATCTGTGGATCTGTTGGAGCGGTATGCAAATTGGAGTGGGTCTAGGGTTTCTGGGATAATGGTATTGATGTGAGCCATGACCTGCCTTTCAAAGCACTTCATGGCTACAGACGTGAGTGCTATGGGTCGGTAATCATTTAGGCAGGTTACCTTCGTGTTCTTGGGCACAGGGACTATGGTGGTCTGCTTGAAACAGACACAGACATGGAGAGGTTGAAAATGTCAGTGAAGACACTTGCCATTTGGTCAGTGCATGCTCGGAGTACACGTCCTGGTAATCTGTCTGGCCCTGCGGCCTTGTGAATGTTGACCTGTTTAAAGGTCTTACTTACATCGGCTAAGGAGAGCGTGATAACACAGCTGGTGCTCTCATGCATGTTTCAGTGTTACTTGCCTCGAAGTGAGCAAAGAAGTAATTTAGCTCATCTGGTAGGCTCGTGTCACTGGGCAGCTCTCGGCTGTGCTTCCCTTTGTAGTCTGTAATAGTTTGCAAGCCCTGCCACATCTGACGAGCGTGTAGTACGATTCGATCTTAGTTGCTGTATTGACGCTTTGCCTGTTTGATGGTTCGTCGGAGGGCATAGCGGGGCTTCATATAAGCTTCCGGGTTGGAGTCACACTCCTTGACAGTGGCAGCTCTATCCTTTAGCTCAGTGCGAATGTTGCCTGTAATCCATGGCTTCTGGTATGGGTATGTGCGTACAGTCACTGTGAGGACGACACCATTGATGCACTTATTGATGAGGCCAGTGACTGATGTGGTGTACTCCTCAATGCCATTGGAAGAATCATGGAACATATTCCAGTCTGTGCTAGCAAAACAGTCCTGTAGTTTAGCATTTGCTTCATCTGACCACTTTTTTTATTGACCGAATCACCGGTGCTTCCTGCTTTAATTTTAGCTTGTAAGCAGGAATCAGGAGGATAGAATTGTCAGATTTCCCAAATGGAGGGCGAGGGAGAGCTTTGCACGCGTCTCTGTGTGTGGAGTAAAGGTGGTCTAGAGTTTTTTTCCCCTCTGGTTGCACATTTAACAAGCTGGTAGAAATTACGTAAAACGGATTTAAATTAAGTTTCCCTGCATTAAATTTCCCGGCTACTAGGAGCGCCGCCTCTGGATGAGTTTCCTGTTTGCTTATGGCCATATATAGCTCATTGAGTGTGGTCTTAGTGCCAGCATTGGTATGTGGTGGTAAATAGACAGCTACAAAGAATATAGATGAAAACTCTTTAGGTAGATAGTGTGGTTTACAGCTTATCGTGAGATACTCTACCTCAGGCGAGCAAAACCTCAAGACTTCCTTAGAAATCGTGCACCAGCTGTTTACAAATATACATAGACCGCCACCCCTTGTCTTACCAGAGGCTGCTGTTCTATCCTGCTGATACAGTGTATAACCCGCCAGCTGTTTGTTATTCATGTCGTCGTCCAGTCACGACTCGGTGAAACATAAGATATTACAGTTTTTAATGTCCCGTTGGTAGTATATACATGCTTTTAGTTCATCCACTTTATTATCCAGTGATTGTGTGTTGGACAATAGTACCAATGGCAAAGGCAGATTAGCCACTCGTCGCCAGATCCTCACAAGGTACCCCGATCTCCGTGTCTGGAGTTAAGGTAAAGTTATTTGTTCATTTCAAGGTGAGTAATCACTGTTCTGATGTCCAGAAGCTCTTTTTGGTCATTTTTTATTTTATTTATCTGTTATTTTACCAGGTAAGTTGACTGAGAACACATTCTCATTTGCAGCAACAACTTGGGGAATAGTTACAGGGGAGAGGAGGGGGATGAATGAGCCAATTGTAAACTGGGGATTATTAGGTGTCCATGATGGTTTGAGGGTCAGATTGGGAATTTAGCCAGGACACCGGGGTTATCACTCCTACTCTTACGATAAGTGCCATGGGATCTTTAATGACCTCAGAGAGTCAGGACACCCATTTAACATTCCATCTGAAAGACAGCACCCTACATAGGGCAGCATCCCCAATCACTGCCCTGGGGCATTGGGATATTTTTTTAGACCAGAGGAAAGAGTGCCACCTACTGGCCCTCCAACACCACTTCCAGCAGCATTTGGTCTCCCATCCAGGGACTGACCAGGACCGACCCTGCTTAGCTTCAGAAGCAAGCCAGCAGTGGTATGCAGGGTGGTATGCTGTATTTTGCATGTCATAAGAGACAGTAGAAGCAATATTATGTACAAAGTAAGCTACAAACAATGCGAAAAAACTAACAAAATAGCACGGTTGGTTAAGAGCCCATAAAACGGCAGCCATCCCCTCTGGCACCATTATCAATCACAGTAGGCAAGAGAGTGATCAAGACCTTTTCACTTTTAATGAAACAGAAGTCTATCTGTGGTCCGTTGGAACTCTCTCAGGGGCCTACTTTGTGTGTGTGTGTGTGTGTGTGTGTGTGTGTGTGTGTGTGTGTGTGTGTGTGTGTGTGTGTGTGTGTGTGTGTGTGTGTGTGTGTGTGTGTGTGTGTGTGTGTGTGTGTGTTTGTTTGTTTTTTCTTTCCTTATGGGGACCAAAGTCTTTAAAAGCTGGGCAGTATTTATGCATTTCATTTACTTCTGAGTATTTTGTCATTTGTATTACACTGAGCTGAACTACACTAAAATGTATTTTGAAACAAGATACTTTCGAGAGCTGTATTTTGTATGTTCTAAATACTTTCTATAAAAAATGTTATAGTGGTTCCCCATTTTGTGGCCCTCTTTCCCCCTGCATTGGTATCAAAAGTCTAATAACACTACTGTGTGATAAGAGCGTCTGCTAAAGGAACTAAATATAAATGTCAAAATAGACAATTGCAAAGCATGCAGAGCATTATTCTAACAACCTTCGCCCCGAAACAAGGTTTTGTCTAGAAGGGATACAGCTTTTGTCAAAATAGATTTTTTTTTGTAGGACGTTTAGGAGAATTTAAGCAGCAGGTTATGATAATTAGGTTAAGCTATATCCCATCTAGACATGACCCTGAAACAAGGCCAATAATAATACCCAGTGTGCTTTGCAGTTCATTTTGGTATGTTCATTTTCACCTATACGGTACATTGGTCATTTAGCTGACACTCTTATACAGATTGATTTACAGTCAGTGCTACAACTAAGGTAGTTAAACAACAACATATCAGAGTCATAGCAAGTAAAACATTTCTGTAAACATTCCTGAGAATGTTATTTCGCTACCCACTTGGAAATGTATTTCTGTATTTGAAAATTGTATTATATACACATTTCCAATGATTTTGAGGTTTATAAGTATTTTGAAGTTTATTTTGATACACTGATCTTTGTAATTGTATTTGGTAATTTTTGCCAATCCCTGCTCACAAAGATAGGAAAACAAGGAACAAGTGGGGACATTTCACCCATCCCCACCAGGAAAAAGCTATTTTAGGATTGGGGGTTATGTTTAGGGTTACAATTATGGTTAGGGGTTAGGTTTAGGGGTTTGGGGTTAAGGTTAGGGAAAATTGGACTTTGAATGTTAATCAATTGTTGGTCCCCACAAGGATAGTAAACTAAATACACAGTTGAAGTCGGAAGTTTACGTACACCTTAGCCAAATACTTTTAAACCCAGTTTTTCACAATTCCTGACATTTAATCATAGTAACAATTCCCTGTCTTAGGTCAGTTAGGGTCACCACTTTATTTCAAGACTGTGAAATGTCAGAATAATAGTAGAAAGAATGATTTATTTCAGCTTTTATTTCTTTCATCACATTCCCAATGCGTCAGAAGTTTACATACACTCAATCAGTATTTGGTAGCATTGCCTTTAAATTGTTTAACTTGGGTCAAACGTTTTGGGTAGCCTTCCACGAGCTTCCCACAAAAAGTTGGGTGAATTTTGGCCCATTCCTCCTGACAGAGCTGGTGCAACTGAGTCAGGTTTGTAGGTCTCCTTGCTGGCACACGTTTTTTCAGATCTGCCCACAAATGTTCTATAGGATTGAGGTCAGGGCTATGTGATGTCCACTCCAATACCTTGACTTTGTTGTCCTTAAGCCATTTTGCCACAACTTTGGAAGTATGCTTGGGGTCATTATCCATTTGGAAGACCCATTTGCGACCAAGTTTTAACTTCCTGAGTTTTTCTCCCTCATGATGCCATCTATTTTATGAAGTGCCCCAGTCCCTACTGCAGAAAAGCACCCCCACAACATAATACTGCCACCCCCGTGCTTCACGGTTGGGATGTTGTTCTTCGTCTTGCAAGCCTCCCCCTTTTCCTCCAAACATAACGATGGTCATTATGGCCAAACAGTTCTATTTTTGTTTAATCAGACCAGGGGACATTTCTACAAAAAGCACAATCTTTGTCCCCGTGTCTGGCTTTTTATGGCGGTTTTGGAGCAGTGGCTTCTTCCTTGCTGAGCGGCCTTTAAGGTTATGTCGATATAGGACTCGTTTTACTGTGGCTATAGATACTTTTGTACCGGTATCCTCCAGCATCTTCACAGGGGCCTTTGCTGTTGTTCCGAGATGGATTTGTACTTTTCTCACCAAAGTGCGTTCATCTCTAGGAGACAGAACGTGTCTCCTTCCTGAGCGGTATGACGGTTGTGTGGTCCCATGGTGTTTATACTTGCGTACTAGCAAGAGGCACTGAGTTTGAAGGTAGGCCTTGAAATACATCCACAGGTACACCTCCAATTGATTCAAATTATGTCAATTAACCTATCAGAAGCTTCTAAAGCCATGACATCAAGCTGTTTAAAGGCACAGTCAACTTTGTGTATGTAAACTTCTGACCCACTAGAATTGTGATACAGTGAATTAAAAGTGAAATAATCTTTCTTTAAACAATTGTTGGGAAAATTATGTGTGTCATGCACAAAGTAGATGTCCTAACCGACTTGCAAAAACTATCGTTTGTTAACAAGAAATTTGTGGAGTGGTTGAAAAGCGAGTTTTAATGACTCCAACTTAAGTGTATGTAAACTTCCGACTTCAGCTGTATGTGTATGTGTGTGTGTGACTGTTTGTTAATGCCCTGCCCCCCTATATTGATTACTTACAAAATGACTGATTCATTGACTCTCAGGTATAGATGCACCAAACACAATGCACAGTTACCTTGATGTATTAAAAAAATGATCCTAGGTATGACTTTCCTAAAACAATTCCATATAGCTTGGCTTAGACTGTAGAGGTCACTGGCCTACACATAATACCCCATAATGTCAAAGTGGAATTGTGTTTTTAGAACATTTTACAAATGTCTTCAAAATGAAAATCTGAAATGTCTTAAGCTGCTGAGTATTCAACCACTTTGTTATGGCAAACTTAAATAAGTTCAGTAGTAAAAACTTGCTTAACAAGTCACATAATAAGTTGCATGGACTCACTCTGTGTGCAATAATAGTGATTTTTGACTACCTCTTCTCTGTACCCCACACATACAGATAATTGTAAGGTCCCTCAGACGAGCAGTGAATTTGACACAAATTCAACCACAAAGACAAGGGAGGTTTACCCTAGTTTCACAAAGAAGGGCATTGAATAACCCTTTGAGCAGGGTGAAGTTATTAATTACACTTTGGGTGGTGTATCAATACACCCAGTCACTACAAAGATAAAGGTGTCCTTCCTAACTCAGTTGCCTCAGAGGAAGGAAACAGCTCAGGGATTTCACCATGGCCAATGGTGAGTTTAAAACATTTACAGAGATTAGTGGCTGTGATAGGAGAAAACTGAGGATGGATCAATAACTCAACAATACTAACCTAAATAACAGAGTGAAAAGAAGGAAGTCTGTAGAGAATAAAAATATTCCAAAACCTGCATTCTGTTTGCAATAAGGAACTAAAGTAAAACATACTAAAAATTTGCAGAGATTAACTTCCTGCCCAGAATACAAAGCGTTATGTCCGAACATGTATTCTGGGCAGGAAGTTAATCTCTGCAATCAAAATAAATGGAATAGAGCTAAGCACAGGCAAAATAGAGGACAATCTGGTTCAGTCTGCTTTCCAGCAGACACTGTGAGGCAAATTCACCTTTCAGCAGGACAATAACCTAAAACACAAGGCCAAATATACACTGGAGATGCTTACCAAGACAACATTGAAGGTTCCTGAGTGGCCTAGTTACAGTTTTCACTTAAATCGGCTTGAAAACCTATGGCTGTCTAGCAATACTCAACAACCAACTTGACAGAGCTTGAATAATTTTTTTGTACAATCCAGGTGTGCAAAGCCCTTAGAGACTAATCCAGTAAGACTCACAGCTGCAAACACTGCCAAAGGTGATTCTAACATGTATTGACTCAGGGGTTGAATACTTATATAATCAATGTGTTTTATTTTTCATACATTTTTTACAAAATCTTTGATTTTTTTGTGTAGATCTTTGACCAAAAAATTACAATTAAATCCATTTGATTTCCCCTTTGTAACACAACAAAATGTGGAATAAGCCAAGGGGTGTGAATACTTTCTGAGGTTACTTTATGTATTACAATGAACTATCACCGTCAATGGTCATACAAATGATATGAGAGCATTTCTATGCAAGTTATTCTCCAATAAAAACAGTTCTGCTGTTACGCAGGCTCTAAAAATGCTATCATTGAAAGCATGAACATTTCCCATGGTAAATGCATATATTGACTACAAACAAACATAGTAGGGTAGTAGTCTGCATAAATCAATCTACTGAAAATATTCAAGTAGACCGATCAAGAGAGATAAATGAAGAGTGAAAAGCGGTCTTTAAATTAAGCACATTTTTACTCCTGAACTTATTTAGACTTGCCATAACAAACGGGTTGAAAACTTATTGACTCAAGACATTCCAGCTTTTCATTTTTTATTAATTTGTAAAAATGTCTAAAAACAATAGGAGGGACTGACGTGTTTTCCGTTTGCTCCCGTGGTATTCTTAAAGTTTATGTGAATTTTGCAGCAGAACCGTATTTATTTTCAAATATTAATTTGGTGATCCCTTTCCGTAAAAACCAAGACTACTAAGGCCAAAAGCATGACTTTGAGAAAACCCGGAATACAAGACCCGCTCTCAATACCGCCCTCTCCTGAGTCTGAGGGCCCGGGGATGCACACTTTACCCGGGGGTGCGGCTTGGCCTGGTGGCGCTGAATTGAACATTCTCGAGGCCATCAAACTACTACGCTCTGAGATAGTTGAAATGAAAACAGAGGTGGTTGCTATGATTGAGGCCAGAATACAGGAGGTTTCTGATACTTTAAAAGCAGATCTAACCATCCTGCGGAACGAGACTGTGCCGGCAATCACATCACTCAAAACAACAACTGCGTCACACACTACAACGATTGCAGCACTGGAGACCTCCGCTACTAATGTCTCCGACTTAACTACATCCCTGGAGGCTGAAGTTAAACGCCTAGCTGCGGATTTGAAAAAGGTGAAGAAGAGCTGTGTGAGTTTAGAGGGATTCTCTCGCCGCAATAATCTGAGACTTGTATCGGTCCCAGAGTCAGTGGAAATGCATCGCGCCTCGGATTTCGTTTCAGGGCTGCTGAAGGATGTTCTTGCCTTAGATGAAAAGCCCCTGATTGACCGAGCCCACCGGTCGCTGCGCCCAAAGCCCCGGGATGGGGAGAGGCCCCGTGACATAATTCTTAGAGTGCACTTTTTTTCATGAGAAGATGGAGATCCTCCGACGAGCCCGCAATACCACTCTGAGCTTTCAAGGACAGAGCTTCTCCATCTACCAGGACTACTCCCCAACTGTTTCCAGGCAGCACGCAGCTTTCGGACAGGCCAAACTAGTACTTCGGGACCATCCAAGTGTGAAGTATGGACTGCGATTCCCTTTACCCATCTCATGAGGGTAAAGACTACACATTTGAATCTCAGGATGAGGCTATGGCTCACATTCAACGTGGATCAATCTCAGGGTACAAGCTGAATCTAGGCAAGAGTGAGCTTTTTCCGGTAAACAAGGCTGCTTTAAAGTGCTCTTTTACAAGTTCTCAGTTTAGGATTGACCGGGATCAGTTCACCTACTTGGGAGTAAAAGTGACAAGGAAATATTCAAATTTGTTTCAGGAAAACTTTGTTGCTGTAGCAGACAGTTTGAAACAATCTTTTACTTTTTGGAATTTGCTACCCCTCTCTCTTATCGGAAGGATTAATGTCATTAAAATGAATGTGTTGCCCAAATTTGTATATTTATTTATAATGTTTACCCATTTTTATTCCAAAATCTTTTTTTATTTCACTGGATCAAACATTCATGCATTTTATTTGGGATGGCAAGGTACCACGGATTGGTAGAAAACATTTACAGAAGCCTAGGTCATTGGGGGGTTTAGCTCTACCAAATGTTCAGACATACTACTGGGCTGCACATTTCAGAGCCCTTCTGTATTGGCTGCAGACTGATCCTACTGGCCCTAGACCACTCTGGGTCCAGATGGAGTCTGAATCGTGTAAACCTGCAGCACTTTCCTCTGTGTTGTGCTCATCTCTCCCAGTGTCCCTAGGCAAAAGGTGTGTCAACCCAATTGTAAAGCAGTCTCTTAAAATTTGGAATCAGTTCCGTTTAGCCTTTAGCCTCCGAGGCTTTTCTCTATCAGGCCCAATCAATCAGAACATTTTATTTACTTGCTTTTGGCATTTGGCACTCACTAGGCCTCTCCTCGCTAGCCCAATTATTCTTTGATGATACATTTGCCTCTTTTTCTCAGCTGCAGGAAAAATTCAATCTCCCACAATCCCACTTTTTCCAGACTAGAAACTTTGTCAGAGCTAACACACCTGGATTTCCCCATAGGCCTGCGAATACAGCTATAGAGAGCATCTTGGAGTTGAACAAGCTTCCTAGGGGCGCAATTTCAGATGTATATGCAATCATTCATGACTTACAGGCACCCTTCTTTGGTGCCTTTAAAGACTTGATGAGAAAAGGATTTGGGGGAGGAAATTGGGGAAGACGCCTGGGAATCTGTGCTGCACAGGGTGCACTCGTCCTCTTTTAGCACTAGACACAGCCTCATTCCATTCAAGGTGGTTCATCGTATCCACTGGTCAGGGGCCAAACTCTGAAGAATATTCTCTGATTTTGATCCTACCTGTGTCAGATCTAAAGTGGAACCAGCCACACTGTTGCATATGTTTTGGGGCTGTCATAAACTGTCAGGTTTCTGGGAATTAATATTTAAATGTTTCTCTGATATATATGACACTGTTATAGATCCGTCTCCCCTTACAGCCCTTTTTGGAGTACTGCCCATGGGCACCCCCCTATCAAGAATCCAGTCGGACACTGTTGCTTATACAACTCTTTTAGCTAGACGGCTAACACTACAGAACTGGAAGATGGCAGCTCCCCCATCTTATAAATATTGGGTGAGAGATGTGTTGTGCTCTCTGAAACTAGAAAAAATTCAATTCAATTCACGTGGGAACCCCAAACTGTTTAACTTCTTTGATATAGGGGGCGCTCTTTTAATTTTTGGATAAAAAAACGTTCCCGTTTTAAGCGCGATATTTTGACACGAAAAGATGCTCGACTATGCATATAATTGACAGCTTTGGAAAGAAAACACTCTGACGTTTCCAAATCTGCAAAGATATTATCTGTGAGTGCCACAGAACTGATGCTACAGGCGAAACCAAGATGAAATTTCAAACAGGAAATGCCCCAGATTTTGAAGGCGCTGTTTTCCAATGTCTCCTTATATGGCTGTGAATGCGCCAGGAATGAGCTTACACTTTCTGTCGTTTCCCCAAGGTGTCTGCAGCATTGTGACGTATTTGTAGGCATATCATTGGAAGATTGACCATAAGAGACTACATTTACCAGGTGCTCGCTTGGTGTCCTCCGTTGCAATTATTGCGTAATCTCCACCTGCGTGTATTTTTCCATTTTCTTCAGAGGAGAGACCCAACTGCCAGGAATGACTTATCATCGAATAGATATGTGAAAAACACCTTGAGGATTGATTCTAAACAACGTTTGCCATGTTTCTGTCGATATTATGGAGTTAATTTGGAAAAAAAGTTTGGCGTTGTAATGACTGAATTTTCGGGTTTTTTTCTTAGCCAAACGTGATGAACAAAACAGAGCGATTTCTCCTACACAAATAATATTTTTGGAAAAACTGAACATTTGCTATCTAACTGAGAGTCTCCTCATTGAAAACATCCGAAGTTCTTCAAAGGTAAATTATTTTATTTGAATGCTTTTCTTGTTTTTGTGAAAATGTTGCCTGCTGAATGCTAGGCTTAATGCTATGCTAGCTATCAATACTCTTACACAAATGCTTGTGTAGCTATGGTTGAAAAGCATATTTTGAAAATCTGAGATGACAGTGTTGTTAACAAAAGGCTAAGCTTGTGAGCCAATATATTTATTTCATTTCATTTGCGATTTTCATGAATAGTTAATGTTGCGTTATGGTAATGAGCTTGAGGCTATGATTACGCTCCCGGATACGGGATTGCTCGACGCTAGAGGTTAATGAGGCTTGGGCTCCATTCCGGTCTTACTTTAAACAGTCCATCCTCTGATGGCATTCCAATTAAAATTAAAATAAGTCTGTATTTGACCCCCCTGTGACTTAAGGGTTGGAGGAGCTTCTCTCTGTGTTTTTGCTGGGGGGGCATTAAGGTCCATGTGCTTATTGATTGTGACCCGCGGATGCCTTGTTCATCTTGCCCGGGCAGAGACTGAAGTGTGAGCTTGTTTTTCCCAGTTATTTTTACATTTTGTTCACGCATACATGAATAATCATTCTATTTTTTTTATTTTAAAATATTGTAAACTTTATTTTTGGTCCAGTGGATGGTCGGTCTGTGGCCATGACTGTCTGTGAGTGGTTGCATTTCTCCACCCTTATCCCTTGACTGTTTACAGGAACAATGGTGAGGTGTTTGCTCTGTCCCTGTACTATAGATTGCCCTTTAACCTTTGTAGCCTTCTGCCTGGTGTGTTTAACTTGTCTAAAGTATGGTATCTTTAAAGCTATTTTTTTATTTGTATTTTTTTTCTAATTGAGTATATTATTTATATTTCTTTGTGTTGTTTTGTCTGTGTGTGTGTAAAACTTAATAAACAGAGTTAAAAATCAAATAAAATAATGTCTAAAAACACAATTCCACTTTGACATTATGGGGTATTGTGTGTAGGCCAGTGACAAAAAATCTCAATTTAATCAATTTTAAATTCAGGCTGTAACACAACAAAATGTGGAAAAAGTCAAGGGGTGTGAATACTTTGACGGCACTGTATATATCTCTATGTATAAACAACTTTTTAGTGCACCAGGCTTGGGGTCAATTCCACAAATTATGTTTAAATTCTCTCTCCCTGTAAATTCCATTTAATTCAATTAAATTCCCCTGAATTCCAATGATCGGTACATTCTACTAATTAAATTCCCAATTTAATATTATCCCCAACAATTCACCAATTTCCAATTCCAATTCAATTCCCTCAGGCTGATCATGTCACAGTTCTGACAGCCTAGCCCTAGCTATATAGAAATACAGGTTGAAATGATTCAAAACAAATCCTACAGTCATTTTTGTATACTATGTGCATTCATCCCATTAACTGGGTGTCACGACTTCTGCCGAAATCAAAGCCTCTTCTTGTTCGGGCGGTGCTCGGCGGTCGATGTCACCGGTCTTCTAGCCATCATTGATCCATTTTTCATTTTCCATTGGTTTTGTCTGGTCTTCCTACACACCTGGTTTCAATCCAATTCATTACCTGTTGTGTATTTAACCCTCTGTTTTCCCTCATGTCTCTGTCAGAAATTGTTTTATGTTTTGTATTTGGTGCGTGACGGGGTCCTCGTACCCACTTTGTTTCATTGTATCTCATGGTTTTGGAGTTATGTTTTTTAAGTTATTAAAATACTCCATTCCACCAAGTTTTGATTCTCCTGTCCCTGACACCTATACACACACACGACTGTGACACTGGGAAATGTACAAATATTTAATTGCAATTCAATTCTAAAGAAGAAATGTTTTTACAATTCCAATTCAAAAAGTATTATTCCAATTCAATTAAAATGTCATTATAATTGACCCCAACACTGCAGTGCACTACTTTTGACCAGAGCCCATAGAGAACCTTCAGTTTGTCCTCCTACTGAACAACGTGCAAACACACACACACACTGGTCCAGAAGTGACCTGCTTTTAACAGACAGCCAGAACAGAGAACAGTGAGCAGAACGGGGCTAGCTCCTCCGCAGCACTTGCTAGACATTTAAAAGAGCTGGAATTCACCTGTGGGTTTTTCATTGCAACATAGCCTTTGCATATTTAACTATGTAAACCATATAACAGACATTACTGTAATACCTCTTTTATTTTACACAACTTAGCCATTTAGCAGACGCTCTTATCCAGAGCAACTTACTGTAGTGTGCATACATTTTCATACTGGACCTACATGGGAATTGAACCCACAACCCTGGTGTTGCAAGCACCATGCTCTACCAACTGAGCCACACAGGACCCTCCAAAGCAGATACCATTAACCCTAGTGACCTGGTTCACTAAGTACACAGTCCTTGTGGGCAGAACACATAAGATACACACACACACACAATGATTTACATAAGCATGCACATCAAACTAGGTCTATGCAGCTATATATAATCCACAAGTGTGCAACGTGATGCTTCACAGTCCCATTTCTCCTCATGTACCAAAGGGAGAACAAATACGTTCATGTCTTGCCATGGCTGGCCAGTAACAGAGAGATAGATGTTCACACAGACCAAAGGCAGACAGGCTCAAATCCCAGATAAGAGATGTCTATCAGTCAGTAGAGAGCTCAGGCAGAGGACACCAGCAGGAAGACTATAACATCTAGAGTCTTCAAGAGGTATCATGACAGAGACAGGACCTGACAATAACAAAGTCTGACTGACCACCAACCACCACTCCCCAGAGACGAGAGACAGAGAGATACACCGAGAGAGAGACCCGAAGAGACTCCATTCTAATCCTGAAAGATTCAGGCCATTAGTACCTGGACATACAGACAAGACCATAACCACCATGGAGGAAATAAATCAATATAGCTTTAATATCATGTCAATCTGATTAAACTGGAGAGTATCTACATTCCAATCAATATCTGTTTAGTATTTAAATAAATTCTCAAGGGTTTACCTTCAGCCTGATATCTTGTTGTCACATACAGTACACACACAGTACAGGCCTCTAAAATGGACGATGGCCGCTTCAGCATCTAAAGAGCCCCACAGTATTAGTCAGCAGTGCTCTAATTCTCTCTCAATAAAGGCTTTCGAGATGAACGCAAAGGACACTCCACTCCCAGTACTGTAGCTGTGTTGCAGAGGCAGTGGAAGCACATTCATAGCTAGCCTGGATGCCAGTCTGTTTCTGCGCTCTTGCCAACTCCTTGTCTCTCATTGCCACTGTCATACCTTATTTCCATGAGGAGTTGGCAAGAAAGCAGAAACAGACTGGCATGCAGGCTAACTCATAAGAGCTCTCCTCTGCTCAAGCTACTGTATTGTAAAGGCTGTATGACAAGGTAAGAAATAGATTACATCATATTTCACAATATTCATCCTCTGTTGTCAAGGGGGATTCATTTGAACAATGTTTTCTACAAGAGATTGTACACATTAAATGATCCAGTGTTAAATCAACACAGAGTGTTAAATTGAACACTTACAGAGTTAATGTAACACCTGAATCAACACTAGTAATGTTACTAGGTAACATTGGCCAATTTGCTCTACATGTAATCCCACTGTAACATAATGATAATAACATGATAATAACATGCATTTGACTGATCCATAGTGAAGACCTCCATGGAGGAAAACAATAACGCTCCTACATATGAAGTAAGGTAGGTTATTGAAGAATTACCATGAGAATGAACCAATAAAATCTTGTGACTCAGCATCGTGTGTGTGAGAGAGAGAGAGGGGGGAGTGAGAGAGAGAAACAGGCAGACGGACAAGGCGACAGAAATATAGACAGACAAAGAGAGGGGGGGAAATACCAATCTCGCCTAGCCTCAAGAACCTTCTATTGCTTCCACCGTCACGAATCATAGATCGGCTATAGCCTACCTGCTAAGCTCAACTATAGCTCTCCTAGTCTAAAACGATCCAAAAACTGTAGCCTATCCATAGAAAATGAAGATTATATATGTCTAAATCAAACAAGAGGCCCCTTTGTCTTAACAATAGAAACAAGTAACAGTTAGGCTAAACCAATTCAAAACATCTCCTGTAGGCTTTTTGAACGAAACTGGGGATAAGGATTTGATAGCTTACAGATTCGGTTATGAGTTAACCGGGACCGCCGATGTTTCAGCACCTTACGTGCTGGACCTAATAGAAGTAGCGCGTCAAATGCACCGGCGTTCTGCAGACCGGCTGGTTGTGACATCGACCGACCGTTCTCTCTGCAGCGCCGACTATGCGTTCACCGCAGATCAGCAATTCACATAAATAGGCTATAACAGCATACAAATTCTATCAACAATATTTTATTTTGTGTAGCCTACCAAGATAAGATGATTGATTGGTTGGTTCAATATGCTACAGCCGCCAACAAACTACCAATAAGCAGTTCTAGGTGAACCATTATGTGCAAATTTTGCGAGTCCCCATCTTCAAATGTGACCTTTTAAATGAAACAAAATGCTAAGATGTAGGTGGCGTTGGAAGTGACCACAAAATATGTCTAGCTGCCCTGCACTATTTAGCAGTTCCAACAGTGGAAATGAACAATGAATCCTTTCTCTTGATCGATTCACTGGGGTAGCTCACATTATTTCTGCTCATGCACTGATGCACACAATTAGATAACTTCATAAAACCAACACGGTGATGTGAATTAATAAAATACTAGAAGATACAGGCAAAAACACCCGACCATTTTCACTTAGTCTACATTCTGTTTTCAATCAATATAAATAGATATGTCATCTTTACCTGTTCGGTGCAGTGCCTGGCTTCGCAGTAGAACTCGCTCTGCCGGAGCGCAGACTGGCAAAGGAATCCTGGGCCCATTTAGCCCCTCCCGCTACTCCCTGACTACCGTAAGTATTTCAACAGGGGCGCTACAGAATTCACACTCAATGATAACAAGTCCATTAATATTTCATAAACCATTCTAACCCTCATTAATTGACTTTAAAAAAAGCAAATTATTATAAAAAGCAAATTAATCACAATGGCAGTTGGTTAGGCGATTATTTAGTTATTAAGGTGCTAGACAGATGCTAGATATTCAAAATAATAGGTGCTAGACTGAGTGGAGTATCAGTTTTGTCCCAAATGGCATCTTATTCCCTTTTTTATTGATTACCGTTATTTTACCAGGTAAATTGACTGAGAACACGTTCTCGTTTGCAGCAACGACCTGGGGAATAGTTACAGGGGAGAGGAGGGGGATGAATGAGCCAATTGTAAACTGTGGATTATCAGGTGACCGTGATGATTTGAGGGCCGGATTGGGAATTTAGTCAGGACACCGGGGTTAACACCCCTACTCTTACAATAAGTGCCATGGGATCTTTAATGACCTCAGTCAGGACACCCATTTAACGTCCCAAATGAAAGACGGCACCCTACACAGGGCAGTGTCCCCAATCACTGCCCTGGGCCATTGGGATATATTTTTATAGACCAGAGGAAAGACGGCACCCTACACAGGGTAGCGTCCCCAATCACTGCCCTGGGCCATTGGGATATATTTTTTATAGACCAGAGGAAAGACAGCATCCTACACAGGGTAGCGTCCCCAATCACTGCCCTGGGCCATTGGGATATATTTTTTATAGACCAGAGGAAAGACAGCATCCTACACAGGGCAGCGTCCCCAATCACTGCCCTGGGCATTTGGGATATATTTGTTATAGACCAGAGGAAAGAGTGTCTCAACACCACTTCCAGCATCATCTGGTCTCCCATCCAGGGACTGACCAGAACCAACCCTGCTTAGCTTCAGAAGCAAGATCTGGTCTCCCATCCAGGGACTGACCAGAACCAACCCTGCTTAGCTTCAGAAGCAAGCCAGCAGTGGTATGCAGGGTGGTATGCTGCAGGGTGGTATGCTCCTTTACAGTGCACTACTTTTGACCAGGGCCCAAGTAAATAAAACAAACTAATTGGGCCATAGGGCTATATAGGGAACAGGGTGCCCTTTGGAATACAACTATGATGTTCGTTATGACTCACTAAAAATACAGTACATTGGAGCCAACAGCTTTTCACATTATGACAGATCAATACCCCAACAATGTTTCAGGACAACCCTCAAACAGCAACACAGCCACACATTGATAGGAGAGTCAGGGTCACCTACTACTACATACAATAGTTAGGAACCTGGGTGTTTGTCCCAAATGTCACCCTTTTTCCTATATAGTGCACTACATTTGACAAAACTCCAGTGTGCAAAAAGTGAATAGGGTGCCACTTGGGCCGCAAACCTAGTCCACCAGGCTGGTTAGGTCATGTTGATGTTTTTTTTGCTGGTCATACTTAGTAGGCCTATTGTTGCAACACTTTAAACCATTGTACTGTACATATAATAAACTGCAAAACAGATGCTACTTCACAGTGACCCATTCACACACCTTTCCTTGGCCTTGCCTCTTTCTGTGATGTCTGCTCATTGAAGGTTTAAATACACTTCAAGGGAAGTACAAGGGGAATGGCTTCTAGAATCTAGGGGTGGCTTCTCCAACCCCCTTGTTCTCCAAGCCTGCTTCAGATGGAGCTGATAGTCTTGACCGCTACTTGCCTGCAATTAGCCTTCCAAATGGCACCCTATTCCCTATAGTGGACTACTTTTGACCAGCGCACTATATAGGGAATAGGGTGCCATTTGGGATGGAAACCCTGATGATGCAACTGAAGGATAAAATGGGCCTGTATCTTTGAGTCTGTGCTGCTGATGGACAGAGCAGCTCAACACTGAGGAGAAGATCAAAGTTGAACAGTTAAAGAACTGACTGGACACGTGGGTTTAGGAAACTAAGCTCCGAGTGTGAAAGATAAGTTTGACAATGACAGCAAGAAAAATAGTAATTATATGTAGAGTGGAATAATCACCCTATCAAAAGAGGCTAGGCCTATTTAAGAAGCATAACTAAATGCTTAGGACTCCCTCAGGCCTTGGCATGCATTCATACCACATTTTTAGGTCCTCTTACCTAACAAGTATGTGTCTCACTAAATTCTTATTTGCAAATAAAAGACAACAGCCCCACACTGTGTTGAGCGTGGGCCATTCAAACACCAGGTAATGGGTGTTTTTGCAGTGATTACGAAGTAACTGGTTTGACCACTCAATACGATAATAAAAGAACAAGACACATGAATGACAGTCGTGTGCAATAGATCCCCTGCTGGGTGTCAACGAACGGTAGGGATTCAACATGTGGAATCATTGGGCCGATGTTAAGTGGTCAGAGGCAATAGAACGACCATCCCGTTACCTTGAACCATTCATCGGCACAGTCTGGTTGGTCCTTAATAATGTGACAGTCAGACAGTGGCCTGAATGACTTTAATGACTTGTGTTCAACAGAGATGACATCGTCAGACGAGAAGTACACCAACTAAAAAAGAAACGATGAAAATACTTCACCTGTTTTTTTCTCTGTATAAAAATTATCACTTACGGAAAAATACAATCTGTTAACCGAGAGTAAAACTGGTGAAAATCTAAAAATATCTACATACACACATACAGACTTTGCATTTTCAGACACGTCTTGAAACATAAATAAATATCAAACAACAACTACGTACATACAGTGGCTACGATCGGTTGTGCACTAGTACACAGATCTTAAATAAGAATGCAGGTCAGGGTTACTTTTAAAAAAGTACACATTTAAAATGTTGAATATCCAACACAGTCCACACCAATATCTTACAATAGAGGAGCGAAATTTAAGTAAATATAAACACTCTCCTAATTTTGTTTTTTTACCAAATTAAAACATCACTATTCAGGAAATGTAGCAAACATTAGGTGTGACATCTCCTCCAGGTAGATCATGCCTCCTCTTGTATCTTTGTCCCTCAGTTCTCCTAATCTTCTGTGGAGACCTGTTGAAGACAGGAAACAGGCACTTAAAAGGCATGTGGAACACACTTTCCATTTAACCAGAAATAAACCATTAAGCAATGGATCAGTGAAAGGTAGTTAGGCGCGGCTGTGCTCTCCATAACACTACTGCTTTATGACATACCCAGCCCACATCAATAGACTGGTTGATACATGCATTCAACAATACAAAATACACACTTCTATAAGTAAATGTACATGCTACCTGTGCTGTGCAGTGGTAAATCCAAGCCATCTCAGGTGACTCTGCTGTCTGCTGTAAGACTGTTGTTCCCGTCATCTACAGCAGGTGGTGGTGTTGTACTAGACCGGGTTGAGAATGGGTGTGACTGAACAGATACACTGTTCTCGTCTGTGCTGCTGGTGGGCTCTGCCATCGCTCTCTCCTCCCAGCGAGGCTCCTCATGCTCCTCTTCATCACACCTCAGAGCCGCATCCTCATCCTCACACAGCGGGAACACACGAGTCTCCCACGGGAAACAGGGCTGGGGAGGGGAGGAAGGAATAATGAGGGCAACATACGAGGAGTACATTACATTTATCACTTTCATCTGTGGGTAACACAGCATGGGCAACTGAATGTCAAAAATTAGATTGAGCTAGTATAAACACACACCGTACATCATTCTCCCGTGATAAAGGGTTAGATTTAAAACCAAAATTCATGCAAGGCGAGTATGGTTCCTGTGACCTTCACACCCACATCCTGCGCATCAGGGAGCCTGCAGCCTTCCCTCGATGTGTGAGAGTGGGCACTCTCCCTACCTCCTGACAGACACCACCACCACTATCATTACTAGCAGGGTCGGGGAGTAACGGATAACATGTCATGGATTTTTTTTTAACTGTAACTAATCCATTACCAGCAAAAATAGTGTAATCGGATTACAGATATTGAAAAACTAGATGATTACTTCTAAGATGACTTTTAAATTCAATAAAAAAAAACATGACACCTTTGTTTTCTCAATGACATTCAAATCAGCATTGAAAAAAAGGTGCAAGTTTAAGTTTGTTCCACCTGAGCGAGTCTGACCACAAGTCAGAGACCACTATGATGACACACCGAATGTGTTTGATGGGTCGCGGGGAAAAGATCAGGAATAGGTTTTTGTAGGCTACAGTTCAAGCTGTCTTCCAATGGTGCGACTGCTGTCGGCATCCAAAGATTATCCAACTTGAATAAACACTTGGAGGTACGGATGACAGCAGTGGTGTAGTTCACAGGCTATACAGATATCACCTATTATTGATGTCTACATAGCGCAATGATGTGAATCACACTGCTGCTCTCTCATTTAGCTATTTGTACCTTACAGATTGTGGTTGTGGTTTAACCGTAATGGTTGAACTGAAGAAGTTTAAACTACCTATCAATCATTGATTTTGCAACCAGTGGACAGCCAGTGAAAAATGTGATCTTGGAGCAGCTGCATAGTGCAGATCCCAATCTATAGAATAAAAGTTTGAGGCCGTTCCTCCCTTCTAAACTCCTCCATGGTATTGTGCTCCATACTGTCAAAAACAAGTTCAAATTAGGAAGACCACGAGTGGGGTTTTAATTGCTCAATCTAATTCATGCTGCACATGACTTTGATAGACTTAAACAGCTGCAAATTATCGAGATAAAGTGTCTACCATAAAAACATACAGAGCATTCAGAAAGTATTCAGAGCCCTTCCCTTTTTCCACATTTTGTTACGTCACAGCCTTATTCTAAAATGGATTTTTAAAAAGTATTATCTACACACAATAACCCATAATAGCAAAGCAAAAACTGTTTAGAAATTTTTGCAAATGTATTAAAACAAAGAAAACAAAATATCACATTTACATAAGTATTCAGACCCTTTAAATCAGTACAGCGTCACAACTATTTTCATGTCTATCTAGAGATGTTAGATCGGGTTAAAGTCTGGGCTCTGGCTGGGCCACTCAAGGACATTGAGACTTATCCCGAAGCCATTCCTGCGTTGTCTTGGCTGTGTGCTTAGGGTCATTGTCCTGTTGGGCGGTGAACCTTCGACCCAGTCTGAAGGCAGGTTGTCGTCAAGGATCTCTCTGTACTTTGCTCCATTCATCTTTCCCTCGATCCCGACTAGTCTCCCAGTGCCTGCCACTGAAAACATCCCCACAATACGATGCTGCTGCCACCACCATGCTTCACCGTAGGGATGGTGCCAGGTTTCTTCCAGACGTGACTATTGGTATTCAGGCCAAAGAGTTCAATCTTGGTTTCATCAGACCAGAGAATCTTGTTTCAGTAGGCAGCTCTCTCATCCATTTAAATACAGATGATACAGTCTCATACTCAAATGGCACCTCCCCAGATTCTGTGTTAAATGCTCTACAACAAAGTTCTTAGTGTCCAACAAGCTTTCTCTGCCCTTAACCTTGTTCTGAACATCTCCAAAACAAACGTAATGTGGTTTGGTAAGAAGAATGCCCCTCTCCCCACAGGTGTGATTACTACCTCTGAGGGTTTAGAGCTTGAGGTAGTCACCTCATACAAGTTTTGGGAGTATGGCTAGACAGTACACTGTCCTTCTCTCAGCACATATCAAAGTCCTCTATTGTAATCGCTTCTCTTTCACCCCAACTGACAAACTAACTCTGATTCAGATGACCATCCTACCCACGCTAGATTACGGAGATATAATTTATAGATCGGCAGGTAAGGGTGCTCTCGAGCATCTATATGTTATTTACCATTCGGCCATCAGATTTGCCACCAATGCTCCTTATAGGTCACATCACTCTATACTCCTCTGTAAACTGGTCATCTCTGTGTACCCGTCTTGGTCTTGGTGGCTCCCAACTTCTTCCATTTAAGAATTATGGAGACCGCTGTGTTCTTGGGGACCTTCAATGCTGCATACATTTTTTGGTACCCTTCCCCAGATCTGTGCCTCGACACAATCCTGTCTCGGAGCTCTACGGACAATTCCTTCAACCTCATGGCTTGGTTTTTGCTCTGACATGTACTGTCAACTGTGGGACCTTATATAGACAGATGTGTGCCTTTCCAAATCATGTCCAATCAATTGAATTTACCACAGGTGGACTCCAAGTTGTAGAAACATCTCACGGATGATCAATGGAAACAGGATGCATCGGAGCTCAATTTCATAGCAAAGGGTCTGAATACTTATGTAAGAAAGGTATTTAGTAAATTTTTTATAAGCAAAAATGTCTAAAAACCCGTTTTCACTTTGTCATTATGGGGTATTGTGTGTAGATGAGGATTTTTTATTTACTTAATCAATTTTAGAATAAGGCTGTAACGTAACAAAATGTGAAAAAGGAGAAAGGGGTCTGAATACTTTCTGAATGCACTGTAAACAATAGGCCTATAGCAAAAGCAGCATATGGCATCCATTTTTCACATGTAAATAACACTTTTCAGTGGTGCTCAAAGCATGCCATTCCATGACAGCAGCATTTATTTCTCAACTCGAAGCAATGACCCAATCAGTCCATGACAACAAAAATCATAAAGAACAGTAGGCTAAATATGTCCTTACACTTGGGTTATGCTCAGGTAAAATAATTAGGCTAAATCTACTGTATATTACCAAGTCCTAGTCTTGAAGATCAAGTGGTATTACATTAAATGGAATGACTGGACATCTGTCACACTGATTTTGTATGTAATTAATAGCTGAAATCAGATTATTATCTGTGGTAGAAACCAATGGGTTAGAAGAAGTCTACATAACAAACCTATAAAAGTCAAATGCAACATCCATTTATGACCAGCTATGTAAACGCTAACATTGTAGGATAAATCAATCTCTTACATAAAATCCTAATCTCCATATCTCACCCAAGTTAGACGGTTTTCTCTGTTACCGCACGGCAAGCGGACCCAGAGCGCCAAGTCTAAGACCAAAAGGCTCCTTAACAACTTCCATTAGACTGCTGAACCATTCATTAAAATCACCACCAGACAATTTACATTTTATTTTAACCTACTTGGGCTTGTAAGTAAGCGTTTCACAGTAAAGTCTACACCTGTTGTATTCGGCGCAAGTGGCAAATAAAGTTTGATTTGATCAGGAAAGTCAGCGAGTCATATTTTAAAGTAAAACCTCTAATTCAGCTTGATCATTAGAAGACTTGTGTATAACAAACTAGCATTGTTTCTGCTAGCAACTCCTCGGCATTATACTTAATAGCTTATTGATTAGAATGTTCCTCAGTTAGCAGCAGGGTTAATAGATGGTAGTACCAAGACTTCATACTCAGAATGTAACAAAGAGCTGAACCGGGATCCAGACTTTAGGTTGGTAGAGACTAGACAGTGAATGTCCTTTCTTACCACCCACTCCTCTAAGGCTCCGTCCGTGTCCAGATGGTTCCAGTCCACGTGAGTGCTCACGTCACCTCCGGTGTCACCCCTGACAGCACAGTCCCATACAGAAACACCTGCTCCATCGTTCCTACTGCCAGACCTACAGAGAGAGGCGATTCATTAATTTATTTTAAAAAAATACTGCAACAGAGCAAGAGAATGTCGGACTTCATTCTCAAAGGAAAAAAAACAGACACTGTGTTTTGAATTGAGATCCAGTGAGGTAAGAAGATTTACTGCAGGATCAATCAGCAACAGCAAGGTGATGTGTGGTGTGCCCAGTCCCCACCTGGTGGTGCGTCTATAGTGTCTGGTCTTGTCCCAGGAGGTCCAGCGGAGTTTCTCTCTCTGCTCACACTCCAGGTGCCTCTGGGAAAATGTCTTGTCACACAGCAGCTCCCCTTCCTCCTCCTCCCTCTCCTCCAGGGGTGGGTTATCAACCACTCTCCAGCTACAGGGAAGGAGGGAGGAGCAGAGCAATGTGTAAGGTGACGGAATACACTACATGGCCAAATGTATGTGGACACCTGCTCGTCTGACTTCTCATTCCAAAATCATGGGCATTAATATGGAGTTGGTCCCCCTTTGCTGCCTCAACAGCCTCCACTCTTCTGGGAAGGCTTTCCTCTAGATGTTGGAACATTGCTGCAGGGACTTGCTTCCATTCAGCCACAAGAACATTAGTGAGGTCGGGCACTGATGTTTTACGATTAGGCCTGGCTCGCAGTCGGTGTTCCAATTCATCCCAAAGGTGTTCGATGGGCAGTGGTGTAAAGTACTTAAGTAAAAATACTTTAAAGTACTACTTAAGTAGTTTTTTGGGGTATCTGTACTTTACTATTTATATTTTTGAGAACTTTTACTTTACTACATTCCTAAAGAAAATAATGTACCTTTTACTCCACACATTTTCCCTGCCACCCAAAAATATTTGTTACATTGTGAATGCTTAGCAGGACAGGAACACGGTCCAACTCACACACTTATCAAGAGAGCATCCCTGGTCATCCCTACTGCCTCTGATCTGGAGGACTCACTAAACACAAATGCTTTGTTTGTAAATTATGTCTGCATGTTGTACTGTGCCCATGGCCATCGCTAAATAAAAATAAATAAAAATGTGTGTGATCTGGTTTGCTTAATATTAGCAATTTGAAATGATTTATACTTTTACTTTTGACACTTAAGTATAATTAAAACTAAATACTTTTAGACTTTTACTCAAGTAGTATTTTACTGGGTGACTTTCACTTTATTCATTTTCTATTAAAGGTATGTTTACTTTTACCACCATTGTCGATGGAATTGAGGTCAGGGCTCTGTGCAGGCCAGTCAAATTCTTCCACACCGATCTCAACAAACCATTTCTGTATGGACCTGAAACAGGAAAGGGCCTTCCCCAAACTTGCCACAAAGTTGAAAGCACAGAATCATCTAGAATGTAATTGTATGCTGTAGCGTTAAGATTTCCCTTCACTAGGACTAAGGGGAATATCCAGAACCATGAAAAACAGCCACAGACAATTATTCCTCCTCCACCAAACTTTACAGTTGGCACTATGCATTCAGGCAAGTAGCTTTCTCCTGGCATCCGCAAAACCCAGATGTGTCCCTCAGACGGAGAAGCGTGATTCATCACTCAAGTGTTTCCACTGTCCAGAGTCCAATGGCGGCGAGCCTTACACCACTCCAGCCGACGCTTGGCATTGCTCATGGTTATCTTAGACTTGTGTGCGGCTGCTCGGCCATGGAAACCCATTTTGTGAAGCTCCCGTCGAACATTTATTGTGCTGATGTTGCTTCCAGAGGCAGTTTGGAACTTGGTAGTGAGTGTTGCAACCGAGTACAGACTATTTTTGCACACTACGCGCTTCAGCACTGAGTGGTCTCATTCTGTGTGTCCTACCACTTCGCGGCTGAGCTGCTGTTGCTCCTAGACATTTCCATTTCACAATAACAGAACTTAACAGTTGACCGGGGTAGCTCTAGCAAGGCAGAAATTTGACCGACTTGGTGGAAAGGTGCCACCCTATGACGGTGCCACGTTGAAAGTCACTGAACTCTTCAGTACGGCCGTTCTACTGCCAATGTTTGACTATGGAGATTGCATGGCTGTGTGCTCAATTTTATACATCTGTCAGCAACGGGTGTGGCTGAAATAGTTGAATCCACTAATTTGATGGGGTGTCCTCAGATCATAGGACATCAAAGAACACTCATTTCTTGGGAGGTTTGATCAAACTCAAAATACAGTTCAGCAAAAACTGGTGGCTTTAGCTTTTGTTGAGAAGTAACTCAAGCCAAAGAACAAGCACCAGAAGCCATACCTGGGCGTTATAATATCTCTGTACTGAAGTCTCTCCACCTTGGTAGTGGCAGCCAGGGACATAGGGATGATGATGTTGTCAATGTTGTAAACACTCTCTCCCTGACGTCTGCGGATTGGGCCCTGAGAACAGAATAGCATAAAAAAATACTGTAGCATAGCTCACTAATCAACAAGCGGGCTATATGCCTATAATGCACACCGTTTGTTCTAAACATCTCCACTAGATGTCAGTATTCATTACAAGGCAATTGTCAAGATATTAGTTGGTTTATCTATCCTTCTATTTCCAACATCCCCATGAGGACAAAGACTATTTTAAATTGAAGGGTTAGGTATAGGGTGAAAATTAGGGATATAATTAAAGTAAGGTTGAGGAGTTATGGTTACGGGTTAAAATTAATGGTAAGGGTTCTAGGGAAAATACGATTTTGAATGGAAATCCATTTTAGGTCCCCGCGAGGATAGAAGATCATAACGTGTGTATGGTACCCGTTTGCGTGTGTGTGGGGTCTGGGGTGTAACGGCATCCTCCAGGCTATCCTCGGGACTGTCCTCAGGGTCTGACAGCTGAGACAGGAAGTCCTCCTCATCTAGAGACCAACAACATCTAACTGTTAACGCCATGGGTCGCTCTGTAACAAGCTACATAGCATACATGTAATGACCACACTCGCAGGCTACATGTATGTAATAACTAGTTGGATATGTGTAGGACAACATAGGAAATCAGGATTTGGCTAGAGGTTAGGTCTTTTTCTAATCAAAATTAATGTTGGATAGATCTCAAAACAGCAGGCATTCCTGATTACTGAGTAAAAATCCCATCCCAGGGATCATGCATACCTTCCATGGTCCTGTGGGTATGTCTCCTCTTCCTCCCCCCGCGATAGACTCTCCTGTGTGGGGTCTGAGCAGAGCCCCCCCACCTGATATTTGACACACCCCTGCCCCCTTCCCACAGGTGCCTCCCATGCTGCTTGTGGCGGCAACCTGGAAGCACACAGCACCCATGTTAAAGTGGAACTGACAGCATTCTAGCAACATGAAATCTCATTCAAATACAACCAAAGGAAGAATTACACTTTTTTTTTGTATTATTATTATTTATTTTTTTACATTTTATGACAAGAGAGCAGATATGGTCATTTTCACGTTTTCATAAATTCATAGAATATTTGGGAATTACGTATACTAAGACATTTGTGAAAATTCTATAGCAATATAGAGTGGGAAAGCGGGTGTGCGTTTGGACAATTAACAGACACTGCAGCAAATAAAACCTAAAAAAAATAATCTGTCTCATCCAAAGACAAGAGTCTACACAGACAAATTCAATTTCTCTGAAACCAAGCACCCAAGCTAACTGGCTAAAGTTGGCTAGCTACTTCCAGACACTAATGAGAGAACACCTCACTCTGACCATTTTATTAGCAGTGCTGTTTAGCTAGGCTGTTTACATGATATCTAGAGCGCTCGTGACTAACTATGACTTTTATTGCCAACGTTTACTGACAGGTCATATTCAGCAGGTGTTGTGCGTTCATAAATTCATCAGTTATTCTGCGCTCTGGCACACTCAGACAAGAGTGCTCTAAAACCGGATTAGATAGCATATCTCTTCGTTCGCAAATTCACTCTCTGAATAACTGTTATCCAGTTAGTTATTCTTGCTAGCTAACCAAATGATACCAGTTAGCTGGAGCTGTGTATAGCCACTGGAAAACGAGGGGAAAAAGTCACTCACTCACTCTTCCAATGATATGTCATCCTCCTAGCAGCTAGCGATTTAGCTAACGTTAGGATCCGTTGTTTTTTTTTAGCTTGCTACATAAATAGATATGCTCTGACATTCTCCCAGAGGTAGATACATTCGTCTTTTTTTGTCCAAAATATTGAGTCATTGAAACTGAACAAGTGCATCCTGAATGGGGGCCGCAAACTATGTACCAGGCCAATTATGATTTACAACCTGATAGCATTAAATTATACGAATCTATCCTGCCAACAACGTCATGGAATGTTGAGTCAAATAGAACCTATTTTTAAAACCTCTTATAAAGTTGGTTTTGTAGCATAAACTGGGAATTGTATCTTTTTGACTGATACTATGATTGTCTGTTTCATATCTGCAAACTAGTTAAAATGTTGTCAGTTCCACTTTAACTCAACAGCGAGGGATTCCCCTCGTCTGAAGCCATCCCTCAAACCCCCCATAAGATTAAAAGGCTTGGTTAGAGAGTTGCCTATAACAACAAGCCAGCATAATGTTTAACTATCAGTCCCATTAGGTTAAATGTATTCCTTCTCAATGCTCTCTCACCAGCTCTACAGACAATCAACGTCTATGTCATGGTCCTGTTTCATTGTTAGGAGAACAAACATGTTGGGGGGCTGATAATTACATAGACGCTATCGTAATACACAGTGTGAGCTTTAAGGCTGCAGGGCTGAACAGGACAAGTGGTGCTGAATCCAATGGCAAACCTCAAACTTCCACCACTGTGTGCTTCCTGCCTGTCAGGGCAAGATTAGCAGGACAAAACCTGAAGCTCTCATCTTTCCCACTCACACACAGTCGCCCCCTCTCTCACACACACACCGTAGCCCCCTCTCTCACACACAGTCGCCCCCTCTCACACACACACATACCGTAGCCCCCTCTCTCACACACACACACACCGTAGCCCCCTCTCTCACACACACCGTAGCCCCCTCTCTCACACACACACAGTCGCCCCCTCTCACACACACACAGTCGCCCCCTCTCACACACACACACAGTCGCCCCCTCTCACACACACAGTCGCCCCCTCTCACACACACACCGTAGCCCCCTCTCTCACACACAGTCACCCCCTCTCACACACACATACCGTAGCCCCCTCTCTCACACACACACCGTAGCCCCCTCTCTCACACACAGTCGCCCCCCCTCACACACACATACCGTAGCCCCCTCTCTCACACACACACCGTAGCCATCTCTCTCTCACACACACCGTAGCCCCCTCTCACACACACATACCGTAGCCCCCTCTCACACACACACACCGTAGCCCCCTCTCACACACACACACCGTCGCCCCCTCACACGCACACACCATCGCCCCCTCACACATCGTCGCCCTTCTCTCACACACAGTCGCCCCACACACAGTCGCCCCTTCTCTCCCTCTCCCACACCACATAGCCCCTCCCTCTCACACACCGTCGCCCCCACTCTCACACACAGTTGCCCCCCCTCTCTCACACACCGTCGCCCCCTCACACACACACCGTCGCCCCCTCACACACACACACACACACACCGTCGCCCCCTCTCTCACACACACACCGTCGCCCCCTCACACACACCGTCGCCCCCTCACACACACAGTCGCCCCCTCACACACACAGTCGCCCCCTCACACACACACACCGTCGCCCCCTCACACACACACACCGTCGCCCCCTCACACACACACACCGTTGCCCCCTCTCTCACACACACACACACACACCGTCGCCCCCTCACACACACACACACCGTCGCCCCCTCACACACACACACACCGTCGCCCCCTCACACACACACACACCGTCGCCCCCTCACACACACACCGTCGCCCCCTCACACACACACACCGTCGCCCCCTCTCTCACACACACACACACACACAGTCACCCTCTCTCACACACCGTCGCCCCCTCTCTCACACACACACCGTCACCCCCTCTCTCACACACACACACCGTCACCCCCTCTCTCACACACACACACACACAGTCACCCTCTCTCACACACCGTCGCCCCCTCTCTCACACACACACCGTCACCCTCTCTCACACACACACCGTCGCCCTCTCTCACACACCGTCGCCCCCTCTCTCACACACACACACACCACCCCAACACACCCACCACACACAAACCACCCCAACACACCACACATCCACCATACCACACCGCCCCACACCACACTGCCCCAACACCACATCGCCCCCACACACCCACAGTCACCCTCTCTCACACACTGTCGCCCCCTCACACACACACCACCCCAACACACACACCCACCCACCACCCCAACACACACCCACCACACACAAACCACCCCAACACACCACACACCCACCATACCACACCGCCCCACACCACACTGCCCCAACACCACATCAACACCACATCGCCCCCACACCCACAGTCACCCTCTCTCACACACTGTCGCCCCCTCTCACACACACACCGTAGCCCCCTCTCTCACACACAGTCACCCCCTCTCACACACACATACCGTAGCCCCCTCTCTCACACACACACCGTAGCCCCCTCTCTCACACACAGTCGCCCCCCCTCACACACACATACCGTAGCCCCCTCTCTCACACACACACCGTAGCCATCTCTCTCTCACACACACCGTAGCCCCCTCTCACACACACATACCGTAGCCCCCTCTCACACACACACACACCGTAGCCCCCTCTCACACACACACCGTCGCCCCCTCACACGCACACACCATCGCCCCCTCACACATCGTCGCCCTTCTCTCACACACAGTCGCCCCACACACAGTCGCCCCTTCTCTCCCTCTCCCACACCACATAGCCCCTCCCTCTCACACACCGTCGCCCCCACTCTCACACACAGTTGCCCCCCCTCTCTCACACACACACCGTCGCCCCCTCACACACACACCGTCGCCCCCTCACACACACACACACACACACCGTCGCCCCCTCTCTCACACACACACCGTCGCCCCCTCACACACACAGTCGCCCCCTCACACACACACACCGTCGCCCCCTCACACACACACACCGTCGCCCCCTCACACACACACGCACACACCGTTGCCCCCTCTCTCACACACACACACACACACCGTCGCCCCCTCACACACACACACACCGTCGCCCCCTCACACACACACACACACCGTCGCCCCCTCACACACACACCGTCGCCCCCTCACACACACACCGTCGCCCCCTCACACACACACCGTCGCCCCCTCACACACACCGTCGCCCCCTCACACACACCGTCGCCCCCTCTCTCACACACAGTCGCCCCCTCACACACACACACCGTCGCCCCCTCACACACACACACCGTCACCCTCTCTCACACACCGTCGCCCCCTCTCTCACACACACACCGTCACCCCCTCTCTCACACACACACCGTCACCCCCTCTCTCACACACACACACACACAGTCACCCTCTCTCACACACCGTCGCCCCCTCTCTCACACACACACCGTCACCCTCTCTCACACACACACCGTCGCCCTCTCTCACACACCGTCGCCCCCTCTCTCACACACACACACCGTCACCCCCTCTCTCACACACACACACACCACCCCAACACACCCACCACACACAAACCACCCCAACACACCACACATCCACCATACCACACCGCCCCACACCACACTGCCCCAACACCACATCGCCCCCACACACCCACAGTCACCCTCTCACACACTGTCGCCCCCTCACACACACACCACCCCAACACACACACCCACCCACCACCCCAACACACACCCACCACACACAAACCACCCCAACACACCACACACCCACCATACCACATCGCCCCACACCACACTGCCCCAACACCACATCAACACCACATCGCCCCCACACCCACAGTCACCCTCTCTCACACACTGTCGCCCCCTCACACACACACACCGTCGCCCCCTCACACACACACACACCGTCACCCTCTCTCACACACCGTCGCCCCCTCTCTCACACACACACCGTCACCCTCTCTCACACACACACACCGTCACCCTCTCTCACACACCGTCGCCCCCTCTCTCACACACACACCGTCACCCCCTCTCTCACACACACACCACCCCAACACACCCACCACACACCACACTGCCCCAACACCACATCACCCCCACACACCCACAGTCACCCTCTCACACACACCGTCGCCCCCTCTCTCACACACACAGTCACCCTCTCTCACACACACACACACACACAACAACCACAACCACCCACCACCCCAACACCACAACCACCCACCACCCCAACACACACCCACCACACACAAACCACCCCACCACACACAAACCACCCCAACACACACACCCCCACCCCACCATACCACACCGCCCCACACCACACTGCCCCAACATCACATCGCCCCCACATCGCTCCACACACACCCCCACCAGACATCCCTCCCACAGCTCGCCCCCCCACACACCCATATCGCCCCCCCCACACACCCACATCGAAGCTACACACACACCCACCACATCGCCCCCATACATTGCCTCCACAAACACCACATCACACACACACACCCCCCCACACACACACTAACATCTCTCCCTTACCATCTCCCTCTCTCACAACATCTCCTCCCTTCCCACCTACTGCTAAAGAAACCCAAACCCACAGAGAGTGGCAAAAAGAGAAATGGCGATCTTCCACATAATAACTGTCAGTAGAATATTCTTATGGTGTTTGTGTTGTTTGTTTTTAGCTCAATCAATGTCCGTGGGGTGATATTCAGGTTGACAGGAAATCGACTGGAGCTGTGTGAGTTACGGCTCTAAGACAGTGCTCTCCTCATCAGTCACAGCCCAGTGCCCACAGCCCCTCTAGCCAGCCCATAGCTCCAGCCACGGCTCACTGCCTCAGAACCCCTCCCTTCTGCCCAGCGAGGATCATTGGGATTGTTTAGGATCATTAACCTCCCTGCAGGGAATAGCCAACAGAGCAAGTAGCGAGGAGCAACAGTAGATTAATGATTAGACTGGTTGACTCAGAGCATGCTGCTGTGAAAGTACCCCAGTAAGATGCCAAAGAGAATTACTGTTAAAATAATTTCTCAGAATACACTGTTCTGTATTCTATTTTCACACCTATCTTGGTCAATGTAAATGAACAATGAAGTAAAGTATTGTATGGTACCTTTCACCCTCATCTACCTACCATCAGAATATTATAGCCATTTCCAGACAAAAGAGTTGAAGCATACAGCTCAACAGTAATTATAACACAACAGTAATCACTTGCATTAGTTAACCCAAGCAGACATTTCCATAGCTATGCTGTTTTAGGAGAGATGTGCCTACCGGAGAAGAGAGAGAGAACAGGGTGTGGTACAGTAAAGTTAGCTTAACACAATAACACATACAGTATCATAATGTCTGTCCAGCACAGTGAGAGATGTGCCTACCTGTGGTGAGACAGAGAGCAGGATGTAGTATAGTGTGACTGGTCCTGGAGGTCAGGGAGCTGCTGGAGGAGCAGGCTGGGTCAGAACACAGTGCCAGGGGATCACAGGAGGCACAGGTGAGACAGAGGGAGGCTGGGTCCTACAGGAGAGAGAAAAGTTCTAGAATAACTTACACCCCAAGACCAGGTGTGGATACCACTGATTTAATGCAGGACATTTTTATGAACTCAAACCACCTGTGGCTCTTGAAGATAGTAGCCTATTGCTATCAGAGAGTCACCAACGACCACCACAAACTCATTAGCAAAGAAATGACCCAGGGGAATGTGTGTATATGTTTAAACATACAGACGTGACTTAGCCCCCCCTCAGCTGGTTTCTCAGCTCTGCTAACATTCAGCCTTACTATGCGGTTGCTGTCACTGTGACCTGGAGGAGCAGCCAGTCGCTCGGCTAAAGTCGTGAACAGCTTTCTTCTCTTTCCTCCATTAAAATCTCAGTAGGCTTGGCACATTGCCTTCCTCTGTAATAACATCAGCTAGAGTGAGGTGTCCCTGGCTGGCTTGCTTTTTGGCTTGGTGGGGAGAAACTGGAGGATTAGTAGCAGGACTGGAGAGATGGATACACTGACTGTATGTGTTCCAAATTGGCACCCTACTCCCTATATAGTGCACTACTTTTGAACAGAGCCTTATAGGCAGTGTGTTGCAGGTTGAAGCTCTACTCTGGAGCAGGTTGATATTTAGAAGTCAGAACAGACTAAATCAAGGGTTTGGAATAGCAGTCATGGAGGGTGTCACATTAAAATGAACTGCTCCACTCTGTGTTTTGTTAAACTGCTGGAGAGAGCTCTTCACAGCACCATGATGAGACTATAACATCTCAGACACACAGCACAGGGTCCCTTTCCAAAAACTACAGCTACAATTAATACTCCACTTTAAATAAGCCAGCAGTTCACAGGTTAGTAAACCTTTGTTCTCAAAGAGTTAATATCATCCCTGTTTTTATTTATACATACCAAAAACACTAATATGCAAGAGTTTCTATAACTCATTCTCCAATGTCAAGATGAGTCCCTCTGCATAAACAAATAAGGCCAGCTTGATTTACTCTCTTATCCTTCTTTAAATGTAGTATACGTCAATCATCTGACATTTCATTATTGGCAGCAGGTGTGTGTGTGTGTGTGTGTGTGCGCATGGTGTTGAGGGATGCTACCTGCTGTCTGTGGCTGGTGTGGGTAGTGTTGAGGGTTGCTACCTGCTGTCTGTGGCTCGTGTGGGTAGTGTTGAGGGTTGCTACCTGCTGTCTGTGGCTTGTGTGGGTAGTGTTGAGGGTTGCTACCTGCTGTCTGTGGCTCGTGTGGGTAGTGTTGAGGGTTGCTACCTGCTGTCTGTGGCTGGTGTGGGTGGTGTTGATGAAGAGTGGTGGTTTGTGATAGATCACCAGGGGTCGGGTGCGGGCTGAGACACAGGTGGCGTCCACTTGGAGGAGGTGTTGTTTTCTGCGGTTCACTCTCCTCCTCTTGGGTGCCTTCTGGGAGAAGGCGTCATATCCTCCCAGGACCAGGCCACTGCAGGGAACAACAGAGGGGACACTTAGTATATGGGCCAAATGGCATGGCACCCAGAGGCTCTGGTCAAAAGTAGTGCACTATAAGGAATAGGGTGCCATTTGAAACTCAACCTAAGTCACTAAACACACAGCACTTTATTCACTCAACACACAAATGCAACAGTTCTATTGATAGAGAGCTGCCCAGATGCCCTTAAACAACGCAAAACACAAACAATCCAACCCAGTGTTCCAGTCAGATATGATCCGTATTCCATGACATCCATGGCAGCGTGGGAGTCAGATCAGAACAGGGTAGGTGAAGACTTTTTATTGAGAGTAAAAAGGGGGCAAGAGGAAGTAGGAACCTGAGCTTAATGACTGATCCAAATCACAGCTGGACATTGTAAAACTTTTCCAAGGGTTATTTTAAGGATAGCTAGAGCATGTTTAATATCACTAGTGATGGATGGGAGATCTGAGGTCCTCTCTGGGCTGTAGAGTAGGGCTTCAGCACAAATGGCACCCTATATATTTCCTACCCTATGGGCCCTGGTCAAAAGTAGGGAATAGGGTTCCATTTTTGGTACCTAGACTAGCAGATACTGGCTTTAGAACATTGCTAGTCCAACACTCACTGGGGGCCTGTTATTTCCAGCTCTGGTGGGACAGGCTTCCCTTGGTTACAGGAAGTGAAATGATTTTGTTCATTATCCTGCCAGATCACAGTAACCTCCTTGGCCCTCCTAGACCCCACCTCCCTGTCCTCTGAATCAGGCTTTACATTTCTTAGATAAAAAAACACTATGCTGTGCTGCCTGTGACAGAAATAAAAACAGCAGCTCTGTGAAGTCCTACAGTACAGCACCTTTGAGGGTAGTTGGTACCACCCAAAGAACTCCACAACCCTAGTCTGTTAGAGGGAGTGGTTGTGCCTAAAAACAGGGCTGTCCAGGAACCATAATGTCACTCTCATTTAAATTAAAATAAAACAGCCCTGCCTACAGGATCTAGTTTCTGGCATCTCAGTAATCCACAGAACAGTGACTGAAATTCCACAAAGTCCTTCTATTCTTTATAGAAAACCATTTGATCTGGCTTTTGATTGACAGCTTATGCCTGATTTCTATTTTCTTTGACCCTCTGACGTGGTAAGCAACAGTGGAACTGGGAGCAGTAGTTATAATTATTACAGGAGAAAGACTGTTTTATTTTTATTTCATTTAACCTTTATTTAACCAGGTAGGCTAGTTGAGAACAAGTTCTCATTTACAACTGCGACCTGGCCAAGATAAAGCAAAGCAGTGCGACACAAACAACAACACAGAGTTACACATGGAATAAACATACTTTTTCTATTGTATTATTGACTATATACAAAGTGTGCAAATGAGGTAGGACAAGGGAGGTAAGGCAATAAATAGGCCATAGTGGCGAAATAATTACAATATAGCAATTAAACACAGGAGTGATGGATGTGCAGAAGAGGAGTGTGCAAGTAGAGATACTGTGGTGCAAAGGAGCAAAAATAAATAATAGTATGAGGTGGGATGAGGTAGTTGGATGGGCTATTTACAGATGAGCTATGTACAGGTACAGTGATCTGTGAGCTGCTCTGACAGCTGATGCGTTAAGTTAGTGAGGGAGATACGAGTCTCCAGCTTCAGTGATTTTTGCAGTTCGTTCCAGTCATTGGCAGCAGAGAACTGGAAGAAAAGGCAGGAAAAGGAGGAATTGGCTTTGGGGATGACCAGTGAAATATACCTGCTGGAGCGTGTGCTACGGGTGGGTGCTGCTATGGTGACCAGTGAGCTGAGATAAGGCAGACTTATAGATGACCTGGAGCCAGTGGGTTTGGAGACGAATATGAAACGAGGGCCAGCCGAGGAGAGCATACAGGTCGCAGTGGTGGGTAGTATATGGGGCTTTGGTGATGAAACGGATGGCACTGTGATAGCAAATTGGATGCAGTCTGAGTAGAATGTTGGAGGCTATTTTGTAAATTACGTCACCAAAGTCAAGGATCGGTAGGATAGTCAGTTTTACGAGGGTATGTTTGGCAGAATGAGTGAAGGATGCTTTGTTGTGAAATAGGATGCCGATTCTAGATTTCATTTTGGATTGGAGATGCTTAATGTGAGTCTGGAAGGAGAGTTTACAGTCTAACCAGACACCTAAGTATTTGTAGTTGTCCACATATTCTAAGTCAGAACCGTCCAGAGTAGTGATGCTGGATGGGCAGGCAGCGATTAGTTAAAGAGCATGCATTTAGTTTTACTTGCATTTGAGAGCAGTTGGAGGCCACGGAAGGAGAGTTGTATGGCATTGAAGCTCATCTGGAGGTTAGTTAACACAGTATCCAAAGAAGGGCCAGAAGTATACAGAATGGTGTCGTCTGCGTAGAGGTGGTTCAGAGCATCACCAGCAGCTAGAGCGACATCATTGATGTATACAGAGAAAAGAGTCGGCCCGAGGATTGAACCCTGTGGCACCACCATAGAGACTGCCAGAGGTCCGGACAACAGGCCCTCCGATTTGACACACTGAACTCTATCAGAGAAGTAGTTGGTGAACAAGGCGAGGCAGTCATTTGAGAAACCAAGGTTGTTGAGTCTGCCGATAAGAATGTGGTGATTGACAGAGTCGAAAGCCTTGGCCAGGACGATGAATACAGCTACACAGTATTGCACTGTCGTTAGCAAAGTGTAGCGGACTAATTACAGAAAACTGTTGGAATATCGTTTTTTTTACATGATCCTGGGTCAAGGTTACCTTTTTCACACTACCGGGCCAAACCGAGTTGTACTGTACTGGCTGCGCTGGCCACGCAACTACCATAGGTGCTGGAACCCAGGAAGAGTAGCTGCTGCATGAGCAACAACTAATAGGGATCCTAATAAACTAAACTGCGCAGGAAATGACAATGTGGGCTGGTGGGGCTCATTGGGTCTACCTGCTGAAGACTCTCTTGTTCTGTCCTTTCCACCTGCAGGAGATGGGAGAGGAGGAAGGAGAGAGGTTCAGAGGAGGCATCAGGCTGTTCACGATTTGGCTCAGCTGGGCACTCTGTGGGGACAAGGACAACAACAGATCATACTCTAAATACAGTATCTACTGAACTGAAACATATAGGCCTATAGATCTACCACCTGCTAAGCAGTATGGTAGATATGTCCCGACTCCCCAGACCTGTAATCTAATGTGAAGTGAGGCTTTCTGGTTGGAGAATGTCCAGTCACAACCACTTAGAGTCAAGAAGACAAAGGCCAGCAGCACTACAACCAGACTTCCCCCTACATAAAAACCAGAGATGTACTGGGAGTGGAGCTGTCCTATTAACAGCAGCAGGGCTAGACTCTCACAGATTGCAGTGCGTGATTAACCACTAAACCAGGAAACAGCAGTAACGGCTGCTTTGGTCCTTTTGACTAATCAACATTTTTGATTTGATGATTTGCTGGGTTAAAAAGCCCTCCAATCTCTGTGACATAACTAATGCTAAATCATTACATATATCATTGGACCCTTACAGGACTCATTTGAAAAAGAGACTTAAAACGCAGCAAAAAGAGAAATGTCCCCTTTTCAGGACCTTGTCTTTCAAGATAATTCGGAAAAATGCAAATAACTTCAGATGTTCATTGTAAAGGGTTTAAAATAAACGTCCCATGCTTGTCCAATGAACCATAAACAATGAATGAACATGCAGCACCTGTGGAACGGTCGTTAAGACACTAAGAGCTTACAGACGGTAGGAAACTAAGGTCACAGTTGTGAAAACATAGGACACTAGAGAGGCCTTTCTACTGACTCTGAAAAACACCAAAAGAAAGATGCCCAGGGTCCCTGCTCATCTGCATGAACGTGCCTTAGGCATGCTGCAAGGAGGCATGAGGTCTGCAGATGTGGCCAGAGCAATAAATTGCAATGTCTGTACTGTGAGACGCCTAAGACAGCGCTACAGGAAGACAGGATGGACAGCTGATTATCCTCGTAGTGGCAGACCACGTGTAACAACACCTGCACAGGATCGGTACATCCGAACTTCACACCTGCGGGACAGGTACAGGATGGCAACAACTGCCCGAGTTACACCAGGAACGCACAATCCCTCCATCAGTGCTCAGACTGTCCGCAATTGGCTGAGAGAGGCTGAACTGAGGGCTTGTCGGCCTGTTGTAAGGCAGGTCCTCACCAGACATCACCGGCAACAACATCACCTATGGGCACAAGCCCACTGTCGCTGGATCAGACAGGACTGGCAAAACGTGCTCTTCACAGACAAGTCGCGGTTCTCTCTCACCAAGGGTGATGGTCGGATTCGCGTTAATCGTAGAAGGAATGAGCGTTACACCAAGGCCTGTACTCTGGAGCAGGATTGATTTGGAGGGTCCGTCATGGTCTGGGGCGGTGTGTCACAGCATCATCGGACTGAGCTGGTTGTCATTGCAGGCAATCTCAACGCTGTGCGTTACAGGGAAGACATCCTCCTCCCTCATGTGGTAAACGTTCCTGTAGGCTCATCATGACATGACCCTCCAGCATGACAATGCCACCAGCCATACTGCTCTTTCTGTGCGTGATTTCCTGCAAGACAGGAATGTCAGTGTTCTGCCATGGCCAGCGAAGAGCCTGGATCTCAATCCCATTGAGCACGTCTGTTGGATCAGAGGGTGAGGGCTAGGGCCATTCCCCCCAGAAATGTCCGGGAACTTGCAGGTGCTTTGGTGGAAGAGTGGGGTAACATCTCACAGCAAGAATGGGCAAATCTGGTGCAGTCCATGAGGAGATGCACTGCGGTACTTAATGCAGCTGGTGGCCACACCAGATACTGACTGTTACTTTTGATTTTGACCCCCCCAGGGCCACATTATTCCAGTTCTGTCAGTCACATGTCTGTGGAACTTGTTCAGTTTATGTCTCAGTTGTTGAATCTTTTTATGTTCATACAAATATTTACACATGTTAAGTTTGCTGAAAATAAACGCAGTTGACAGTGAGAGGAAGTTTCTTTTTTTTGCTAAGTTTAGGTCTCAATGTTACTGTCGAAGTAAAGGTTAAATAAAAAGTAAAAATGTACCTGTCTCTGTATGTTCCTGAGGAGGCGTGTGGGGCTGCTGGGTTCGTTCTCCGTGTCGGAGGGAGGGTCTCTGCCCCTCGATGTGAACGGCAGCCCTGCCGTCTCCGTTAGTAACGTCTGCTGAATCTGCCCGTCTGTCATCGGCTGGGAATCCGCCAAAACCACACCCCCCTGAGACCACAAACACACTACTATCAACGCCACAAGGGCATATTCACACACCAAATGAAGCTGGTGAGGCGAGGGCGGCTCATATGGCTTATGCAAACCATGTGCTTGAAAGCATTCCAGCCATTACTATAAGCCAATGAAGTGCCACCGGCCCCCACTAATTCACACATGATCATAGGACAGGTCGTGAGGGAGGTCATGGTGTTTACAGCTGTCTGGGGACAGCAGGAGGAGAGGGCTGTTATGACTGCTGATGAGAGCTGATTGACAATGAGTGAATTAGATCTGGGAAAACTAATGAGAGATTAAAAACACCACAGGCACTTTACAAGAACAGGTCCACACTGTGATGTCACACACACACAGGCGCATCTAATTATAAAAGGGCAGAGGCTGACTAGAGGAGGAATGCTGCACCTCCTTATCTAAAACACAACCTTTAATTAACTAGTCAAACCTCAGAAGGCTTTGTACAGAAGATAGAAAACAAAGTCAAGTGACAGACAGGCGTATGACAACCTCACCCCCCCTGCCTGGTCTAGAGCCTAGGGGATCGAGTCCTCTCTGTGTGTGTGTGTGTGTGTGTGTGTGTGGGCCAGGGTTCACTAGGGGCCTATGGAACTGGGTCTTACCTTGGTGGAGGTGATCTGTTTGTGCAGGTCCCCCAGTTGTTGGATGCGTCCCTCAAGCTCTGCCACATGCAGCTGTAGCCAGGTCCACCCGCTGCCCACCTCAGCCCTCTCCCTTTGCCACCTCCACTCACACCTACTGGAGAGGGAGACAGACAGACACAAAGAGAGAGGTAGAAAGAGCATATGACTAGACAATCAATTCCATATTTTTCTAGATTCATAATATCTGTAGGTTTTGTATCCTTTTTTTCTTATTTCCCCCCCCATCTATTAAAAAGACAACCTTTTCCTTGAAACAGGTTGAACGGTTGGAGTGTGTGTAGGTTTACTGACCTTTATAACATAAATAGCCCAGCACAACAAGAGTACAGAGGCTGAGGACATATGGTTCATATTTACACAGTACCGTCAACAAATAGCAAACACTATGACCTACATTATAAAGCACTAGATGAAAATGCTACTTTTGCATATCAGCTTTTTCTTATTATATGGCAGATGAGGGGGCTTTATTCTTATTCTGTTGAGTATAAAGTATATCTAGGCCACAAATAAATCATTAGAAAACTGTGTAGGTTTCCATGGAGCTTCTGACTGCGTTCCACTATTACTGTAGTGCAGGGTTAGACGTTGGTTTCTGGCAGGCAGTTCCACAGTCCAGTTAGGTTAGTTACCATGGCTCTATGTAGCGACCCTGGGAATGCCAGGAGCAAGCCACTTAGAGTGGACAACTAAAGGGAACATTTTTCATCAGACAGGCTGGGTCGGCTGGTGACTGGTGCGGCATAGACATAAATAGACCCCCACGCGAACAAACACAGGCCCAATGCTGTAACACTGTAGCCTCCTCTCAAACTAAGAACACTACAAGTTTGGTTTCATTTTACAGTAAGGAAAGTGACAAAATGACTTTTGACATCCTGAGTTGCAGGCTAGGTGGTGGAACGTATCCACAACGTAAAAGTGTAAAAAGCTGCCACCCCCATCCCTAGTCAAGCCGTCTCCGAGGAGAGGAGAGGAGAGGCACTTCCTCCCTCCCTCTCGGGTTGCAACATAAACAAACAGCCCACAGGACCTGGGCATTATCTCCATTCTCCAGAGACACTGCTGCCGCCCAATGGAACACCCTCTCCCAGCCACTCTCTGCCAGGCCAGCTCAACAAAGATAAATACACAGCGGCACTGGAGCGGTTCTATACTGCTGGTGCATTTCTTTACTCTTGCAGTTACACACAGGTTGTTTTCAGCCCTGATCCCAACTGAGGAAAAAGCCAGCCTGTCTGTATTAACTAAGCTCTGCTTTCTTAAACACTTATTTCTCTAGTTGTATGTCTGGGCATAAAGTAAAGCTTACAGCTGGGATGGCCCATGGATCAAACCGCCCAAAATTACTATTTTAAATAATATACACTTCCATTTAAAAGTTTGGGGTCACTTAGAAATGCCCATTAAAATAACATCAAATTGATCAGAAATACAGTGTAGACATTGTTCATGTTGTAAATGACTATTGTAGCTGGAAACGGCTGGTTTTGAATGGAATATCTACATAGGCGTACAGAGGCCCATTATCAGCAACCATCACTCCTGTTTTCCAATGGCACGTTGTGTTAACTAATCCAAGTTTATCACTTTAAAAGAAGAATTAATCATTAGAAAACACTTTTTCAATGATGTTAATAACCCAGCTGAAAACTGTTGTTCTGATTAAAGAAGCAATAAAACTGTCCTTCTTTAGACTAGTTGAGTATCTGGAGCATCAGCATTTGTGGGTTCGATTACAGGCTCAAAATGGCCAGGAACAAAGCCCTTTCTTCTGAAACTCGTCAGTCTATTCTTGTTCTGAGAAATGAAGGCTATTCCATGAGAGAAATTGCCAAGAAACTGAAAATCTCATACAACGCTGTGTACTACTCGACTTCACAGAACAGCACAAACTGGCACTAACCAGAATAGAAAGAGGAGTGGGAGAAACAGACGCCTCACAAGTCCTCAACTGGCAGCTTCATTAAATAATACCCGTAAATTGTCATTAATAACATTTTTTTTTTTACTTCTGCTCTAGTGGGCAGTTACCTAAACTTACAGTAATCATGTTCCAATTATTGACTGGGTTGGCCACCATTGATTTCTCACTCAGAGTGACTGCAAACATTTCTCACCACCCTATATATTTATTTTTTAGAATTGCAGAAAATGTTGCTTAGGGACCCCAAAAGGCTAGGGCTGCATGTTTGCATGTGGGTACACAGACCCATAAGCCATTGCGGCCATGAGGAGTTCAGATTTTTGTGGCCCCCACTCCCATCAAAGTTGCCCATACCTGGTTACAAGGTGTACCCCTCATTTCACTTTCAAATATTTATCCTAGTCTGCCACAGTAACTCCCACATCAAATTATGAACATATGTGAGTGGAACTGAAAGAGGACAGAAATCAAGAGTTTGACTTACCAATTTTTTCCTTGTAACCATTGTTATCACATTTTGCAGGAAGAGGGGCCAAAAATGGCCCCATCCAGTCTCAGAAGAGGAGATATTCCCAGGGGAGGTGCATGCCATAACCTCTCCCCATGAAGGAGCTAATGAAAGGCCACAGAGACAGACCATCCTACCCCATAGAAATAGAATGAATAGAATAGGAACCGTTCTTTGTTCTACCCAGCAGGAGACAGGGGCTCCAACAAAGACAAGACTGCTGCTGCCAAGATGATGCCAGACCCAAACCACCCCTCCGCCCTGTCAAACAAATCATCACCCCCCCCCCTTCCATCTCTTCTCCCCTGTTCCCTGAGCTCATAAACCTGTAACTCTTTCTCATCCCCCCCCTCCCGCCCCACGCAAACCCTGTCTCCTTCCTCAGTCACTACATTCCAGACAGGGAGAGCAGGTTACCTGGCGATGTGCTCCCGGCCTGGAACTTAAACACAAACCGGCTCATCTTTGCTACTTACTTAAAAGTTCAAACCTCCCAACAAACTATAATGAGAAACATGAAACCTTCCTAAATGCTGGATGATTCAAATGCTAAGAAACCTGGCGTGATCACAGTATTTGAGTCTCAGAGAGCTGTTACTCCTACCTAGGCAGAGAGACACACCATAGCAGAACCATTATTACATCCTCTTAATTTAGCCCTAAACACTTTCCTCGTCTCATGATCTGGGTCACACAGACTTCAGAGGAGGACTCAAAGGGCTCTTCCACCGAGGCAGTGTGTGGGGGTGGATATATGGCCTTACAAAGTATGTGTTTATGTACCTGGCCTGGATGTGGGTTAGAAGAGGAGAGGGTCTGTTCTGTTCGTACTGTAGTAGATGGTCAATTGAATAGTGGAGGAATCTGCTGCCTCTGCCGCAAACTAAAGAGGTTATATGATGTTAACAACCGGTTTTGTGCATTGAATGCGGTCAAGTGAAATGTAATTTCAAGTGTAAGGTCTGTGTTTTTCCACGTATAATTCACTCACTGCCACACATATGGCATGTGTTTCTCATAGCCTACCTCTGCCCTTAACCCTGTTTATTTAGCTGTGATAACCCACGGTGGTATCCAGGAAAACACCACAGCTCTTTAAAATTATGCCTGAAATATGAGAAACAGACCCAAGCTCAAACAAAGCTACAGGTTCAGCTCACAGCTTTTAACAAAACTCATCCAGAAACATAGTTAACTCTGAAAATGCTGTGTTCCTGTTGCACACAGTTAGGACTACAATGTTTTTGCATCCCAGTCGAGCATGAAATAGATTTCTCTACCATTCTTATTCAACTGAACAGACTTCCTGTTTCTCATAAGTAATTAACAGGTCTACAACATCATTACAGCACATTACCAGAATGTCTGTACTCACACTGGTTGAGACGTGGTCCCCCATTTCTGCTCAGGCTCCAACTCTTCATCTGAGCTGCTCTCTGTGGCATCAGAGTCTACAGCCTCCTGAACCCCGCGCAGCACGGCCTGGGCATAGCGCGTAAACTCCTGGATGTCTGTGGAGGGGGATGGAGGTAAGGAGGTCTGCAGTAGGGCACGGCCCTGGGTCCTGCGGCTCAGTGTACCTGTCTGTCTCTGCCCCGTGGCTGGATCAAAGGGCTTGGTGTTTGCAGGGGGTGAGAGGGGACCTGGGGTCTCCCTGCCCTGACTCCCCTTCAGACCCTCCAGCTGGAGGCTGCAGTGGCGAGAGGCGTGGTCCCCTAGTAGAGCTTGAAGTCTCCTCTGGAGCCGCCCAGCCCGTCCTAACTGAGACGTTTGTTGGGAGAGATGCCAGTGGGTCTGCTCTCTCAATGCCTCCTCTACCAATGCAGTCACAGGCTGCTCCAGGCCCTGGCTCCTAGCTCCCCTGACCCACAGCTGTGTTGGAGATGTGTCTGTGCTGCTGGAGCCCCCCTCCTCCTGCCTCTCAATGAGGGGTGTGGGGACAGCAGGGTTATACTGGGACATGAGGTCACCCTGACAGTATTTTGAAGGGGACTGGGGGATATCATAGCCATCTGGTCCATGGCCACTGTGTTGACACTGCTGTTGCTGCTGAGCCACAACTTGGCTATTGTGTTCAGGGACAGGAACCAAATACATGTCTTGTGCACCTGGACAGGCAGCCAGGGATTGCTTCAGGTTTTTGTTGAGAGACAGGAAGCTGAGCAGGGAACCAGGGCTGGAGAGAAGCACTGTTTTGTACTGGCCAGCCGAGGCCTGTAGCAGAGGGGACAGGAGCGAATCGGCAAAGTCAAGGGGACTCTTGCTTGAGCAACAAGTGTCCAGAAAGGGCAGAGAGGCGAGGTTGAGCCACACCCTCTGAGCATAGCTGTCCTCCATCAGTTTCAACTGAGGATCACACTCGATGTTGAGCATTGCCCCATCTGCATCCATGTTGCTGGACGCCAGGTGCATTCCGTGGACGTCTTTGGAGAGCTTGGTCAGGGCTGGGGCCATTCCCTCCAACCAATGATGTCACTGTTGTTCTCTGTCACACCAGAGGATGCCAGATCTGCCTCAGACTTTCCCTTGACCAAAAAATAAAACCCTGTCAGCACTTCATCCAGCAAGCTGAAAATAAACTGGAAATACTAAAAACTGCAAATTCTGGGTAGGAAAACATCCAGACAGTAGCTACACAGCTAGGTACATTAGCTTAGCTATAGTGATAAAGATGAAGTCAGAAAGAAACCATTAACGTTAGCTAGCGATCATCATGGATGGCTCAAACAAGTCAATGAACTGACGAGGTGGGAACTGTGCTGATATTTATAATTGTCGAACTGCAGTCAGAGACATCAAACGTACTCGACTTACTAACAAGACCGTTTGCAAGAATAAATCAAACACCTTAATCAGCTTGAAAGCTTCCTGGAACACAAAAACGGGCACGGAACGTCAAGTTGAAAATAACGTATCGACCATCTTTTTGCTATTCATCTTGAATGAAAATTGACAGGGTCCACGAAAATGATATTCTTGAAGCCTTGATTTATTTCGTGAAAAGCTAAGCCTTTCCCTCATTTGACATGCTAACCGCAAAAGTCTGGCTAGACAGTTTATCAGAAGATCTTTCGGGTTGACAGTCCCTTCTCCGTGGTCCTATTTATTTCCAACTGCCATGGAACGACGGCTACTGCTGCTGCTCTGCGTTTGACGCAATGACTGTTCCGGTTGAGGAGCTTTGAGTGAGTGTTGGGGGGCGTGGATTCCTACGTGGGGGCAAGTCTATGCAAATGTGTTTCCATTCAGGACCAATAATATTCAGTCATATGAGAACGTTTAAAACAGTTTTTACTTTCTAGAAAACTAGAATCAATAATCACAATTTCTCCTCAAATCCTCGATTATTTCATAGCCTAGCCCAGTGGTTTCCAAACTGTGGTTCGGGATACACTTGTGGGTCGTTGCAGGGGTCCAGGTGGGTCACGGGGTTGAATTATTTTGAGTGTAGAAAATATAATGGTCCTATATATTGTTTAAATAATAGCTTATAAAAATAAGATAAATTAAAATCACCAAAACAAAAGCTAGACAATCAAGCCCCCAATGATTGTGTTATGCTTGAGCATAAGAACAACGCATTAGCCATGTCAAAATCTGTAGAATTGGGGAAATTAAAGTGAAAACTGCCAAAATTCTCTCTCAGCTCCATTGCAAATGTGCAGAATTGCTGGAAATTGGCATTAAAACTGCAACATTTTCTAGAGGGCCTCAAAACAGAATTGTGCATGCATAGAAAAGTCAGCCCATTGCCAAGCCCTGTGTCAAGCCCACCACCTAGGCCCCTTTCCGATTCAGAAAAAAACCCTGCTCTAATCATCCACAGTTTTAAAATCATACCATGTAAAAAAAATCATGACGAAATAGGAAATGCAGACAGATCAAACTGAAAGGAATATCACAGGTCTGAGGTATGAAAACATGTTCAAGGTAGATACAGTGCACTCAAAGTATTTAGACCCCTTGACTTTTTCCATATTACAGCCTTATTCCAAAAATGACTAAACTGGATCCTGGACTTCCTGATGGGCTGCCCCCAGGTGGTAAGGGTAGGTAACAACACATCCGCCACGCTGATCCTCAACACAGGGGCCCCTCAGGGGTGCGTGCTCAGTCACGGCCAGGCACGACTCCAACACCATCATTAAGTTTGCCTATGACACAACAGTGGTAGGCCTGATCAACGACAAGACAGCCTATAGGGAGGAGGTCAGAGACATGGCCGTGTGGTGCCAGGACAACAACCTCTCCCTCAACGTGATCAAGACAAATTAGATAATGGTGGAATAGAGGAAAAAGAGGACCAAGCATGCCCCCATTCTCATCGACGAGGCTGCAGTGGAGCAGGTTGAGAGCTTCAAGTTCCTTGGTGTCCACATCCCCTAACAAACTAACATGGTCCAAGCACACCAAGACAGTCGTGAAGAGGGCACGACAAAACCTATTCCCCCTCAGGAGACTGAAAAGATTTGGCATGGGTTCTCAGATCCTCTAAAGGTTCTACACCTGCACCATCGAGAGCATCCTGACGGGTTGCATCACTTTCTGGTAATGCAACTGCTCAGCCTCCGACCGCAAGGCACTACAGAGGGCAGTGTGAACGGCCCAGTACATCACTGGGGCCAAGCCTCCTGCCATCCAGGACCTCTATACCATGCGGTGTCAGAGGAAGGCCCTAAAAATTGTCAATGACTGTTCTCTCTACTACCGCACGGCAAGCGGTACCCAAGCTTTTTATCGAAACAGGGGCGGGGGGATGGGGAGTACGCTTTGTTATTATTTCAACTAATGATTGCCACTTTAACACAGCATGGCATTACGTCTAATTGTAACAATGTACAAGGGTTAATGCCATATACAACTGTGATTGTTTCGTCCTTCATCCAGACAACGGCAATGTCCTTACAGCCTGCTGGGGGCTTTGAGCCAAATATCAGCTGCCCTCTGTCTGAAAACAAACAGACCAATACCTAGGTTTACAGTAGAGAGAGATGAGTGTGTAGATAATACTGGCATTATTGTCAAGGTCTTTATCAGGTGAACATTTCTGGCTGAAGAAGACAGTGAAGAGCCACATCGCACAAAGGAAGCTGAAAAGTGATGGTGACCATCATCTGACCGTGCAGACGGAGAGGGGAGAAGGGGCTGCCGCTCTCTTTCATGCTCTTCATGTGTCTGTGGCCCAGCTCGACCCCATCATGCCGTAGAAACCAGTGTAATACAGTCCATTTGAGCCAGAAGCAGTGCCATTAGTTGAGGTGTAAGCATGGCCGTGGGAAGACGTTTTGGGTTGGGGGTGCTGTCCACTGGGGGGCTCATACAATACAAGTGTAATAAAGGCCTAGTTCAATAATGTTGTGGAAATTTCAATACAAATAAATAATAATGATTAATGTTTATTTTATTGTGATTTATCTGGGGGTGTTGTAGCACCCTCAACACCCCTACATCCCGTGGCTATGGGTGTAAGTGCTGTTAGTGCTGTTATTTCTGGTTGTTTCAGTTATTGTTATTTCTAGAGCCGTTGTTGAGAAAAACAACTTTCCGTATGTACTGTATGAAATAGCTCTATTTTCATGTGACCTGCCATATCAGGCATTGGCACATGGATTGAAACCAGTGCAATGCTCAGATTACATGAAAATACAGCTCTTTGGCCATGCACACCAGTGATCGGTTTGCTGTCGAAAAACGGAAGCATATGCAGAAAAGTACTTCATGCCTACGGGAAAATATGGTCGTGGATCTTTGATGTTATGGGGCTATTTTACTTGCACTGGTCCTGGGGCCCTTGTTAAGGACAACAGCATCATGAACTTTACCAAGTGCCAGGACATTTTAGTCAAAAACCTGGTTTCCTCTGTCAGGAGGCTGACACTTGGTCCAAAGAGTGTCTTCCAGCAAGACAATAATACCTAGCACTAATCAAAATCCACAAAGAAATGGTTAATTGACCACATAATCAACATTTTGCCCTGGTCATCTCAGTCTCCTGACTTGAACCCCATTGTGGTGTGAATTGAAGAGGGCCGTCCATAAACACAGATGAAGGATATCAAGGATCTGGAAAGATTCTGCATGGAGGAATGGTCTAAGAACCCTCCCAATCTCATACAACATTTGAGAAAAGGCTGTGTCCTTATCCTTGCAAGGGGAGGGTGCTAGAGGTTTGACCTCTTATCTTTTTTTAGATTTGTTTTATTACTTCATAAACAAAATCTCTTTCTCTTAACAATTGTATTAGCATAAAATACTATAATTTCCCAATTTTGTTGAGCAAACAATATAGCTCAGTATTTGCATTACATATTTTATGCAGTCTTTTTTGCCCATTTTTATCAAGAGTGCCAATAATTATGGACAGGCTATAATAATAGCCAAGGCTACAGAGGATAATTGGTAGCTCATGAAATCAATGAAGTTCCACAGAGCACAAAGGAAGTAGAGAAATCCCTGCGGGATTCCCTGTGATGACCCTCATCTGACTGTGTAGTGGATTGGTAGAGGCATGGACTAGTGGGAATTTTTACACCATATTTCTTATACCAAATCAAATCAAATTGGGACATAGCCCATATCACTATGAGATGAACAACACATGAAGTCTGTATATATGTATATATTAATTATAATCTAAAAGGCAGAACTGATCCTAGATCAGCCCTCCTACTCTCAGATGCTTTACAAATATGGGCCCTGAGCTTGAGTGTGATCATGCAAACATAACTTCCCCCACTGATCACATTTAAAGAGTCAACAGACAGGCAATTGTACAGAATGTTCTTTTATTTATTAAATATGCATGTCTGACTAAAACGCCAGAGGTAATAGACCATTCATATTCGAAGGAAAACAACAAAGATATAAAAGGGTACTCTATCTACAAATATAGTACATCTCTATGCAAACCATAAATGAGAGCTGACACTTAGCATGTTTATTGAACTGAATTAATCCAAGATTCACACACATACACACAGTCTTGTACAACGAACCATGTGAGGACACACAATTCAGTCCCATTCAAAATCCTATTGTCCCTAACCCTAACCCGTACCCTAATCTTAACCCTAACCTGAAAATCAAACCTTAAACCTAACCCTTAGCTCCTAATCCTAACCCTAAACCTAATTCTAACCCTAACACTAATTCTAACCTTAACCCTAAACCCCCTTGAAATAGCATTTGACCTTGTTGGGACCAACAAAATATCCCCAGTTAGTCAAATGTGGGTTCCCACAAGTATAGTTAAACACATCCACACATCCACACACGCGTCCACTCACACACACGCACACGCACACACAGCCTTTTGTGTTCCAAACTTCAGATGTTTGTCCCTACAGAACAGGGTGGGGTATGAGTCCCTCTGACAATGCAACATGTTGAAAATGTCTTCATACATTTTTAACTGTTGAAATACATTCAATAAATTACAAAAACTGTTGTACTGTTCCGATCGACAGACAGCAGCTTGACCATCATTCAATGTGTCATAGGAAACCACTTTGGTGCATCTATTCTTCATCTGACAAATACAGTACATTGATTTTCCACCTGTCATGCCGTTAAATATCTTTACACAATGTAACAATACTTGACACACACAAAACAAGTTTTTGCAGCATTCTCTTTTCAACCTGCTTTTTCAGTACACACACACACACACACACACACACACACACACACACACACACACACACACACACACACACACACACACACACACACACACACACACACACACACACACACACATACACACAGACACACACACACACTTTGCAGAACAAACAGACATGCATCCACACATTATGAATACATGGTATACACCGTAACTTTTATCATTTATGGATTGCTTTTATTATTGCTTTTGACATACGATCAAATCATATGATCAAATTTGCACTGATCAAATCAGTGTGAAGTGTTTTTGGTGCACTTAATCATGGATGTGGTTGACTGGAGACCAGGCAGTGGTAGTCTGCGTGCCAGTGTGTTTATGCTACCATGCCAACTCCTTATCACTCATTGCCATGTTTGGCTTGACAATGACAGAAATGGAGTATGCAAGAGCACAAACAAATCTGGGACCAGGCTAAAGCCTAATTAACACCTTCCACTTCTGAGCTGTCCACTTGGTCCACTCAAACAAAATTATGCAAAATCGAATGTCCACTCCTGTCCGTTCGGACACTTTGCCAAGGAGGTGCGCAAATGCGGACCTTGTGTGGACGTTGAAGTGAAGTAGAAGGTGTGTAAATTAGGCTTATGTCAGTGGTGGAGTTGGCTGGTGAGGCAGCGCCAGAGGTGGAGTTGGCTGGCTAGGCAGGGCAAGAGGCGGAGTTGGCTGGTGAGGCAGGGCAAGAGGCGGAGTTGGCTGGTGAGGCAGGGCAAGAGGCGGAGTTGGCTGGCTAGGCAGAGCCAGAGGCGGAGTTGGCTGGCGAGGCAGGGCCAGAGGCAAAGTTGGCTGGCGAGGCAGGGCCAGATGCAAAGTTGGCTGGTGAGGCAGGACCAGAGGTACAGTTGGCTGGCTAGGCAGGGCCAGAGGTGGGGTTGGCTGGCTAGGCAAGGCCAGAGGCGAAGTTGGCTGGCTAGGCAGGGCCAGAGGTGGGGTTGGCTGGCTAGGCAGGGCCGGAGGCGGGGTAGCCGGGCGTCAGAAGTAGTCCCGACGTCGTGAGTCGTCGTTAATGAACGAAGGGTTCCATTGGGCGGGATAGATACAGGAGTGACGGGAGCCTGGCAGGCCAGAGAACGGGTAGAGGCCGTTACGCTCTAGGTCAGAGTTACGTAACGCAGGCTGCAACACAGATATGGGGTGGTCAGTATCAACGGGGAGGGGGGGGGGGAGAAAGAGAGCGGTGTAGGCTAATCCTTACCTGCTATGGTGGACCAAAAATAACAAACATAGTGGCCCTTCTGTCTAATTGGTTTGTCTATTGTCTTCTAGAGAAATGCTATGTTTATGTGTTAACATTGTGTTTTGTTTCTTTATGTACCGCTAGATGTCTGTGCTTATAGAGAATAGATGTTTATACATAGAGTACATAGACGTATACTGTATGTACTGAGTAGTAGTTTCTATATGTACAGTGTAGTAGTTTCTATATGTACAGAGTATAGTTTCTATATGTACAGAGTAGTAGCTTTTATACGTACAGAGTAGTAGATTCTATATGTACAGAGTAGTAGTGTCTATACATACAGAGTAGTAGATGTCTGTCATTTGTAGCAGGTTCTTGGTGCTACCGTTCTCCTGCATCTCGATGGCCTCTCTCCCCCACTCCATAGAAACACGGTTACTCTTTGGGAACTCTGCGTACGGCGACATTTGAAAATCGCCACTTTTGAAAATGATCTTGTTGATGTCATTCTTGTCTTTCCTGTAAAGGGATACACAAAATATTATAAGTTCACTCAATTATTTTATAAACACTTATAACAGTTATTACAAAATGTGTGGTCAATTAAATTTTTCCAATATGGCACAACATGGACTGAGAATAAGGAATTAGTGGTTGTCCTCTTACTACTGTGTTATTAAATGGTTATAACTACAGCAATAGTGTCATGGAATCTTACTTGCAGCAGGTGACAATGAGAGCGATGATGAGAACAAGGAGTAGGGCACCCCCTACTGGCGATACCACCACAGCTATCAGCTTGTAGACTAGAAGACAAAATGTTATGATTAAACTGGAGGTCTACGCTGTGACTGTGAGTGCAGAAAGAATAACCATGACAACAACTAAGGAGTTAAGTGACTCAAATGTTGTCTTGATTCTCCATTATATATTTTTCTCACACTTTTTAAATGATCATTTAAGTCATTAAAGTCTCAGACTTACAATTTCCACAGTTGAATCCTCCAAATCCAAATGTGCACCTGAAAGATATAAACAACCAAATATAAGACCAAAAAATCATGAATAACATGTATTAATGGAATGGTCCAGTGGATTAGATGATTAGAGTTGTCACTACTTACCTGACACAGGTTCCATTGACCCGTTTCAGACCATCACCGCATTCTGTAAGATGTCATTTTACAATCATTTCAAAGCAACAACATTTTTGTTTTATAAAACATTTTCTTTTCAAAAAGCTGCCTGCTAAAATGAAAATAAATAAAGTAAATTTGACATAAGATATGTTTGACTGAGGCTGGGTCATATTCACAAGGCACCAAAACGAAGAAAACGCACTGAAACCCCGCAGGGAATACGTGTTTTTTGTTTTGCATTGCAAAACGTTTTGCTATGGTATGCTTTAACGTCTGCTTGCTCCACCCTTACAGGCCTCACCTAGACAAGATGTAGGACTACCCTCCACCTTATCCTCGTTTCAGGCCTCACCTAGGCAAGATGTAGGACTTACCCTCCACGTTATCCTTGTTTCAGGCCTCACCTAGGCAAGATGTAAGACTACCCTCCACCTTATCCTCGTTTCAGGCCTCACCTAGGCAAGATGTAGGACTACCCTCCACCTTATCCTCGTTTCAGGCCTCACCTAGACAAGATGGAAGACTACCCTCCACCTTATCCTCGTTTCAGGCCTCACCTAGGCAAGATGTAGGACTACCCTCCACCTTATCCTCGTTTCAGGCCTCACCTAGGCAAGATGTAGGACTACCCTCCACCTTATCCTCATTTCAGGCCTCACCTAGGCAAGACAGAAGACTACCCTCCACCTTATCCTCGTTTCAGGCCTCACCTAGGCAAAATGTAGGACTACCCTCCACCTTATCCTCGTTTCAGGCCTCACATAGGCAAGATGTAGGACTACCCTCCACCTTATCCTCGTTTCAGGCCTCACCTAGGCAAGATGTAGGACTACCCTCCACCTTATCCTCGTTTCAGGCCTCACCTAGGCAAGATGTAGGACTACCCTCCACCTTATCCTCATTTCAGGCCTCACCTAGGCAAGACAGAAGACTACCCTCCACCTTATCCTCGTTTCAGGCCTCACCTAGGCAAAATGTAGGACTACCCTCCACCTTATCCTCGTTTCAGGCCTCACATAGGCAAGATGTAGGACTACCCTCCACCTTATCCTCATTTCAGGCCTCACCTAGGCAAGACGGAAGACTACCCTCCACCTTATCCTTGTTTCAGGCCTCACCTAGGCAAGATGTAGGACTACCCTCCACCTTATCCTCGTTTCAGGCCTCACCTAGGCAAGATGTAGGACTACCCTCCACCTTATCCTCGTTTCAGGCCTCTCCTAAGCAAGATGGAAGACTACCCTCCACCTTATCCTCGTTTCAGGCCTCACCTAGGCAAGATGGAAAACTACCCTCCACCTTATCCTCGTTTCAGGCCTCCCCTAGGCAAGATGTAGGACTACCCTCCACCTTATCCTCGTTTCAGGCCTCACCTAGGCAAGATGTAGGACTACCCTCCACCTTATCCTCATTTCAGGCCTCACCTAGGCAAGACAGAAGACTACCCTCCACCTTATCCTCGTTTCAGGCCTCACCTAGGCAAAATGTAGGACTACCCTCCACCTTATCCTCGTTTCAGGCCTCACATAGGCAAGATGTAGGACTACCCTCCACCTTATCCTCGTTTCAGGCCTCACCTAGGCAAGACGGAAGACTACCCTCCACCTTATCCTCGTTTCAGGCCTCACCTAGGCAAGACGGAAGACTACCCTCCACCTTATCCTCGTTTCAGGCCTCACCTAGGCAAGATGTAGGACTACCCTCCACCTTATCCTTGTTTCAGGCCTCACCTAGGCAAGATGTAGTACTACCCTCCACCTTATCCTTGTTTCAGGCCTCACCTAGGCAAGATGGAAGACTACACTCCACCTTATCCTCGTTTCAGGCCTCACCTAGGCAAACTGTAGGACTACCCTCCACCTTATCCTCGTTTCAGGCCTCACCTAGGCAAGATGGAAGACTACCCTCCACCTTATCCTCGTTTCAGGCCTCCCCTAGGCAAGATGTAGGACTACCCTCCACCTTATCCTCGTTTCAGGCCTCACCTAGGCAAGATGTAGGACTACCCTCCACCTTATCCTCATTTCAGGCCTCACCTAGGCAAGACAGAAGACTACCCTCCACCTTATCCTCGTTTCAGGCCTCACCTAGGCAAAATGTAGGACTACCCTCCACCTTATCCTCGTTTCAGGCCTCACATAGGCAAGATGTAGGACTACCCTCCACCTTATCCTCGTTTCAGGCCTCACCTAGGCAAGACGGAAGACTACCCTCCACCTTATCCTCGTTTCAGGCCTCACCTAGGCAAGACGGAAGACTACCCTCCACCTTATCCTCGTTTCAGGCCTCACCTAGGCAAGATGTAGGACTACCCTCCACCTTATCCTTGTTTCAGGCCTCACCTAGGCAAGATGTAGTACTACCCTCCACCTTATCCTTGTTTCAGGCCTCACCTAGGCAAGATGGAAGACTACACTCCACCTTATCCTCGTTTCAGGCCTCACCTAGGCAAACTGTAGGACTACCCTCCACCTTATCCTCGTTTCAGGCCTCACCTAGGCAAGATGTAGGACTACCCTCCACCTTATCCTTGTTTCAGGCCTCACCTAGGCAAGACGGAAGACTACCCTCCACCTTATCCTCGTTTCAGGCCTCACCTAGGCAAGATGGAAGACTACCCTCCACCTTATCCTCGTTTCAGGCCTCACCTAGGCAAGATGTAGGACTACCCTCCACCTTATCCTCGTTTCAGGCCTCACCTAGGCAAGATGTAGGACTACCCTACACCTTATCCTCATTTCAGGCCTCACCTAGGCAAGACAGAAGACTACCCTCCACCTTATCCTCGTTTCAGGCCTCACCTAGGCAGGACTGGTCCTCAGGGTTGAGTTTGAAGTACCCTGGTTGACAATGGCAGTAGGCTGTCCCATTGGAGTCGACACAGAAGGAACGCTCTAGGTGACACTGGGTATTCTGGGCCAGACACAGACTCTCAACTGAGGGGCAGAGAGGGGTAGATTAGGATGGGAGAGGGGTAGATTAGGATGGCTGTAGCAGGGTCAGGTATTAAATGTAAAACATGCTAATGTCATACATTGATGTTCATTGTTTTTTGGGCTAGAAAATGCTAAAGTTAGCAGATGGTGTCAGTGACGGCGTACACAAACCCAATGCATGGATTGAATTCTGCCGCCTTTGTCCCCACAGGCTGCTTACAAGGTAACAAAACAAATATGTCATTTTGAAATTAGGATGAACTAATCCTTTAAGACTGTGATTAGGGGAAAGAGATGAGGATGGGTCATGAAGCTGAGGGTGAAAGAAGGGAAGACGGTGGATGGAGGAAGTTGAGAGAGGAAGATGGAGGTAAGAGAGTGCTGTTACCGTGATAGGAGCACTGGTGAGTGACCACCACTCTGCTGTGTCCAGCAGTGCTGTTACAGTTGTTCAGAGACATCTGTATGCTGACACCGTTATAGTCATTCAGGGTAAGAGTTAGGGTTAGAGTAAAGAGGAGAGGATTGGTCATGAAGACGAGGGAGGAGGACTGAGGATGATGAATGGAGGAAGACGAGCGGGGCGGCAGGTAGCCTAGTGGTTAAGAGTGCTGGGTAATTAACCGAAAGGTCACTGGTTCAAATCCCTGAGTTGACTAGATAAAAAATAAATGAGAGCACATGACAGAGGGATGTAGAGAGTGCTGTACCTTGATAGGAGAGCTGGTGAGTGACCACCACTCTGCAGTGTCCAGCAGTGCTGTTACAATTGTTCAGAGACATCTGTATGCTGTCATAGACCTCAGAGCTGGTCACGTCAGCAGAGAGGGAGAACATGTTGACAGCAGAGATATGAACTCCGTCTTCCCCTCTGGAACACACACACATGACAGCAAACTTGATTTAAAGTCCATTTAAAGCGTCAAGAGTTGTAAAGTTGTTGTTCTATTGAACATACATTACAATAAAGTCCTTTTAAATGTATCAAGAGTGTATTGGTATTGCTTGATTTTTTATTACACTTTACATGCAATGTTGTCATGCATGTTGTGCAAAGACAATCTTATGGGGGAAGAAGAAACTCACTTTTTACTCAAAGTAGAACGCCGGTAACCATGCAGAATTGATAATGAGGCATTGAGCTGTAAAAAAGAAAAAAGCGTGAGGGCTAAATATTATTAGTTGGGCATGATCACATTTAATTATTTATAATACATGAACTATTTCTTCCTTACATTCCTAATACATCTATCAAATTGATTGAACAGGCTTGCTGCATCATTACAACAAATACACAATACACAATGTCAGTGATAGTCATTCCTCTTTCCACACTAGGGTTGCAAAACTCCCGGTAATCTAGCAAACATACCAACATTCTTGAGAGATTCCAAAATTACTAGTTACAGGGAATATTCAGGGATGCATACAGGGAATATTCAGGGATGCATACAGGGAATATTCAGGGATGCATATAGGGAATATTCAGGGATGCATACAGGGAATATTCAGGGATGTATGCAGGGAATATTCTGGGATATATATAGGGAATATTCAGGGATGCATACAGGGAATATTCAGGGATGTATACAGGGAATATTCTGGGATGTATACAGGGAATATTCTGGGATGTATACAGGGAATATTCTGGGATGTATACAGGGAATATTCAAGGATGTATACAGGGAATATTCTGGGATGTATACAGGGAATATTCAGGGATGTATACAGGGAATAGTCTGGGATGTATACAGGGAATATTCAGGGATGTATACAGAGAATATTCTGGGATGTATACAGGGAATATTCAGGGATGTATACAGAGAATATTCTGGGATGTATACAGGGAATATTCAGGGATGTATACAGGGAATATTTTGGGATGTATACAGGGAATATTCGGGGATGTATACAGGGAATATTTGGGGATGTAAACAGGGAATATTCTGGGATGTATACAGGGAATATTCAGGGATGTATACAGGGAATATTCAGGAAGGTAAACAGGGAATATTCAGGGATGTATACAGGGAATATTCTGGGATGTATACAGGGAATATTCTGGGATGTAAACAGGGAATATTCTGTGATGTATACAGGGAATATTCAGGGATGTATGCAGGGAATATTCAGGAAGGTATACAGGGAATATTCAGGGATGAATACAGGGAATATTCTGGGATGTATACAGGGAATATTCAGGAAGGTATACAGGGAATATTGAGGGATGTATACAGGGAATTTCAGAAAGGTATACAGGGAATATTCCCTCCTTCTGCAACTCCCAGCCTGTCCCTGTCCTTACCAGCTGGTTGATCTCTCTCTGGATCTCATGCAGTGTGGCGCTCCTGGAGAGCAGTGGGTCATAGTGAGAGTTGTTGACACTGAACGTCCCCAAGAAAGTTTTTGCTGTAGAGGTAAACAGACACGGTGGTTAACTAAGGTTCAAGACTGTCTCTAAAGTTTACAGTCATTTCTTTCAACTAATGAAATATAGCAAACCCTTTATTGAGAATGAATACATCAATAAGATTAGTAGTGTCTAATAACATAACCCAGGGTCCCCCAACTGGCAACCCCTGCATCGAATTTGCCCCGTGGGTGGTTTAATTATTTGTTCCAAAGTATTCTGACGCATAATAGAGAGAAACGTGATCGTATACAAATGTAAGCAAGGTTGGAAATCATGTTTGAGTAAAATATTATATCTGTTTGGGCTAATAGTAGTCAATTTGCAGTCTACAAATTATTTGTAATTATGTTCCACCCCCCAATCATCTTGTTATGAAAAAAAATCTACAATCTAGTTGATGATGGCTGACATAACCTATAACATAACCTGATCAACCACACAAGCCACGGCCTGTTCACCTCGCTATCATCCAGAAGGATCAAAGCTGGGACCGACAGACTGAAAAACAGCTTCTATCTCAAGGCCATCAGACTGTTCAATAGCCATCACTAGCTGGCTTCCACCCGGTTACTCAACCCTGCACCTTAAGAGGCTGCTGCCCCATATACATAGACTTGGAATCACTGGCCACTTTAATAATGGAACAATAGTCACTTTAATAATGTTTAAATAATGTTTACATACTGCTTTATTCATCTCATACTGTATGTATATACTGTATTCTATTCTACTGTATTTTAGTCATTGCCACTCCGACGTTGCTCGACCTAATATTCATATATTTATTAATTCCATTCTTTTAGACGTGTGTGTATTGTTATGAATTGTTAGATACTACTGCACTGTTGGATCTAGGAACACACGCATTTCGCTACACCCACAATTGCATCTGCTAAATATGTGTATGTGACCAATCAAATTTGATTTGATCTAATATAACCTAAACAAGGCCCTACGTATTGTTTATATTGTCATGTGATATGAGACTTGTAAATAAAGCATGTATGTTTAGTTGTATGTAGTGCAACTGGCTTACTTTAACATCACCCCAAAAATAAAGAGCTAAATATTGTTTATATTTTTATCGTCATATGAGACTGTAAACAAAGGCTGTGTGTACTGTTTGTTAAGCCGTACCTCGCGTGCAGTCTCGTCCGTTCTCAATGTCAAGGCCCAGGGGACACTCGCAGCTGAAGGAGCCCCTGGTGTTAACACACGTAGAGTCACTGGGACATGGGCCCGAGGGGCCGGGGCCAATCTCACACTCATCCACATCTGGACACAGCAGAGACAGAGGACAGAGAGGGCAGTGTGAACATAGAGGACAAGATGACTATAGTGAATACAATCAGCAATATAAAGACATTTTCACATCTGGACAAACAAAGCAACACAGATACATAGACAGAGGACAAGGACAGAGGACAGCTGACAGAGGACAGGTGACAGAGATCAGTTACATAAAACTGCACAAAACTTGAATCATTAAACCCTCACTAAAACTCTCTCTGGTCCTGGGCCAAGAGACTTGGGGCTCTATAGCTGCTGCATTAGGCATCCATTTCCCTATGGGTTGTATACAGGTTGTTCACACCTCTGTTACTCGGCCAGGTTGCTAGGGTCACCTAGACTCAATCATGGACACTCTTAATGACTGTTGTGGTTGCTTTGCGTGATGTATTGTTGTCTCTACCTTCTTGCCCTTTGTGCTGTTGTCTGTGCCCAATAATGTTTGTACCATGTGTTGTGCTGCTACCATGTTGTGCTGCTGCCATAGAAAGAGGAGTGAGAGGCCCCGGTGCACAACTGAGCAAGAGGACAAGTACATTAGAGTGTCTATTTTGAGAAACAGACGCCTCACAAGTCCTCAACTGGCAGCTTCGTGAAATAGTACCCGCAAAACACCAGTCTCAACGTCAACAGGGAAGAGGCGACTCCAGGATGCTGGCCTTCTAGGCAGAGTTGCAAAGAAAAAGTCATATCTCAGACTGGCCAATAAAAAGAAAAGATTAAGATGGGCAAAAGAACACAAACACTGGACAGGTGAACTCGGCTGGGAATGATAGGTTGAACTCACCCTCATTGCAGCTAGGTCCTGTCCATGCTGACAGACAGTAACAGGTGAATTCCCTCCCTCCATAGGTCTCTCTACACCCACCTCCGTTCAGACAGGGGTTGGGCTCACAGGCACTACCTAAAGAAGAGAGATGGATTCAGACTGATGTACTGCATCTCATATCAATGCAGTTCATAGATTTTCTTCATTGTTCCAAACAACAGTCATTAGGATTTGGGAATACACACATCTTAATTCCACGTTTCCAGCTAAATTCAAGGAAAAACTAACTTTAGCAGAATAAAAGTTTTAAAAGATATACTGTTGACAAACCTGGTGTCTGAGGTGTAGATCTGATGTCCATTGGAGCTGTGGTCACTTCTACCTCAGTGGTCCCCCTGTCAGTGTGTTTCCCTGTAGTGTGCAGTTCCACTGTGCTCCTGGTGGTGGTGCTGTGGCTGTAAGAAGAGGAGGCTGTAGTAGTGGTGGTGGTGATGTCCTGGCCGCTGTGGGGCGTGGTGTTCCCCGGTGTGGCCGTGCTGGTCTCCAGGTGCAAGGTGGTTACATCGGTGAAGCTGGTGACGTCGGTGAAGCTCACCCCTGTTGAGGGCTCCTGGGTCTGGGTCTGAAGTGTAGCTGGGCGCTGGGGGGTTGAAGCCAGGGTCTGGAGACCCAGAGTGGTCTCAGTGGTAATGGTGGTAGGGATGGTGGTGGGTTGAGTCTGGGCTTCGACGGAGGTGGTGCTAAGTTGAACCATCCTTGTCGTAACCAGAGGGGGTGTCAGTGTGGTGCTGGTTGCTGTAGTAAATCTGTAGGTCTCCTCCTCAGTGACCTGTGACGTCATCATAACGGTAACAGATGTGGTGGACATCAGGACCTCTGTGGTCACCGCCGGCGATGGCTGCTCTGTCTTGGGGACAAAGGGAGGCTGGCTTGAGATGAACCGGGACAGGGAGTCGTCCAGAGCGGTGGCACTTTCTCGTAGCGTCGGGTGAGCAGTAGTTAGAGCCAGACCTACGATGGTAGGTGTGTCCTCTGTGTGGAGTGATGTGACTCCTTCTGTCTCACCCTGGCTCCCCTGGGTGCTGAGGGCACCTGTGGAGGACTCTGTGGACGTGCCAGACCCGGTGACCATGATGGAGGGAGTATCTCTATCTCCTCCCTGAGAGGTGTTGGTGCTGGGATGGCTGGGTCCTTCTGAAAACAGGAAGGGGGGCTGTGAAGAATCAGGGACCCCATCTTCTGTCTGGGACGTCCTGCCGCTGGAGGGCTGACTGGAGTCTGTTGTGTCTGTGTCCTGTCTGCTGTGGTTATCAGCCACGCTGAGAGGGGGGGTGGAGTAGGGGGTTCCCTCCGAAATCAGAGAGGTGAGGTCCTGCTGTTGGGTCACATTGGGGGGTTCAGTCAGCGGGTTGGTCCCTCTGGAGGACAAACCACCAGGCCTCTCTGTTTAGAATAAGTAGAAGAAGAGGAAGAGGGAGAAGAAGATTACTTTTTGTCCATTTACAACATGAGAAATGGAAATTAGTATTTTGCATATCCCATTCTCCCCGGTAGACATATACATACTGTATATACATATACACAAAGAGGGAATTTCAGAAGGTTGTTTACCTTGTGAAGAGTTGGTGTTGGAGTGGGGGTGAGAGTCAGACCCAGACGTAGCGTCATGCCCATGGTCAGGTCCAGTGGAGGGTATCCTGTCGGTGACATCCCCAGCCCCGGCACCGGTGCGGCTGGTCGGGAGGCCCAAGGTGGAGTCCTTAGGGTACATGGAGGTGCTGCTGGAGCTCACAGACAGTAAGGTCCTCTCTCCCGCTCGACTCATAGTGGAGGAGATGTAGGTGCGGTCGGTGTGGACAGGGATGGGGAGAGCCATGGTTCCTAGGTCGGTCCACTGTTCTTGCCTGAGAGTATCTGTTGACTGTCCTTGGCCGAGACCCACGGTGCCTTGGTTTGTGGAGTGGTCCTCTCTGAGACCCATGGTGCCACGGATTGTGGACTGGTCCTCTCTGAGGCCCACAGTGCCTTGGTTTGTGGACTGGTCCTCGCTGAGACCCATGGTGCTTTGGGTTGTGGATTGGTCCTCTCTGAGATCCACAGTACCTCGGTTTGTGGACTGGTCCTCTCTGAGACCCATGGTGCCTCGGGTTGTGGGCTGGTCCTCGCTGAGACCCACGGTGCCTCGGTTTGTGGACTGGTCCTCTCTGAGACCCACAGTACCTCGGTTTGTGGACTGGTCCTCTCTGAGGCCCTCAGTGCCTTGGTTTGTGGACTGGTCCTCTCTGAGACCCACGGTGCCTCGGTTTGTGGACTGGTCCTCTCTGAGACCCACAGTACCTCGGTTTGTGGACTGGTTCTCTCTGAGGCCCTGAGTGCCTTGGTTTGTGGACTGGTCCTCACTGAGACCCATGGTGCCTCGGATATTGGACTGGTCCTCTCTGAGGCCCTCAGTGCCTCGGTTTGTGGACTGGTCCTCACTGAGACCCATGGTGCCTCGGATATTGGACTGGTCCTCGCTGAGACCCAACGTGCCCCGGTTTGTGGACTGGTCCTCGCTGAGACCCAACGTGCCCCGGTTTGTGGACTGGTTCTCGCTGAGACCCACGGTGCCTTGGGTTGTGGATTGGTCTTCTCTGAGATCCACAGTACCTCGGTTTGTGGACTGGTCCCCTCTGAGACTGCTGTCAGCATCAGGGCTGTCCTGAGGTGGTCTGGCTTCCGTAACAGACACAGACCTAAGTTCTACTGAGCGTTTTGTTTCAGTCAAAGCCCTGAGCTGTGCTGGGAGCCCAGAGTAGGCCTCTGGTAGGTGGTCTGGTGTTAGTCTGGTCTTGTCCTCCCACTGTGTGGTAGCCTCTGTAGACACTACAATGGTAGAGCTCCTCTGCTCCGTCGACAAACCAAGGGTCCCTTCTGATGTCCAACTGGTTGAGCCCGAGGAGAGACGTATGTTTTGTTCAGTGGCTGAAGAATAAATATATAAATACAATTCAAAAAGGATGACAGGTATGTGTTTTCTGTATTCAAGGAAAGCTATGTGAAACATAGGCCTACATAAAAAGTTGGGAAGAAAGACACCCAAAACAAAACCCTAAATGTCTGGACCACCAGATGGCCCCGGAGAGGTTTTATCTTGCTTCAAACTCTAAAAGGGAAGATGTCAGGAGTTGCTGCCTGCAGCTGTTCTGATTTTGGGTGGAGAACAATTGGCAGCCAGGCCTGTCTACCCTAACAAAAGCCTGGGCCCTAAATATGGAGGTGACTCTGGCCTTTGGGACTTTGCCATTTCCTTCCTTAAGCTGACATAGCAGAAGCCATAGATGTTATAATACTGTCAAACTGCAGACGTTGTTTGGGTTCATATTGAAGCAGAGTTTGCTCTCTGGCTCACAGTTTTTTGGGGCTTTTTGAAAACAGTCAGTTAAAGACATGCTCCGCTAGTATTTTTTAAACCTCCCACTTTGTGATGGATGTGTCAATGTGTAGTTCATACATGCATAATCTATAAGCAGAATTACTGTTTTACCTCAATTAGCCACGAAATCCCTAGTTTGAAAGTGACCGTTTTTTGGAAGATGCCATCTTGCCTACATTTACCCCTATTTGGACAGCCCTCTAGCAATTTGAGTTTCAGCCAATGAGCTTCAGCCCTTCGCCATTTAAGTGACAGCTAGCAAGACGCACACACAGTAGAGCGAGAGAGAGAGAGAGCAATGACAGGGTGCACATATGTGACTCATTTCAGGAAACTGGGCGTATGTCGAGAGTCACTAATTGACAGGAGAGCCATTTGAACGTAAACTATTATTTATTTATCAAAATGTGGTTTTTGGCAGAAATGCCTTCTGGAACTTGTGAACTTTCATGTGCCTTAATAACAAACTTGTATCCCATCTGTAAACGAATAAAATGGTTAAATTATGAGCCTAGTTGGTTTAGCCATGGAAAAAGCAAGGAACCTTCCCGCTAGCCATGATTGGCAGAGATAATGGATGGGCTGGACATACTGGCAGATGGGTTCGGAATGGTCTGCCATGTAGCATGCTTCTGTCTATAACATGAGCTGGTCAGTATTTGTAGATAATCCTTTCTAACACTGCTTTTTTTTAAGATATCAAAGTGTTGCTCTCCACTTTCTGGAGGACCGAGTTTTGAAATCAGTGGAAGGCCTGGTGGAATTAGAGTATGATAGCTAAGAAGATGGAGAAATTTCTGGTCATTGATTGCAAATATGCAGTGGGAGTCGAAAAGAGAACACAGAAAGCTGTATAAAACACCTGTCTCCGGATTACATCTTCAAACTAAGGGCAACCATGGCATCCGCGACAGAGAGGGAGAAACGTCCATACATGTATACAGGTAAGACAAGCTAGCTACATTTTCAGATATTACACATTTCTAATTTTGTCAGAAAATAATTTTCATTTCAAGTTAAAGCATACTGTTAGGTAGCTAGCTAACATCAGCTGTATGGCTCGCTAGCTAACGTTACGTGTATGATCTGTGACAACGCTCTGAGGTTATGAACACCCAGGGTGCACTCTGGCACTCCAGATTGAATGAATTAATACACCTGTAGTATAAACCAGCCTTTAGTCTTGAAATCTTTGGTTGATTATTACATGGCCTCACATGTGAATCCTTAAAGAGATGAGCGGGGCTAAGGCTTAAGAGGGTAAAAACGATGCAAAATGGGTGTAGACAAAGAAGAGCTCTCCAGTAGGTTTACAAAAACATTCAAGTGCCATTTTCTCAAAAGTGAGGTTACAGGTTTATCAACTTTCAAAGCAGAATTACTTTCCCATTGTTCCTCAACTGTAGTGTATGATATGCCATTTTCTAGCTCTGTCTCTACTTTTATCCAATGTAAAACATAAGACCGAATCAAGCCGGTCGGTCACATTTATACACATTTGTTACGTAGTACACAGGTTTTGGGGACTAAAGGCTAAAAAGTATACAAATCTCATTTAAATCTAACAATTAATTGGTATGTTCATTGCTTTATTTTTTTCCAATTAAGTTTCCGTTTGTAAAGATACATGACTAGGCCTCCTACTACTAACATATGTCAGTTCTAAGCCTCCTACTACTAAAATATGGCAGTTGTAGGCCTCTTACTACTAAGATATGTCAGTTCTAGGCCTCCTATTACTAAAATATGGCAATTGTAGGCCTCCTACTACTAAGATATGTCAGTTCTAGGCCTCCTATTACTAAAATATGGCAGTTCTAGGCCTACTACTACTAAGATATGGCATTTCTAGGCCTCCTAGTACTAACATATGGCAGTTCTAGGCCTCCTATTACTAAAATATGGCAGTTCTGGGCCTCCTATTACTAAAATATGGCAGTTCTAGGCCTCCTACTACTAAGATATGGCAGTTCTAAGCCTCCTACTGCTAAGATGTGGAGGTTCTAGGCCTCCTACTACTAAAATATGGCAGTTCTAGGCCTCCTACTACTAAGATATGGCAGTTCTAAGCCTCCTACTGCTAATATGTGGAGGTTTTAGGCCTCCTACTACTAAGATATGGCAGTTCTAGGCCTCCTATTACTAAAATATGGCAGTTCTAGGCCTCCTACTACTAAGATATAGCAGTTCTAGGCCTCCTATTACTAAAATATGGTAGTTCTAGGCCTCATACTACTAAAATATGGTAGTTCTAGACCTCCTACTACTAAGATATGGCAGTTCTAGGCCTCCTATTACTAAAATATTGCAGTTCTAGGCCTCCTATTACTAAAATATGGCAGTTCTAGACCTCATACTACTAAGATATGGTAGTTATAGACCTCCTACTACTAAGATAGGGCAGTAGTTCTTGGCCTACACGTGCAGATGACACATGTAGGCTATTTCATGGTATGAGAACAAAACAGACACCCCGGGTGTGCTGTGTTCCTGTCCGTATCACCACTACTACTAGGGCCTACAAACTCCACCTAGGCCTAAAGCTGGGTTTATGGATGGTCTGGGGCCTGAAATCTCCACCCCTCTACTCTGTGGCAGCCTGCCTGTTTGTCTGCCTGTCTGTCAGCCTGGCACTTCTCCACTAACTCAACACTGCTGCTGGGGAGCTTTGGAACAATAACCTACTGCCACTGCCAAGGAAGAGCGCTGTCTGTGCTAGATAACATCCTGAATGTAACACATAGCAATGACACAGTCAAACAGTCAGGCTGTCAGACAGTATGCAGATAGCGGGAAGAAGAGTACAGCAACGGTACAGTCATTCCACAGAGAGAGAGACCTAGGATGCGTCCCAAATGGCACCGTATTCCCTATATAGTGCACTACTTTTGACCAGAGACGCACAGTGCCATCAGAAAGTATTCATAGCCCTTGACTTATTCCACATTTTGTTGTGTTACATACAGCCTGAATTCAAAAGTCATTAAATATATTTTATCACACATCTACACACAATACCACATAATGACAAAATTAAAACACGTTTTTAGAAATAAACAATTCACACCCCTGAGTCAAAACATGTTAGAATCACCTTCGGCAGCAATAACAGCTGTGAGTCTTTCTGGGCAAGTCTCTTTGACCTTTGCACACCTGGATTGTATAATATTTGCCCATAAAATAAAGGTTAAATAAATTAAATGAATATAATTTTCAAAATTCTTCAAGCCCTGTCAAATTGGTTGTTGATCATTGCTAGAAAAACATTTTCAAGTCTTGCCATAGATTTTCAAGCAGATTTAAGTCAAAACTATAACTCGGCCACTCAGGAACATTCACTGTCTTCTTGTTTTAGTTATTGTCCTGCTGAAAGGTGCATTAATCTCCTAGTGTCTTGTGGAAATCTACAATTTTGCCTTTCAGTTTATTTTTTATCCTGAAAAACTCCCCAGTCCCTAATGATTACAAGCATACCCATAACATCACAAAGCCACCACTATGCTTGAAAATATGGAGAGTAGTACTCAGTAATGTGTTGTATTGGACTTGCCCCAAACATAACACTTTGTATTCAGGACAAAAAGTGAATTGCTTTGAAACATTTATGTTATGGTATTACTTCAGTGCCTTGTCGCAAACAGGATGCATGTTTGGGAATATTTTATTCTGTAGAGACTTCCTTCTTTTCACTCTGTCAATTAGTTTAGTTTTGTGGAACCTACCTGGTCTTTGTGGTTGAATTTCCATTTGAAATTCACTGCTCGGCTGAGGGACCTTACAAATAATTGTACGTGTGGGGTACAGAGATGAGGTATTAATTCAAAAATCATGTTAAATACTATTATTGCACACAGTGTGTTCATGCAACTTATTATGTGACTTGTTAAGCAAGTTTTTACTCCTAAAATTATTTAAGATTGCCATAACAAAGGGGTTGAGTACTTATTGACTCAAGACATTTCAGCTTTTCATTTTTAATTAACTTGTAGACATTTCTAAAAACATAATTTCACTTTGATATTATGGGGTATTGTGTCTAGGTGTCAAATGTCTAGGTGATGCGGGTAAGGCGGAGTCAGGCGCAGGACACAGAGATGAGTAATAACCGTTACTTTACTCAAAAACAATATTCCATAAAGGAGACAAAATAATCCAGGTCACAAAATGACACAACTTGACAATAACAAACACGCACAAAACCAAGGGGGAAAACCAGAGGGTTAAATAGGGAACAATGATTATGGAATGGAAACCAGGTGTGTATAATGAAGACAAAACAAATCGAAAACGAAACATGGATCGGTGGTGACGAGAAAACCGGTGACCGCCGAACGCCGCCCGAACAAGGAGAGGGACCAACTTCGGCGGAAGTCGTGACACTTGGCCAGTAACGCAAAAATCTCAATTTAATCCATTTCAAATTCAGGCTGTAACACAACACAATGTGGAAAAGGTCAAGGGGTGTGAATACTTTCTGAAGGCACTGTATGGGCCCTGGTCAAAAGTAGTGCAATATATAGGGAATATGGTTTCATTTGTGACACACTCTTAGAGAATTAGGCCATTTTCCTCTAAACTAAAGCTCTCTGGATGGAGTCCACTGGCCTAACTGGCTGGCTTATCCCTGCATTCAGTACACTGTAATCAAAAGCAGACTGGAATGGAGCACTATTGGTGCTGGCAGGACCAAGAAGTTAGCTTTTGTGTGTTTAGTTATTTTAATTGTTTTACTTCTGTGGCTCCCAGTTCATGATGATGATGAAATGGCTTCTATCCCAAATGGCATCCTATTCTCTTTATAGTGCATATATACCGAATTTTCATGGACACTTACACACACTTACTCACTTACACCAGTGAGTTGCCAGTGTTTAATGTTAATACAAACTCTCGTGTAATTGTGTTTGCATAGCTAGGGCTGACAGTAAAGGCGTCCACATGCTTCCCAGCCGAAAACGGTTTGGAAAAGTTTGTGCATATATTATGATGACATTTTGTGACATTTTTGTTCGTTTTGGACTTCAGTGAGGGTTTTTTCGGCTGTTCGTGCAGACACATTTTTTTCTGGAGGCAAGCCGAAGTTCGGAGCCGAAGTCTATGTCCCTTCATAGGTAATTGGTCAACAGTAGGGATTCTTCAATAAAGTCTTTGTTGTCATTCAATGAGATATGACTCATTTTCATGCACATTTTTTTCATTGCGTAATAATGCACCAAACATTGCGCGATTAAAATCTTCTCGGCAAAAATTCATGACAGATTTCTTGAGTTATCTTAGATTAATTCTGACTATTTTGAGGAAGTGTATACTGGCTATGACGTCTCAAAAGTGACAAACAGTATTATTGCCACTTTTTTCAAATGTTTCAAGTGAAGATCTTTTAAGGGAGTATGTGAGCACACTCTTTCGGTTCGGCTAGCCGAGTTTTGTCGAGGCCCAGCTGAACTGATGCATGCAGAATCAACAACCTCTGCATAATCAAAACAAATGCTTTGTGAGAAGGTGTTAAAGGTAACAGTCAGTCAGTGTTATGTAAATGCTGGCTGAAAAGTATCAGTGGCCTGGCTTTGGCCCCAGGTGAAAGCAGGTCTGCCGGAGCCATGGCCCAGTGAAACAGAGGTGCCGGCCCCCGTAGATGGAAACAGAAAATTCGGAGCCTTCTGGGTAAAACACTGGGGTAAATCCTGTATGGAAATGCATCATAACTTTTGACCGGCCTCTGGTCCTATTCCCTGGTCCCATTCCCTACATAGTGCACTACTTTTGACCAGGGTTTCAGGGCAAGCCATAAAGGTCCAGACTCAGACCTCTTGACAGTGACTTATAAAGTGGATGTGATAGTTGCCCATAGTATGTTGGCTGGAGTACATCTGTGACATCACACCTTCCCTGATCTAAAGCCAACTGTCACTCACGGAGTGGCTCTTGCTCTGCTGGCTAAAATGGTTGGCTTTGAGTTCTGTAGGCTTAGTGCATGCTGTTGTGCAGATGATTGCTGGTTTGCGCCCTGTTCGCCACAGAAGAGAATGCACTCTGTTACACTTCTATATGGAGAGATGACACTCTTCACCTTCTGGAAAAGCGGAAAATGTACCTCTCTCACAAACTCCAATGCAGACTGAGGCATTCTTCCGGTAAAGGCCTGAGAGACATTGTGGTTATCCCAGCTGTTGCCACCGATGTAGTGATTGAGAAGGGACAAAGAGAACTGGACTTGAGCCAGCAACCCTGCAGTTAATAGGCAAGCACACTGCCCCTGTGCCATAAAGGTTCAGACGTCTTGGCAGTGGCCGTAGTACGCTTACAAGGAAGCTATAATAACTAATGAACAATTATTCACCGAAAGAGTTAACACTTTCTCCACATGTAGTCACTGGCAATACCTCATAAGAATGTATGGAGGTAGACAACATTTCTAGCAGAGTCCTGAAACATGAGTCAACAAATACATTGATTGGTTTGAAAGGTATACCTTGGAAGTTGTTCAATACAAGGTGTATAATTCTAATCTACTTTAGGCTATCAGCTGCCTATGATATTTTAGAATAATGACTCAAATGATCACTATGAATTATACTATTATAAGAAGACCTTATTATGGCTTAGATAAGGCTACATCAAATGTCCATAGGCATATAAATGAATGACAGGGGACAAGGCCAGTTGATTTTATTTGAGGGGATGCCTGCACTAGATTACAAGAAAATAACCCACCAAAACCATCAAACAGGAGGGGGAAAACATGCTTGTGTCAGTGTGGAAAAACCACCAGGTTCAGGTGGGGAATTCCAAGTACAATTCTGATAGCCCACAGATATGGCCTTATATAACCTAGTCATTTAGTAAGTTAAATGTTGGTTTCTGACTGTCAGCAAATTACGCAATCATTGTATCCATATTTTAAATGTATCCATGTTTTTTCTTATTTTGTTCTGGGGTTATCAGCCTAAATGCCGTTATTTGAAATGAGTCCAAGTGGACCCAAGGAATGTTGATCAAGAATCATATAAACATGTAATAAACCATCCGTTATAGCTTCTACATACAATGATCAAATCATGACTGAGGTTTAAATATTGTCACTCTGCGCGACCCTTGCCACATAACGGGATGGGACAGTGTGTAGAAGAACTCTTGTCCCGTTTTCGAAGCCCAAGGGTGCACTCTTCCATATGTCTGTACCATACTGCACCTTACCTAATTTGTCTTCACTCAACGCCCGTGTCTCACTCTCATCGGAATGCCTGACTCTGTGGTGGAGTTCTGTTCCAGATGATGGTGATGATACCTCCCTAAAGTCCGTAGAAGTTGCCGGAGTAGTAAACAAGTATTTTGGTAAGGCAGTTATGGCAGTTATTTCTTCAGAGTTAGTAACCCGGGGAGAGAAGTATACCCCCGTTACCAGTGCCCTATCCATATCGTTGCTCCTGGAGGTGTAAATCCACGCATTGAGGGGTCTCAGAACGACCAAGAGAACCAACAGAGAAAGACGGGTTAGGACTACGTGACTCAAAAAGCAGGTTTCCATAATCATAACGACCCGTAAACGGCGGCGGGTAGGCGTATATTCCAAACAAGTAGCAGCGACGTGCCACCATCAGAAACTATATTTTTCAAAAATGTATAATTTTAAATACCTTCGGAGACCCTAAACATCAGTTGATCCGATGAATTTTAATACGTTTGCAGACCGTGAAGTGGTGCAGTGGTGCTGGAAACAGAAGCCTGTTATCACATCATAGGCGCCAAGCTCCTCCCACACACATCAGCGATAGTGGTTTCCACCCAATTCCGCCCTAGTAGGCTGAGGTTCCGCGGGATGTGGGCTATTGTTACACTCAACTAGACTTCAGAATATCAAGAATCTCTGAATCTGGTATTTTGCTGTGATTTCTTCAGTGTAAGATACTATAGTAGACTTTACATGCATGCCCACAAGTGTGGAGTGCAGACCTCTCAGATGAAATGTCGACTTGATATTTCTGCAAATGTTACATTGTTGCTAGTGAACAAAGTTCCAAATGGTTACAGTTGCTTGCAATGGGGACATCCCCAACCACACAGCTACATACAAGCAGATGAAGAAAGACATTCTAATGAGGTCGAACAGATTGGAAGTAAACATTCCATGGATTGCCTCACTCAGTCACAGAGACCTGTTGGTTGTTTTCTTGGTTGTTTTCGCTGCTCAGAGCGATATTGTACGAGTATTTCCTGAGTTCCTGAACATTTCCTGAACTTGGTTACAAAGACGTTGGTTACAAAGATGTATTTCATACATGATTGCATATAGCAATGATCTACATACTTGGTCTTCAAGACATCATGAATAAATATCATACAGTTATAGAGATGAATACATGAGATTACAAGATTTGGAGTGAACCTTTTACCTTCCCAAGCTACTCAGGGTGGTCCTAACACATCTGAATAAGCTGAAACGAGCTGCAGCTCCTGTAGGTATTCACAAAACATACTGTAATTTAATATATTACTATATTTAATATATTATAAACCATACATGTCAACACTAAACTTGAGTTAAGATGTGTCACTCTTTGCCACTCCAGAATAAAAATCTACTCCTCTGATATACAGTAGGAGATCGTTGTGTGACCTGTAAAATATGAAAACCATCTCACTACCCATGATACCTGTGGTACAAGCGGTGCCCATGTGTGATCTACAGTATGCCTCTGTCACAGTCTTGAGATAGGGAAGTAAGCAGGGCATTGTTTGCCTGGCGACCCAGAATCCTTGCTACGGCCAAACGCTAGGCCACGCCGAAGGTTGTTGCATAGACCCACTGAATGACAAACATAATCAGGATGGAACATAATGCCTGGACAGGGGGAAAACATGAGTAAATCAAGAAAATACATTTAGATACAATAGGGCAGAGGTGTGATACTACATGTTCAACTGGCTTACACCAATCAGTGCAATCTAGTGGTTGCAGAATTTGGCATAGAAGGAATCAGACATTGGTTGGAGATAGAGAGTGAGAGAAACGCGGGGGGTCGCAAGGTATTCAGACCCCTTGACGTGTTCCACCTTTTGTTAAGTTACATCCTTATTCTAAAATTGAGTAAATCGTTTTTTTCCCTCATCAATCTACCCCATGAAGACAAAGCAAAAACAGGTTTTAAAATATACAACTGATATATCAAGTATTAGACCCTTTAGTCAGTACTTTGTTGAAGCACCTTTGGCAGCGATTACAGTCTCGAGTCTTCTTGGGTATGACGCTACCAGCTTGTCACACCTGTATTTGAGGAGTTTCTCCCATTCTTCTGTGCAGATCCTCTCAAGTTTTGTCTGGGTGGATGGGGAGCATTGCTGCACAGCTATTTTCAGATCTCTCCAGAGATGCTCAATTGGGTTCATGTCCAGGCTCTGGCTGGGCCACTCAAGGACATTCAACAGACTTGTCCCAAAGCCACTCCTGCATTGTCTTGGCTGTGTGTGCTTAGAGTCATTGTCATGTTGGAAGGTGAACCTTTGTCCCAGTCTGAGGTCCTGTGAGCTCTGGTTCAGGTTTTCATCAAGGATCTTTCTGTAATTTGCTCCGTTCATCTTTGCCTCGATCCTGATTAGTCTTCCAGTCCCTGCCGCTGAAAACATCCCCACCGCATGTTGCTGCCACCACCTTGCTTCACCGTAGGGATGGTGCCAGGTCTCCTCCAGACATGACACTTGGCATTCAGGCCAAAGAGTTCAATCTTGGTTTCATCAGACCAGAGAATCTTGTTTCTCATGATCTGAGAGTCTTTAGGTACCTTTTGGCCAACTTCAAGCGAGAGAGCGAGAGGTCATGTGCCTTTTACCGAGGAGTGGCTTCCATCTGGCCACTCTACCATAAAGGCCTAATTGGTGGAGTGCTGCAGAGATGGTTGTCCTTCTGGAAGGTTCTCCCATCTCCATGGAGGGACTCCTCTTGGTCACCTTCCTGACCAAGACCCTTCTCCCCCGATTCTTGGTGGTTCCAAACTTCTTTGATTTAAGAATGACGTAGGCCATTGTGTTCTTGGGGACCTTCGATAATGCAGAATGTTTTGGTACCATTCCCCAGATCTGTGCATCGGCACAATCCTGTCTCAGCTCTACGGACAAGTCCTTTGACCTCATGGCTTGGTTCTTGCTCTGACATGCACTGTCAACTGTGGGAACTCATATAGACATGTGTGTGCCTTTCCAAATAATGCCCAATCAATTGAATTTACCACAGGTGGACTCCAGTCAAGTTGTGGAAACATCTCAAGGATAATCAATTGAAACAGGAAACACCTGAGCTCAATTTCGAGTCTCATAGCAAAGGGTCTGAATATTTATGTAAGAAAGGTATTTCTGTTTCATTTGTTTGTAAATTTGCAAACATTTCTAAAAACCTGTTTTTGCTTTGTCATTATGGGGTTTTGTGTGTAGATTGCATAGGAAATTGTTTTATTTAATCCATTTTAGAATAAGGTTGTAACGTAACAAAATGTGGAAAAAGTTAAGGGGTATGAATACTTTCCGGAATGCTCTGTACACTTCAACCATCCTGCCTTAACCACCACTGGTACTCTCTGGCGGTGTTCCAGGGCAACCTGGGCCAGCCCCATCCGTCTCCCTTCATCTCCCTTCCTGCATTTGTTCTAAGGCTTTGATTCAGGGCGAGATGTCTAGGGCCTGGTTCCAGCATGAAAACACACACACACACGCACACACACACACACACACACACACACACACACACACTACTGAGGGGCGTGGGGGCCGAGGAGAGGAAGTGGGGAGTCAGGGGGGTCAGTGTGCTGCGTTTCATAAGACACGACCAACCTTTAGACCGTTACGCTACACTCAACCTGCATCCCAAATGGCACCCTATTCCTTCGTAGTGCACTACTTTTGACCAGAGCCTATAGCATCTCTGTAGGCCAAAAGTAGTGCACTATATAGGAAATTGGGTGCCATTTGGATTGCCCCCTCAGTTCCTTCACTTCACTCTCTCTCTCTCTGTGAGGTTAGTTTACTCTACTGACCACTCTAAAATTAGGCCATTCTCTCACTGTTTCCCGTGGAACCCACCCATCGTACTGGTACCACACCCTCCCACTCGAGACAGACTACATTGTGTTTGATGGTTCTGATTTATAGCCAAAGAGAAAAACTTCAGTTTAAGTTATGTGACGGAAAACTGTTTGCAGCAAAATGTGTTTTTGCACTTATGTTAGTTATTTATTTAAGTGCTGATATAGGATCAGGTCCCTCTATCTATTTATCTTTATTCATTATGATCTAAAAGGCTAAACTGATCCTAGATCAGCACTCCTACTCTGAGACGCTTGAAACATAAAGCACCTGATCCATTTATCTTAATATTTTGTGATTCATGGATCATCCATCCAGCCTGCCAGGCTTATCCAACCCTTGTCCAAGGAAGGTCAGGGCTGGGATGACCCTCTCCTTGGCGATGACCTGGAGGATCCTGGGTGCCTTGTAGACCACCCATGCAGGAGGCCAGCGAGGAGATGTAGAGGCCCAGCAAAAACAGGAAATCCACCAAGGAGACCTGGGAAGTTGGAACAAAACCGGGAAAGAGATTAGTAAACTTTTCCCAGCTCAGTTCTGCTCAACCAACCCCTTATGAAAGCAGAACAATGTAGGCACTTTGAAAATTAGAACAACTTCATATATTAATTTGGTAACACATTACTTGCAGGCATTAAATAAAGTGTCACCATGAATTTTATCATTTTTTTAACACAAAAAAGAAATATGCTTGCAAACACCTTGGTGTACAGAATTTTATGATGTATATTTGTGCTGAGCTCTGTATTATTTCTGCTGTAGATAACATGTAGCTACACTTCAGCAGCAGATAGCCCATTCCTCTCAACCCCCCACTACACTACCACCCACTAATCCAACCCCCCACTAATCCGACCCCCACTACACTACCATCCACTAATCCAACCCCACACTACCCTACCACCCACTAATCCAACCCCCCACTACACTACCACCCACTAATCCAACCCCCCACTACACTACCACCCACTAATCCAACCCCCCACTACACTAGCACCCACTAATCCGACCCCCCACTACACTACCACCCACTAATCCGACCCCCCACTACACTACCACCCACTAATCCGACCCCCCACTACACTACCACCCACTAATCCAACCCCCCACTACACTACCACCCACTAATCCAACCCCCCACTACACTACCACCCACTAATCCAACCCCCCAACCTTACCACAGCTGAGCTGTCACTCCCTGTTTAGTGGATCAACCCCAGAGTGCCCACACCCCCTACTATCCCCTGCTGTATCTGGTGTGTGGACAGCTGTGACTGAGGATAGTGTGATGCTGTGGGTGTGAGGGTATTGACCCTTAGCTGTACAGCAGGGCTGTGCACAGACCTTTGCATGGGCAGGTGCTCAGTAAATTTGTAAAAATCCAACATATTTGTTTAGCATTTATTTCCTGCAAAAACACTCATCCCACTGTAAGCAAGCTACCTAGTGGGACGCAGGAGTCCCAATGTCAGCCCAATGTCCCAACAGACTCCCAGAACTTGTTGCGTCAAAGCTACCTAGCTAGTTTATTGCTCACTGGGACGGCAAATAGATGAGGGCTATCAGCTGATCATAGTGAATGTAGACTATGTAAATAAGCTAACTGTAAATAAGCTAAATAACTGCAAGCTATGCTGTTGTAACAATTTAAACTCTTTAACTGTGATTGGAGTTTGTTCTGCTGCACGATCTGCATTGTATGCCCATTTAAAAACAGTTGAATTGAACCCTTCCCTGTCTCTGACCGTGAGAGATGACACAAATGAAAGATATCCAGTGTGCCACTACTCATACTACCGCTAAGCGCCGGTAGCGTCTGAGTTCGCGTGGGGAGAGAGAATTTTCCAAGATTTTTTATTCTTTTTTAAATTAGCTAGTTTGATGGCCAATTTTTTTAGAGATCAGGAGAGAAAAGAGACCAAACTAAAATAAAAATGTATTAATAAGAAAAATATCATATTTCACAACCATAAATACTTTCAAACAAGCTAGCAAGCACACCAGATTTTCTTCAGAAAATGTACTTTTCTAGTTACAGATTAATTCCCATTATGCCCATCACACAGTTAGGATATAAGGAAGCATACACAGACAATTCTTGTGTAGCCTATGTCTGTGTATATTTTCTATATTTGAAGAATGTGTAGGAAGTATGACCTACATTGGATATGAATACTTCTGAACTTTTTTCAACCATAGGAAAGAGAGTAACCTCTTCGAAAGGAAATAGTCACTATGTTTAACATGAGGAAAGCCCCTTGTAAAAAGGGGGCAGCCCTTTTGTATGGAGGAAGGGAGGATAGACGGAGAGAGTTTACCTTTTCCGCTATTAAGAAGTCATAGCGCAGTGCCTCTCTGGTGCAGATGGCTCCCAGAAGGAACACAAAGATCAGATACAGGAACCACCTGTAGTGGCCAACAATACCAATAGCGGTTTATTATCAGTTAGATGGAAGATCACACACATCACACTATAAATAGAGGATTATGTAACATATTTATATAATGGATATGAATTCAGATGGCTGAAATTCTTAAATATTAAAGCACTGAACCTGTCACTAAAGGCTTCAGTCAAAGTTGTACTTAAATCTGAACTGGTTTCCATCAGATTAGTAAAACCGTCTCACCTTGTTTAAAAATAAATGGCCTTTTCCCATTTATTCAGATTTCAACTTCTCACTTTTGGTTATTTGAATAAAAAATAAAAAATTTAAACAAGCCATAGAAAGCTGGTTGCAATTTCAGTTTAATCCACCAGAAAAGACAGAACAAATATTACAACAAATATTGTGGTTAAACAAAAATACACTAATTGATGAAAAATATATGTATATTTTTGGAAGAAATGCTAAAGAACAGCATAATCATTGTTAATGATATCATAAATAGGACTGGTGCAATTATGTCACACAATGCAGCTAAAATATATATATGGAAATGTCTGCTCTATCCAACATTACAACCAACTGATTGCAGCATTACCGCAAAAATTGAATTATTAAATGGAATTATACAAAAATTACTGCAAAAAGTGGAAGGGGGAGAAGGTAAGCAACTTGACTTTTGGCACTACATTAAAGACCAAAAAGAAAAATGTGATAAATAAAAAAAGTACAACGTTTCATTTAAGGACAACAAAAAAATGGAAAGCTGCGCCATGCAGGTTGTAAAATAGGTGGGAAGAGATTTTCGATGTGCCTATTTCATGGCATATGGTTTATGAACAAATATAATGTTATGTATGTATAGTATGTATAAGCTGGAGGTAGAAGCCTAAGTATTGTTGTCCATTAGTTTACTCCAATTAGGGGAGGAGTGGAAGGGTTAGGGGAATATATATATATATATATATATATATATATATATATATATATATATATATATATATATATATATAAACACAAGGAAGTAACAACAATAGACACGCACGAGGATATATATATATATATATATATATATATATATATAAACACAAGGAAGTAACAACAATAGACACGCACGAGGCAGAGACGGCAGCCAGAGATGTTGTGTTCAGGTCTCTGCAAATCAGAGCTCATGTTGAAGCCAGCCATCACACCTACACACCAGGGACAGGAGTACTGTTATAATGACATAAATCACAGGTATTCAAACACTGTGGAAGCTCACACCTACCATGAAGGCAATGTGTAAATTGAAATAACCCATTTAAATGAACAGCAGGACACCTTAGAGATTGTGCCTTTACAGTATGGCTTACGGCTTACTGTAATGTTACAAGTGTCAATGAATTCACTGACGGACTGGCTAAGAGTGTCTGCTAAATTACAACATGTCAAAATGAAGGCTGTCAGAGTTAATCAGTTTACTCCATTTAACTTTTTATTTTAGTGCATACTTTTTTTATCGTGATTTATTTAATTGTCTGAAAGTGTACAAAATACACCAAAATAAATAAATAAATACACAATCTATATATCTTAAAAACAACAATGCAATGTAAAAACAAGTTGAAATGAAGGTTAAAGAAAGTGTTTTCTTAATTTACCTAATTTTGCCAACTGTTACTTTAGACAAAATCAAAAGGTCAACAGTCTTTGTTTTTTTGTATGAAAAATTGTAAATTACAGTTTAAATTGAGTGATTTCTGAATTTGCTATTAATCGCGATTAATCACACAACATCCTGCGATGAACACAATTCCATTTTTTTATTGTTTGATAAAAATGTAAGCAGCTGTAAATACGGCTATACTAATGTAAGATCATAAATTGATCACCCTATTGCAAGATTATTTTATTTGAGGTTTCAAAAGGCTTCTGAAGTTTGTCATTTCAAATTAGAAATTTCTGACTTGATTTTCCCTTATGAAAAATGTATCAACCCAAATATGTCCATTAATTATAATCCACGTAATAATTCACATTTCCTGTTGTATCAAACTGGCTCAAATTAATATCCTACAACTGCAGTAGTTGTAAATCACCTGTAACAGCTGGGAAGAACACTCCAAACACAGTGAAGAATCCTTCTCCTGTCTTATAGTCTGGTAGAGTGGTCTTACGAATCAGCACCTCTAAATACCCTATGAAACCATGTTCTGAAACCACAAAACATCCACCAAGACTTAGGTTTAACAGAAATATTCAGCATCAAATGATGTCTAATTTGTGAGGATATAGGGATGGAATCTTTACATTCATTACGTTTTCATAATGCGCTCAGGCATTTTAACTCCTGCCTAACTCCGTGATTGGTTCCATAACTCCTGGTAAAAAATGTGTGAAAGCCATTAGATTATTATTAAGGCTCATAAATGCTCATAACAAGTTATAAAGCATCCTTACTGCAAGTTCGGTGTTACCCTAGTATTTTTTCCATTGTCCGGAAGACCAAGGCTGGATTTCGGACTGGACTAATCCTAAATCTGACCCGCAGGGATCAAGTCAGAGTTGTCTGCTCTTATCCTGACAGCCAAAGCCCCTTAGATGTATTATTATGGCTCATACATGCTTATAACAACTTTTAAAGCATCATTTCTGCAGATGTCAAGTAAGACTGGATTCCCGGAACTGCCAGAACATCTGGACCAGAACACCGGGACCAAGCCAGAGGTGACTGCTCTGATCCTGACAGACAACCCCAGACCTTTACAACTCTAAACATAACCCAGCCCCATAAGTAACTATCCAGAAGGAGAAGAAGCAAATGGGGCCCCGCCTAGATGCTAGCAATCAGGGGGCCAGATCCTAGTTCACAGTAACACATGCCAAGTTCAATAGCACTAGCAGGCTAGCTGTAACAGCACTGTGGTTCTGACAGAGAGAGAAAGAGAGAGAGAGAGAGAGAGAGAGAGGGAAAGGGGGGGAGAGAGGGGTTATAGAGGGGGCGAGAGAGAGAGAGCGAGACAGACATACACACAGACAGAGAGCGAGAGAGAGTGAAAGAGCTGAGCTGGATTTGCTCACTCACAAACACAAGCAGCCTCACACTGGCGCCGGACGAACATTTGCACGAACAGCAAATGGGAGATAAAAGGTTTTGCTCCTATACAGTCGTTCGGCCAAGACTGATTTGTTCACACCACCTTATGAAATTTAACATGGGGCATCATGTTGAGTATGGATGGCTTAGATTTCAGAGCACATAACTGGTCATGATATGCAGGCAGGCCTGCACGAAGTACAGCTATATCAATAACTGTGGAGTATATGGTCAGCCTACACAAACAATACCCTACAAGCAATTTAAAAAACACAGGAAAATATAAAGTTCTGACCATAAATAAAAGCTTGTATGAATCGAGCTCCTCAGCTGCAAGAAACTATTCCTGTAGTCTTTGTACATGGTTAATGTGGTTCTTCCTGAGGTTGAGGTACTGTAAAGTCTGTGCCCCAAATAGCATCCCATTCCCTATATAGTGCACTACCTTTGACCAGGGCACATAGGGTCCAATGTAGTGCACTATATAGGGAATAGGGTGCCATTTGGGACGTAACCTATGTTCTTGTGCGGTTAAAAGGTTTAATCCAGAGGGTCAAATCTGAAGGACCCGCCTATGTTACGATCATGAACCATTTCCCTCTTGGTTATCTTGCGATGGGAAAGAATGTGTTCTCTCAGATTAATGACATGTTTATCCAAAAGGAAGTCGCCACCCTTTTCAGAAGCTCTGCTGGTTCCAAGTCCAAGAGAAAGAAACACAGACAGAGAGAGAGAGAGACAGAGAGAGAGAGAAACAGAGAGAGAGAAAGAGAGAGAGAGAAACAGGGAGAGAGAGAGAAAGAGAGAGAGAGAGAGAGAGAGAGAGAGAGAGAGAGAGAGAGAGCTAAAGAGTGAGAGGAAGAGAGAAACAGAGAGGGCAAGAGAAACAGGGAAAGAAACAGAGAGAACGGCACCTCGTGTACTCTCATTTTAGCTCTGCAGCAACACCACAGAATGAACCAAACACCAACCTCGCTTTTGGCAACTATAATAACAGGGACAAAGGTAAAAACTAAACTCTCTTGGGTCGTCACTAGTTACCACAGCCACAAAGTCTTTAACCCTGCCTATGGGTGTGAACAAAACCTTTAAACAGGTCAACATTCACAAAGCCACTGGGCCAGACGGATTACCAGGATGTGTACTCAAAGCATGCGCGGACCAACTCTCAAGTGTCTTCACTGACATTTTCAACCTCTCCCTGACTCTGTAATACCTACATGTTTCAAGCAGACCACCATAGTCCCTGTGCCCAAGGAAGCGAAGGTAACCTGCCTAAATGCTTACCGCCATGTAGCCATGAAGTGCTTTGAAAGGTTGGTCATGGCTCTCATCAACAGCATCCTCCCGGACACCCTAGACCCACTCCAATTCACATACCACCCCAACAGATGACGCCATCTCAATCACACTCCACGCTGTCCTTTCTCACCTGGACTAAAGGAATGTGAGAATGCTGTTCATACACTACAGCTCAGGGTTCAACACCATAGTGCCCATGAAGCTCATCACTAAGCTAAGGACTATGGAACTAAACACCTCCCTCTGCAACTGGATCCTGGACTTCCTGATGGTCCGCCCCCAGGTGGTAAGAGTAGGCAACAACACATCTGCCACACTGATCTTTAACACTGGGGATCCTTAACACTGGGGCCCCTCAGGGGTGTGTACTTAGTCCCCTCCTGTATTCCCTGTTCACCCACGACTGCGTGGCCAAACACGACTCTACCACCATCATTAAGTTTGCTGACGACACAACAGTGGTAGGCCTGATCACCGACAACGATGAGACAGCCTATAGGGAGGAGGTCAGAGAACTGGCAGTGTGGTGCAAGGACAACAGCCTCTCCCTCATTGTGAGCAAGACAAAGGAGCGGATTGTGGACTACAGGAAAAGGCGGGCCAACAGACCCCCGTTAACATCGACGGGGCTGAAGTGGAGCGGGTCAAGAGTTTCAAGTTCCTTAATGTCCACATCACCAACGAACTATCATGGTCCAAACATACCAAGACAGTCGTGAAGAGGGCACGACAAAACCTTTTCCCCCTCAGAAGACTGATAAGATTTGGCATGGGTCCCCAGATCCTCAAAAGGTTCTATAGCTGCACCATCGAGAGCATCCTAACTGGTTGCATCACCGCCTGGTATGGCAACTGCTCAGCATCTGACCGTAAGGCGGGTAGTGCGAACTGCCCAGTACATCACTGGGGCCAAGCTTCCTGCCATCCAGGACCTATATAATAGGCGGTGTCAGAGAAAAGCCCATAAAATTGTCAGACTCCAGTCACCCAAGTTATAGAGTGTTTCTCTGCTACCACACGGCAAGCGGTACAGGAGCACCAAGTCTAGGACCAAAAGGCTCCTCAACAGCTTCTACCCCCAAGACATTAGACTGCTGAACAGTTCATAAAAATCGCCACCGGACAATTTACATTTGTAAAATCGCCCCCCTCTCTCTCCCTTTTGTACACTGCTGCTACTCGCTGTTTGTTTGTTACCTATGCATAGTCACTTCGCCCCACCTACATTTACATATTACCTCAACAAGCCTGTACCTCTGCACACTGACTCGGTACCAGTGACCCCTGTATATAGCCTCGTTATTGTTATTCTTATTGTGTTACTTTTTATTATTACTTTTTATTTTAGTTTACTTGGTAAATATGTTCTTCTTCTTGAACTGCACTGTTGGTTAAGGGCTTGTAAGTAAGCACAGTAAAGTCTTGTTGTATTCGGTGCATGTGGCAAATCAAGTTTGATTTGATGTATTCTACCTAACCTTAACCACACTGCTAAACTTATGCTTAACCTTAAATTAAGACCAAAAAGCACATTTTGGTTTTTATGAATTTTTACGATATAGCGAATGTTTACTTTGTGGCTGTGGTAACTAGAGCAAACCGCTTTCTTGCTCTCCAGCAACAATGGCCACAAAATCCTTGTACATTCCATGACCCACTGAGACCTCCCTCTATCCAAGCAAAGATATGGTCACTGAAGTACAAGTGAACAGAGACAGGCCCAGGCAGGGTGTGTCCCAAAGGACACCCTATTCCCTATAGCCCCAGCTCTGGTCAAAAGTTGTGCACTATATAGGGAATAGGGTGCCATTTGGGACACAACCCCAGTGTCCATGAGCTCCACTCTAATGGTGTTCAGACTGACCAAGTTCACCTGACACAGCTCTTCCCACTCCTCTCATTCATCCACACTGACCGAAAGTAAATCAACCTTGTGCGTGAGTGCATGCATGCTGACTGGAGACCATAGAGATCCTATGATTCACTTTTATATATATTTCTGTGTTTATGACCCTTGATAACATGCCTCTCCGAGCACTGAGCAGAGTCATCACAGCCAGGACCTTGTTCATTAGGAGGAGACCCTGATTTTCTGATTGGAGGACCCTTCATTGTACAACAGGAAGGGATGATGTGGTGCTTGGTCTCAAGCACTCTCTCTTTTTGTCATTGTTCAAATGTGGGTGAGCCCGGTTAACACCCTACAACCTAAACCAAGAAACACATTATGGAACTTCATGTCTGTTCGATCTGGAAAAGGGTTTAAATGAATATCGGGAGAGACGAGAGAGAGAGAGATAAGAGGAAGAGAGAACGAGAGAGGGAAATGGAGAGAGAAAAAAGGAGAGAGATTGTGTTTTGTGATGAAGTGACAAGACCGTCTCCAGCGTAATAAATATTAACCAATAGACTAGCTTTGGTTACAGGAATTAGACCATAAAATCCCACTGGTTAAATAAATGAACCCATGCAAGTATGATGCAAATGCTCTACCATGTGAGGACAGAGGTTATTCCTCGTATTAGTTATGAAGAAGATTACTTTATTGTCCAGTTCACATAAACGTCCATTGTAAAACAAATCTTTATCCCACTGCTCTACAACACTGCTTTTTGTTAGTCTCAGTAGTGGGCTATGGATTTTTATTTTACCTGAGAGTCAGACTACACTACTGCAGCCAGGAAGGACTTGTCAGTCTACATCATTAAATAGCTACATGAACTGGGAAAGGAAGTTAAGATCACTTCACAAATCAAAGCGTCTCTAGTTTAAAGGGTTAGGCGTATTCCCATTTGACTCATAATGAGTTTTCCACACAGAACACAGATCAGTGTGGCAGGATAACGATGCAGGAATGTTAAAGAGAGATTTAGAAGAGGTTTCAAAACCTATTCATATTTCACTACAAAGTTATGCCACTAGCTTCTGAATTCTCCCACGAGGAACTGTTAGTTAATCCTTCCTTTATGCCCTCTCAGATCTCTATACCGCCTCAGGTTGTCTGACATCAAGAGTACAGTCATAGTCAGTAAAGCACTATAGAAGCAGGTTGATGGGGTATAGAAAACTGCAACCATATAGCTGTTATTAGCGTAATAAGCAATAAACCTTTACTACAACATCTCTGTAACATAGACAACAATTTCATCTACATCATCCATGACCAGAAACACATCAATCTTGCCAGAAAAGACAGCATTAACCGTTGAGACTACCCTGACCCTATACCGACTAGGCCAGCTCCTCAAATCACCAGTCTGATTAAAAGTGATATCAAACTATAAACACATCTGCATGGCCGCTCATTTTTCCAGCCACTGGCAGGTAACCAGCCAAACCAGGCCATGCAGCACTCAGTCAAGTGTGTATCCAATATGGCACCCTTTCCCTTATATAGTGCACTACTTTTGACCAGAGCTCTATCGGCCCTGGTAAAAAAGTAGTGCACTATATAGAGAATAGCGTGTCGTTTCAGACACAGTCCTAGTCTCCTACACTGGAGGACCCAGTGGCTCCGTGCCAAAGCATGAGGTCACTTAAAAACAAAGCAGCAACTTAATTGGAAAAACATTGGCAATCCACTGCCTCAGTTTCACTAGGCCACAACCACGAGATGTGGTCCATATGCCAGCTCTGGTGTGTGTCCCAAACGGCACCCTATTCCCTTAGGGACTCTGGTCAAAAGTAGTGCACTATGCAGGGAATAGGGATTAATTTGGAATGTAGACCTGGACTCTGGGTTCTAACTGAGAATGGGGAGAGGATCATTAGGAATGAAAAGTTTGAACTGGAGAGGAGAGACATGGTGGGCAAAAGGCTGGGGTAAGGTTTAAGGTTTCAGCTTCCTGAACTAAACCAACTCCCACCACCACCATTGACTCTAGTCCTTGTGGTTTGTAAAAACATTTTTAAATCCCAGGCCCTACAGGTAAACGGTGTTGTTGCATCCCAAATGGAACCCTATTTCCTAATCAGTGCACTACTTTTGACCATGGGCTCAGGTCAAAAGTAGTGCACTACATAGGGAGTAGGGTGCCATTTGAGATGCATACTGTGCTTTACCCCTGGCCTGGACAGGAAGTGGATAATCAGTGAGAACAGGAAGAGCAGGGATCAACTTCCTGTTGAATGCTGGGGAAAGAATACATACCGTCTAAAAGCACACCCACCCCTTCCTCATCATGAAAAACCTTCTGGGTAAACATTACACAAGATTTAGTGCTGCCCAAGTCAATTAAACTTACCTCTGGGCTGATTGCGCTCTATGCATTATCTTTGTTCATAAGCTACTACACAGGCATGCACAAACACACATACCACACACACACACACAGTCTTGTTTTAATAACCTTGATTCCCATTCAAAATCCAATTTTTCATAACCCTTAACCTAACCCTAACCTTTAACCCTAACACTAATTCTAACCCCCCTAGAAATAAACTTTTTCCTTGTGAGGACTGGCAAAATGTCCCCAGTTGTTCTAATTTTTGATTGTTTACTATTCCTGTGGAGATTTCTGGTCCCCACAAGTATAGTTAAACATGTTCACACATACAAATAGTCTGGAAACTTCAAACTGTGATGGGGACTAAACAAGGCTCTCTACAAGGTGATTCTATTTGACCAAGGGGAAGAACTAGATATGCTTATAAGCTACAGCTACTGCATAAGAGCATGATGTAAGAGGTGCAGTATATTTGCAACAAAGTTAGAGGGCTGAGAGACGGTTTATGAACTCTGAAGTCAGTAAATACAAAGCGTGGAGGATTACCACAGGCTATATTATGCCACAATGACACCTACTGGATAAAACAGTTAATAGATCCTGTAATCTAGGCTACACAAGAACAACTCCACCACTGTGCTACTCCTGGCACTCAACTCTACTCTGTCAGATCTACAGGCAAACAAGAGTTACATGTGATTTTGTGTACTATGTCACGTACACACCTATGTCACGTACACACCTATGTCACGTACACACCTATGTCACGTACACGCCTATGTCACGTACACGCCTATGTCACGTACACGCCTATGTCACGTACACGCCTATGTCACGTACACACCTATGTCACGTACACACCTATGTCACGTACACACCTATGTCACGTACACGCCAGTAGTGTCAGCTGGAGACGGATGATCCATTTACCCCCGGCGAGGTTAATACCCAGAAAGCAGAGCAGGATAGCCACTGACATAAATTCATTATTGAAATACATTCTGTTCAGATAAACTGAAATTAAGTGGCCTTACAGAAGGTATACTGTACATTATCAACAAGTGGACAACACTACATTCAGCAGCTATATAGCATGACTTTAGAAGAATCTCAGAACTGTTATGTTGACATGGCCTACGGTAACAGGCCCCATATTCATAGGGCATCAGAGTAAGAGGATGATCTAGGACCAGCCACCTTGCCTGACGACCCACCCTGAATTTATTTCCGCTGCTCTATCGATCGCTGTCACACCCTAATCAGTTTCACCTGTCCTCGTTATTGTCTCGACCCCCTCCAGGTGTCGCTTGTTTTTCCTAGTGTATTTATCCGCTCTCCTGCTTTTTGCATTGTCCTTTTTCTAGTCCTCCCGGTAATGACCCTAGCCTGTTTCTGGACTTTGTACCCGACTGCCTGACCATTCTGCCTGCCTTGACCATGAGCCTGTCTGTCACTATGTACCTCCTGGACTCTGATCTGGGTTTGACCTTTTTGCCTGTCCACGGCCATTCTCTTGCCTACCCCTTTGGATTAATAAACATTGTAAGACTCCAACCATCTGCATTTGGGTCTTGCCTTGCCTATTGTTACATACATTCTGCCTGAAACTGCCATCCTAGAAGTTTTTTCTGTCTTCAAAATGAGGGGTGTAGATAACAAATTCATCAGCGATTGGGTCGTCTAACAAATCAATCAGAGAATCAAAGTTGATAACGTTGTCGTGTAGGCTGGCTCTAGCCCATCCTATTTGGAAACGACCAAGTCAAGAAGTATTATGCTGAGTTAGTGGTTCAGCCAAACTATTTTTCACTTGCAAAGGTAGCAACAGCCAACATTTCCAGTATGCTAGCAGAGCTTAAATGATCCAAAGCCACAGGCCTGTATAATATTCCTGCAAGGTTTCTTGTAGATTCTGCTGAGCAAATTGCCCTTAGTATTACACATATTGCTAATCTCTCTCTTGAACAAGGCATCTTTCCCATGGACATGAAACACACTACAGTTCTACCTCTGTATAAGAACGGGACAAAGTCTGACCCTGGGAATTATAGGCCTGTATCTATCCTCAGTGTAACATCAAAGATCCTGGAGAGAGTTCTACATTAGCAAATTTATGAATATGGCAATAAACAAAGTCTAATGTATGATTTTCAGTCAGGGTTTAGAAAAACATACTCCACTGATTCATGTCTACTTTACTTGACTGACTTCATCAAGAAAGAGATTGATGAGGGAAATCTGTGTGGAATGGTACTGCTTGACCTACAGATACAGTTAACCACTGTCTCCTAATCTCCAAACTGGAGGCACTGGGGTTAAGCAGTATCCCTCTAGGCTGGGTAAAGTCCTATTTATCAAGTAAGGAGCAAGTAGTAGAGGCAAGGCCTCCCGGGTGGCGCAGTGGTTAAGGGCGCTGTACTGCAGCGTCAGCTGTGCCATTCAGGGTGGGTTGTCAGGCAATGTGGCTGGTCCTAGATCAGCCTCTTACTCTGAGGCGCGCCTAAGCTCTGTCGTAACCAGCCGCAACCGGGAGGGCCATGGGGCGACGCACAATTGGCCTAGCGTCGTCCGGGTTAGGGAGGGGTTGGCCGGTAGGGAAATCCTTGTCTCATCGCGCACCAGCGACTCCTGTGGCGGGCCGGGCGCAGTGCGCGCTAACCAAAGGTTGCCAGGTGCACGGTGTTTCCTCCGACACATTGGTGCGGCTGGCTTCCGGGTTGGATGGCGCTGTGTTAAGAAGCAGTGCGGCTTGGTTGGGTTGTGTATCGGAGGACGCATGACTTTCAACCTTCGTCTCTCCCGAGCCCGTACGGAAGTTGTAGCGATGAGACAAGATAGTACTAACATTAGCAAATAGCTTGGAGATAATAAGCTATCTCTGCACTTAGGTAAAACTGAGGCAATTATTTTTGGACCCAGACCTAAATTGAGTAGGTCCTCTGAAATCAGAGTGGAGTTAGGGGGTGAGGTGCTGACTACTAAAACCTCTGTTAGGTACCTGGGATGTATCCTTGATGGAAGCTTGGGAGGTGTGAGCATGGCCACTTAAGTGATAGGGAAGGTTAATGGTAGGACTAGAAAGTCCAAGCTGCTTGATAAGGACTCCATGAAAGTGCTAGCCACTGCCCTCTTTCAATGTTATTTTGCCTACGCTAGTACTTACTAGTTTGGGGGCTTATCTAAGCTTATGAAGGGGAAGCTCCAGATAGCCCAGAATAAGCTGATCAGGGTAGTATTGAAGGTGAGGCGACGTACTCACATATACAGGAGCTGCTTTCAGGAACTCAAGTGACTGTCTGTTGAGTTCTAGGGTGTCCCAGATTAGACTGGGTTTGGATTAAAGGAGTATTTATGTTTCTGCACCCAGATATCTAACTGATTACTTTCCCCGTGTTAGGGATGCACATAATCACAGCACCAGATCAGGTGTTGCTAACGTGTGCTTATACAGGTCCAGGAATAATGCTGGGACAGGTACTTTCTTGTATACTGGAGCCTCAGAATGGAATGACTTGCCTCTGCCCATAAAAGCAACGTCCTCTCTGGGCAGCTTTAAACATAAAGTAAAACACTGTTTGATGTCTTCTGTGCCCATATGAACAACCCCTAGGATGAAACTGCAATGATGAGATTGATGTTCTTCTTCTTTGTTTTTTGTTTTATTATCTCGCTGTGTTCAACCATGTTCGATTTTGTCTAGCACCTTGTTTCAACAGGACCACAATGGAAATAAGTCTCAGACTTTATTGTGTGTTATCCTCAATGATTTTACTCATGCACATGTATGGCTTATTCAAGTTTTATGTGTGCTTGTTTTTTTTTAATGGTCAAATTAATAAATTAAACTAAACAACCCATTGGTTTCTGGGACCAATCAGAATGGTCAGAATGTGTTTGAGTTCTACAAATCATCGGGGGAGGCAGACAAATCCATACTCATTATGGAGAACAACCGTCAGTTGGCCGGAGCAATGTTGATGGGTAGCCAGGCAACCAGCCCCTCCCCCTGTCCATACAGTCTTATTCATTATGATCTCAAAGTAAAAGCTGATCCTAGATCAGCACTACTACTCCGAGATGCTTTATAAATACAGACCCAGATATCTGGTGAAAGTTAAAGCAAGAAAAAGAAAGGTGGAAGAAACATGATTAAAGTCGAAGTCAAATAAATAATTATAATGTAAGAGTTACTATGCAACCAAATCCTTTTCATTACACCTTTGTGGCTTACATTTCTTAATTTACAATCTAATAAACCCCATAAGTGCTTTTCCCCCCGCAACCCAATTACATATGGGAAAGTGCTTCCTATATATATTTTTCTATTTTCATGATTTCCAAAATTGACCATTTTAATCTAACAGAAAAGTATATACGTATATTTGTAAATCACAAATGCTTTGAGCAACAGCCACCTTTGCAGTGTAACCTATTTGACAGAACAGATGATATGTATATAAAAGTGATCGCAGAAATAAATAAAATATCCTCTACCAAACGTTTGACTCCTTGTAGCATCAGGGAAAGAGTTCAATTGAGATCTCGTCTCAGGGGAGAATTTAGAGAAGTCTGTCACGTGACTTTGCAAACTGACTTGCCCATTGGCAATAGTCTGAATAGTTATGTAGTTATGTAAATAAGGCATTTCCGTTTGCTATTTTTGATAAATTAGCTAACATTTCTAAAAACCTGTTTTCACTTTGTCATTATAGTGTGTTGATGCATTTTGTATTTAATCAATTTTAGAATAAGACTGTAACATAACAAAATACTTTCCAAAAAAAGACTTTCCAAATGCACTGTACATTTTGGTTTTGACCAATGACAATTTAAAGGTGTGTTGCTCTGTTCCAAAAAGATACAGCTAGGCTAAAGTCCTTTGTTAGTATTATTTAATAATATTAAAGTCCTTTGTTAGTATTATTTAATAATATTAAAGTCCTTTGTTAGTATTATTTAATAATATTAAAGTCCTTTGTTAGTTTTAACCAACCTTCAAATGGGCAGTTGTCAGCAATTGGGTTTTAATAACATATCAAATGTAGAAGTGTAATTTGTGTATTTTATATGCCTCATGATGGAAAATAACCGAATCAATATCAAAGCATTTTTTCAATAAATAATATATACCTATAAAGAACAATTATATAATTATTATACTTCCAAGAAACCAGTAGGCCTACTGTATGGATCATTATTTTTATTTGGAAGGACATGATAAAGAATCAAAAACCAACAATTGAAGAATCAGATTTTTCACAAGTCCATATAATATATTGCATAAATCTAATAGAACTTTACTGAAATAAAATAAGCTACAATTAAAGCAGTACATTTACATATAATATCCAGTTCAATCGAATCGACAACTAAAAGACCATGCAAATCAACATCTTGCTTTTGATCAACCATCTGTGAAATATAATAATTCATCATAACTTGACTAACAAAGAGTTTACTATCCTTCCTTCTGTAGCTCAATGATAGAACATCTGAGTCAAAATAACTCAAGTCTCAAAGGAAGAAGCTCTTGTCCACAACTGCCAAAGAAGCTCAACATATCCAAAATCAAACAATTATCTGATATTAACTGAGGACTGTCTGCAATAATGACTATATGACATACATACTTCAGAGCCTTTTTACAAGCAACATATTTTTCAAAAATAGAAGAAAGCATCTATCAAAAAGTTCAACATTTATACTTTTCCCCCCAATCTGATGAAACAAGTTTCATTTTTACCCAGTTTATACAAGGACACTTATGGTCAGTTTATGGATAGGGGGTTACTGTAAGTGGTGGAACTGTCCCAAAAATGGGTTGCTTTTTCACAACTATAAGAGCAATCTTTTCAGTTCCCTCGGTATGCAGTTGAAGAAGGAACATTTTGGGTCTCAAACTTATACTGTAAGTTCAAATCTAAGATAGTGCTGGAAAAATACACATACAACTAACTATACACCGTGCTTTTGAAAGTGCTTTCTTTCACCGGTGTACAGTAGGTTTAGTTGAAAACTAAAAATGAAATGAAAAAACAAAACAAAAAAGAAGACATTTTTCACATCTCATGACTGACTACAGGTCAACATTTCAGTTCTATGCCACAACAATGAATAATATTGTTGATGAATTTACGAGGATGATGCCCCAGGTATTCTTCAAACTGACAGTCCAGTCCACACTACAATACTGGAACTATTATTTCATGTAAGGATGGGCGGACTTTAATTACTGCGAGTCAAATCACTAATGAGGGAAATAACATTTTAAAAACCAGGTGGAAAATATCTATGGTTTGACAGAACACGAAGTGACAAACATTAAACTGCATTGGAAATCTAATGAAAAGTGGCTCCATAAAACAGTGTACACCAGTCCTCACTGTAGCTACAACCACCAGGTTGTCCAGGACTGAAAATACACAAGCCAAAGATATTCTACTTATTTACAGCAGAGATACCAACTATCTATACATTCTACAGATGGAATTTTTACAGAGTAAAGTTTAGTAGCTGTTGAATCCAGAACGAGGGTATTATTTGTCCCTGATTGTCAGTAGAAATGTAACAAGTGAGAGCTAGCATTTGATGTAAAACACAATGTTGACATAATATAACTAACATGACGGTAGCTATCTATTCTATAAGCAAAACAATTTAACTTTAATAGACATGAACAACAAAGCAAAAAAAGAAAGACATCATGCAAGACAAAATAGCAAGACCGAAATGACTAAGGCAATATAACAAGAAAAATCATTTCAAACCATTTCATTTTGTCAAGGTAACTTTCAAAAGTGGCTGTTATTGTGTTTCGCTTCACATGCAACAATTATATCAATCTGTTAAAACAAATACCATAGAAACCCAACAATGCAAGAGAGACTCAACAAAATATATCTCAAACCTTTTCTGTAACCTCTGCCAAATAAGCACAACTATTCAGAAAGTTAGGCAGTGTGTAATACAGTAATAGCTATAAAGAAATAACCATTCACTTAAAATGTCATGTGAACTTTCTTGGCCACTAAAAGCCATCCTACCACTTTTGCTAATGTGAGAGCACACAGATAAAAGACCCTAACAATAGATTACCGGTAGATAAAACATTTATCATATCTGTGCTACAAAAGATAGAAAATCAGAAGAGATGCCAGTGGTCAGTTTTTGCTGTAATAGCAAGAGGGGTAAAATGTTTGAAAGGGATATCCTTTTAAAGAGCAGAAAGTTCCACTTTCATTGTAAATAACTTTGAATTGGGTTTGTTTCAGAAAGTGCAGATGGGCCAGTATATTTAATTGACAGTCACCAAAAATGACTATGAAACATATGGGGATGGCTGGAAATATTTAAAAAAGGCACTGATGACAACTAATGAATATATTTTCCAGGACAGGAGCCTAAATGAAAGACAAACTTGAATCTCTTACAACTATATGTGCAATGTAGGATATAAAGTACTGCAGAATGGGCAATTATTTTACAAAAAAAATCACGTTTCCAGCAACAGTTTTTATGTGAGTAAAGTCAAAACGTATAAAATAATCACGATAGTTGTGATGGAAAGCAGAAGTTTCAGTACAATTCTATTAATGCCCACAGATAATGTTCGTTCAACATGGATCTTTTTGTGTTGGTAAAATATATTAGGCAAGAAATGGCAGTGGAAATGCCAAAATATTGATATAAGAACCATCATTTTGAAGTAAACTTGGAGTCATGGGATGATATGGTGTGTGGTCCTCCCACTTCGACTCGTCGGGAAAGCATGCAGTTTATTAGGCTACAGATTAAATAAGTTATGAACTTCACAGGATGGTGAAAGTGCAAGCTTGACGTTGTTTTCCAATACATATATTGAGTGTCTTATTCTGGTGACATGATGATCTATGCTTGGCTGCCATTTAACAAATATCTATGCTTGGCTGCCATTTAACAAATATTAGCCAACCTGCACTGTGTCTGCGAGCTGTTGGCTATAGAGAACACATGCAAAGACCAGAGTTGGAACATTCCCTATATAATAACATTTGGGTGGGACAAAACAAACAGTAGAGTTGAAAAGCTAATTTTAATTTAATCTCAAAAGTTATGGGGACAACGTCATCACGCACAGCCTTTTATCCACAACAAGTTAATTAGTTGTAAACATCTCTGGTGGGAAAATGTGCATATTGTTTTTAATGCAGAATTTAGAATATTCACATGAAAATCTGTCACCAACTGGATGGAAACCTACCTACGCTGACATACATTCACCCGTAATAAAGTGTGTACAAAACACAATGATTATTTGATATAACTTTACGGGGTGATTTCCCACTCTACTCATGGATTTTTTCCCCTTGCTGTCTTCACCTGCTACTGGGAAAACAGCCGTAAGACTACCAACACCTTCTAGAGAGACTTAAGTCTCCAATGACTGCTTAGATTGATAAATCTGCAATGAACGATGATTTGTTTCCCAATAAGTGCATGCAATATAACTGTATAACATTTCGATGACCAATAACAAAGCATTTAGGTTCTCATTTGAACCATGATCTAAACCCTAAAAAGATCATCAATTAACCTCACTTACAGTACATTGTGCAAACATAATTTAATATTCAGACAAATTAAATTGGTTTAGTATCTTTAGGTTATTTAGAATGCTCAAGACCAACCTATTTCTATCAAGTACTATTGATTTGGATGAAGAATGACATACACTATATACACACACAAAAGTATGTGGACACCCCTTCAAATTGGTGGATTGGGCTATTTCAGCCAGACATGTTGCGGACAAGTGTATAAAATCTAGCACACAGCCATGGAATCTCCACAGACAAACATTGACACTCACTACCGAGTTCCAAACTGCCTCTGGAAGAAACATCAGCACAAAAATGGTTTGTTTGTCAGGAGCGTCATGAAATACTTTTCCATGGCCGAGCAGCCGCACACAAGCCTAAGAACATCATACGCAATGCCAAGCGTTGGCTGGAGTGGTGTAAAGCTAGCCGCCGTTGGACTCTCGAGCAGTGGAAATGCGTTCTCTAGAGTGATGAATCACGTTTTACCATATGGCAGTCTGACTGACAAATCTGGGTTTGGCTGATACCAGGAGTAGGTCCTTTACTGTAGGGAAAACTTAAGACTACAGAATACAATGACATTCTAGACAATTCTGTACCTCCACCATTGTGGCAACAGTTTGGGGAAAGCCCTTTCCTGTTTTAGCATAACAATACCCCCGTGCACAAAGCGAGGTCCATACAGAAATGGTTTGTCAAGATCGTTGTGGAAGAACTTGACTGGCCTGCAGAGCCCTGACCTCAACCCCATCGCACACCTTTGGGATGAATTGGAAACCCAACTGCGAGTCAGGCCTAATTGCCCAACATCAGTGCCCAACCTCACTGATAGTCGTGGCTGAATGGAACCAAGTCCCTGCAGCAATGTTCCAGCATTTAGTAGAAAGCCTTCCCATAAGAGTGTTATAGCAGCAAAGGGGGGACAAATTCCATATTAATGCACAGGATTTTGGAATGAGATGTTTGATGAGCAGGTGTCCACATACTTTTGGTTATGTAGTGTACTTCATTCCACACCAACCACCATACATTTCTTCCAGGGGAGAGCTTTGAATCAAGTGACTTTAAACTAAGACTTATTAAATCAAAAGATCAAATACAAATAAAATCATATTTCAGGCTACACACCATGAAAAAGGAATTTAGCAAGCAACTGAAGAAAACATTCTTTACATAAATTTGAAATGAATTCTGATAAACTGAAACGAAAAGGTCTTACAGCAGGTATACTGTACATTATCAACAAGTGGACAAGACTACATTCAGCAGTTATATAGCATGAGAAGAATCTCAGAACTGTTATATTGACATGGCCTACGGTAACAGGCCCCGTATTCATAGGGCCTCAGAGTAAGAGTGCTGATCTAGTACCAGCCACCTTGCCTGACGACTCACCCCGAATGTATTTCCGCTGCCCTATCGATCGCTACATACATTCTGTCTGAAACCTACACCCTAGAAGTTGTTTGTGCGACTTCAAAATGAGGGGAGTTGTACAAAACAAATTCAATGGCGATTGGGTCATCTAACAAATCTAATCAGAGTATCACAGTTGATAATGTCACGTTGGCTGGCCCTAGCACAACTAATTGGTTTCTGGGACGAATTGGATAGGTCAGAATGTGCTTGCATTCTACAAATCATTGGGGGAGGCAAGCGATGTTGATTGGTAGCCAGGCAACCCCCCCATCCATACAGTCTTATTCATTATGATCTCAAAGTAAAAGCTGATCCTAGATCAGCACTACTACTCCGAGATGCTTTATTAATACAGACCCAGATATCTGGTGAGAGTTAAAGCAAGACAAAGAAAGGTGGAAGAAACATGATTAAAGTCGATTAGAAAATGAAAACAGAGAAATAATTATAATGTAAGAGTTACTATGCAACCAAATCCTTTTCATTACACCTTTGTGGCTTACATTTCTTAATTTACAATCTAATAAACCCCATGAGTGCTTTTCCCCCCGCAACCCAATTACATATGGGAAAGTGCTTCTCATACAGATATCCCCCCCCCTATTTTAATGATTACCACAATTGACCATTTTAATCAGAAAAGTATATATATATATATATATTTTTTAAATCACAAATGCTTTGAGCAACAGCCACCTTTGCAGTGTAACCTATTTGGCAGAACAGAGGATATGTATATAAAAGTGCCTTCCAAAATGATCGCAGAAATAAATAAAAATATCCTCAACCAAACGTTTGACTCCTTGTAGCATCAGGGGAAGAGTTCAATTGAGACCTCGTCTCAAGGGAGAATTCAGAGAAGTCTGTTCCATGACTTCGCAGACTGACTTGTCCATTGGCAATAGTAAATTGGGAGGTGATTCCAGAACGTGACGAGGCCTGGAACTGTGACCGGAAGTTCTGATCGAAGGTGCTGATTTGAAAAGTCTGATGCAACCCTTGAGCATCAGTCTTTTTCGAGGATGCAACTTCCTCCAGAAAGTCTTCGGTTGGCGACACAGCTGAGGGGGTCGTTTCGTCCCCTGAAAATGAGAAAGAATGCTGGGAATCCCCTACAAGTAGTCCAAAATGGGGTTTCTCCAAGGTAGAGCGTAGTGGAGAGTTCATCCCTGACCTACCAGTGGTAAACCTGCTGGGGGAAGGGTTCTGTTTCTCTGTGGAGAACAGAGGCTGGTTGGAGAGACTGGGGCTCTCGGTGACAAAGGTAAGACTCTGGCTGCTCAAGTAGCTATCGTTCTGGCTGGTCCTCTCCAGTGCTTGCTGAAGGAACTTTGAGTACTCATGCAGGAGGCTAGACTTCTCTGCTGGTGGGGCTTGAGGGTTACCTCCCAGGCTCTCTACCGGGCTGGCCTCAGACACATCCGAGGAGTTGATGGAGATGCTGGAGGTCACCTCTGTGTCAGCCACACTGAAAGAGATATCAGGTTGCCCATTGGCCTTGTTTGAGTAGTGGTCCAGGAGAGTCTGGAGAACCTCATCCGGGAGAACGTTCTTGTCGTGGTTGGACTTGCTCTCGACGCTCAACGGCTGGGGTTCCAAGATGGTGGCGGGAACAGTTTCGTCGATGACATTGGCCACTGCGGCTTGTCTAATGGAAGGCTGGGACGTGATGCTGCTTACATTCAGGGCATAATTGCGGTTGTTGGACAAAGTGGCCTGCTGGAGATACCTCTTCTTCTTCAGGAACTGCATTGCATCATCGTAGTTTGTGCTGCTGGATGCTGGTTTCGTCTGCCCCCCTTGGAGAGCATCTACTGGCTCCAGGTCAGAATTGGCCACATCCACATCCAGAAGACCTTGTTTGTCCACGATCTCAAACGTGTACCTGGTGATTTTGCCATCTTCAAAAGAGGACAAAGGGGACAGACTCACAGGTGGTTCGGGTTCAGTTGGTTGCTTCAAACTCCTCTTGGGGACCTTCTTAAGGACCAGCTTGGGAGGATGAATCTCCTCAGAGGAGAGATTCTCCCCACCCAGCCCCAAATGCTGCTCGCCGGACGAGTCTGGAAGCTCCACAGAATAATCTGCCACCACATACTCATCTTTGACCACCTTGGAGGTAACTGCATAGAGAGGTAGACATTCGATTTTGTTCGGTCTTTGCTCCACCTCCTTATCCATGGCGCCAAGAGAAGTGACCGTGGCAACGTCTTCAGTGACAGCAGCTGAGCATTGAGACTTGTCTGAAGTCTTCAAGCGTTTCTTCTTGGGCAGCGAGCACTCTTTGGCAGAGAAGGAAAAGCCCAGAGATTCTGTGTTGCGCAGGAGTCCTCCATCTTTCCCCGCTGCTGCAGCCTTGTGGGCTTTCCTCTCCTTCATCTCATGGCACATGCGCCTGTGCTTTAGAACCCGGTCAGTTCTGGAGAAGTACTGTGGAAAACAAACCGAATGGGTTTGTGGCATACATGGATAGTAGTAGAATAAATGTTTTTAAAGAAACGTCTGCATGCTATTTAAACCAGTTTTAAACTAGAATTTGAACTAGTGATGTATACTATTTGTGCCATCTTGGTAACTCCTAAGGTCATTGTCTATCATGGCAAACCATAGGAGTTGGCTATACAGCACAAACAGGCCATTGAGATGTGCTTTGATAACATAAATAACCAACCTGGTGGCAGTAGTCACATTGATAGGGCTTCTCTCCACTGTGGGTCCTTCTGTGCCTCTCCATGTGGTATTTCTGAATGAACCTCATGCCACACTCCTCACAGCGGAAGGGCTTCTCACCTGACAAAGTCAAAGGGACAGCTCATTCTGTGGGCTAGTAACATCAACATTCAACAGGTGGGATCTTTGACTAACCATTGGCTAACATAGTTAAATCATAGCTTCGTGGGGCATTCTCTTACCAGTGTGGATCTTCTCATGTCTCTGGAGAAGGTACTTCTGTATGAAGCGCATATCACACTGGCTGCACTGAAATGGCTTCTCACCTGAAACCAAGCAAGTTGGTCAGTCAAACCATATTTTTCTTGCTTATATTCAATGGGAAATTGTGTTAGTTACAATTTCTGCATAATGAGTAGGCTTACAGCATAGGGCCTAGATCATAGTTTTGTTAATTTAATGTAAAGCAAGAGGCTTGACTGTCATAAGACATACCAGTGTGGATGAATACATGTCTTTGTAGATGGTAGTTGGTTCGGAAGGCTGCGTTGCAGTGCACACACACATGACACTTTGGACTCTGGAGACCCAATGACCCATCCTCATTGATGGTGAGAATCTAAAAGAGAGATACATGGAAAGACAAGGACAAGAAATGTGTCAATTCACAATGTATTTACAACTGAAGCTGGGTGAGCCTTCACAAAATAATAATAATGGTTTTCATGTTGCTAGTCCCAAAATAAATATGTAATCTGCACAGACCATGTGGTTATAACCTGATTTAAATGCAAAATGTATTATACATTTGCACCTTGGCAGGAGAGCGCTGCTTTCGCTTCTTCTTCTTGTGACACTCTGTGAAGTCTCTGGGCTGTTTTCTTTCTTTCTTCCCCAGCATTAGTTGATCAGAAGTCAGCTTCAACTCTTGTTTGATGCTTACCTACAAAACATTGTTTAATGTTTGAATTTCACTGCTTAAAGTCAGTATGATTCATCGCTCAATGGGTGAATCTCAAAAGTCTTCAAAATGAAGACCGGGAGAAGAGAGGAAGTAAGGAATGCCGAAAGACTTGAGATTCACCCAGTGTCACAATTTACAGCATGTATGGCAAGAAGACTGGCAATAAGAATGTATGCATGACATGGACTCACAGGCAGCTTGTGTGAGAGTCTCTGATTCATTCCCCATTCCCTGCCATTCACAGTCTCCTCATGTACCACCATCTCATCAGTTGGGATCAGGTCATGGGACACCATTGAAACCCCTGTCAGGTCATCATCATCCTCTTCATCATCGTCTGCTAACAGGGGGTGGTGATCTAACCCCCGCTCGCCCAGGGTCATGACGACTGGACCTCCACCCCCTAACCCCACACTCTCATCCACTCCCCCACCACACTTCAGCAGCATCCCCTCCAGCTTGTCATCAATGTTCATCTTAACTTAGAGGGACCTACGTGTCTGTGGGGTCAAATGAGGACAGAAGTATTAGCTAGCTAACGAGTTACTGTAACTTAGTTAAAGACAACGAAAACATTTAGCTACATTTAAGAGGGGTCATCATTGAGTAATCTCGGGTTTAGCTGACAGTTACCTAGCTGAATAACTAACAAACAAAACCTTGTTTGTCAGCCAACTGAATAATTACTGTAGCCATCAACAATCCCGTTAAATCAAAATAACACAGCGAGCGTTAGCCTACTAACGTTAGCTAGTTTTAGTACTACGGCTATTGTACATAGTAGTAGCTAGGCTAACAACATAATATGTCGTTATAAAATAAATTGAGCGGTCAACTAGGTAACTAGCTAGCTAAATGAACTACATTTAGACGTTAGATGTTAAGGTGATTGGTAGCTTTAGCTAGCTAAACAACTGTACCTAAACAAGCAACACAACTAGCCAGCTAACGTTAGATAGCTATCAGTGTTGACAGGCAACGTAGCAGTAGCCTGTTAGCTAGCTTGCTAACTTGGTTAGCTGTGAATAGCAAACGTTAGCTAGCTAGGCCTGATCAGAAACAACAACCCAGAAGATCTGGTAAGAACTCAAGTCAAGATTTAGGTTAGCTTCACTCAAGTGAAATCGAGAAGAAGCTAATGCACGGCAGAAAACTGTTCACAACTAGCTAGCTGTCTAGATAACGTTTCTAACCAAATATATGTATTACTAACGTTAGCATTAGCTAAGATAGCTAACGTAACGTATTTAGACTGCTTACCTACTTTGGATTCTAATAAGGTCGTTTAGCAGTCATGATTAATCTGCAAAAGTGTATCCGCTGTGTGATATATGCCGCGAGAGAAAGAAACGTCACCGCATTTGGCACAACTGCAGTGCATGGGGAATGTTCGTTATACTATCTAGTTTGCGTTGTGATGTCGTTTACCTGTATCAAACATTTTGTAAGTAAACCAAGATAGACCACAACGTGTCGATTCCAATGGGAACAAATGAGTCATAGTGGGCAGAACAAGCAAGAAGATGGGCAGAGCCAAGCATAAGCTAGCGAGATCCTATTGGCGTGTTCTAGCACAAATCTGCATATGTCCATTAGGGAACGCCTACTCTGTAAAGTGCGCGAGTGCAATAACGCAATTGGTCTTCTAAACCTTCTAAACAACGTGATTTTAATAATCGTTTTCAAATTGTAAAGTCTACAAATCTTAGTCCACTCTTTTCATAACATAAATTAGTTTGGGGAACAGAACACTGTGTTTATATCAAATGTTTCATCAATGACAAAATTTGAAGAATGTCATCCAAAATCCATCTCGTTCCATTTTCTCTCACTACCCGCCTTCAGGTTTTCGCTCACTACCATATTTAGTAGTGAGTGGAAATGCCAAGCGGATGCTTCACATTTATACATCCAGTGAAATATCTGTCTCATTGTTCTATCTGTGCCTGTAGTGACTCGTGGAGCAAGCACTACAGTGTGTTCAGCAGACCTTTTCTACATATCTTTAGCGCGCTCGCACGCAGAACTAGAATATGACTACGCTACTATTTGTTCCCAAAACACGATGTTTAATGCATTCAAGAAACAGAATACTGTTTGACAGATAGTCATATCAAAACTTCCTCATTAACAAAAAATAAAACGAAGATTTGTTAAAGAACTTACTATTAAATCAATTAACTAGTACACCAATTAACTCATAGCTACTACATTAATCTGATTAGAGCACAACTGTATCACATAAATCACAGGGCAAACGGGGCCTAAAAATGTAAATTGATTCTAGTGCATTATTACCAAAACACTATTTTAAGTTAACAACAGATGGCAGCATTCACTGAACATTGATTGCTTCTGTCTGATAAACTCATAATGGAACAATTTGTATCTTTCAGTCAGCCTCCTTTCCTTTCCCATAGAAATATATACAATACCAGTCAAAAGTTTGGACACACCTACTCATTCCAGAGTTTTTCTTTATTTTTACTATTTCCTACATTGTAGAATAATAGTGAAGACATCAACACTATGACATAACACATGGAATCATGTAGTAACCAAAAAAAGTGTTATACAAATATATTTGAGATTCTTCAAAGTCGCCACCCTTTGACTTGATGACAGCTTTGCACACTCTTGGCATTCTCTCATCCAGATTCATGAGGTAGTCACCTGGAATGCATTTCAATTAACAGGCGTGTCTTGTTAAAAGTACATTTGTGGCATTTCCTTCCTTAATGCATTTCAGCCAATTATTTAAGTTGTGACAAGGTAGGAATGTTATAAAGAAGATAGCCCTATTTGGTAAAAGACCAAAACCATAGTATGTCAAGAACAGCTCAAATAAGCAAAGAGATGACTTGTTCATTACTTTAAGACATGAAGTTCAGTCAATCTCAATTCAACAAATTTTCAAGTTTCTTCAAGTGCAATCGCAAAAACAAAGCACTGTGACGAAACTGCCTCTCATGAGGACCGCCACAGGAAAGGAAGACCCAGAGTTACCTCTGCTGCAGAGGATAAGTAAATTAGAGTTATCAGCCTCAGACATTGTAGCCCAAATAAATGTTTCAGAGTTCAAGTAACAGACACATCTCAACATCAACTGTTGAGAAGAAACTGTGTGAATCTGGCCTTCATATTTTAATTGTAGAGTGAAGGAAAAGCTGTAATCAAAGGGTGGCTACTTTGAAGAATATAAAATATATATACAGTTGAAGTCGGAAGTTTACATAAACCTTAGCCAAATACATTTAAACTCAGTTTTTCACAATTCCTGAAATTTAATCGTAGTAAAAATGTCCCTGTCTTAGGTCAGTTAGGATCACCACTTTATTTTAAGAATGTGAAATGTCAGAATAATAGAAGAGAGAATGATTTAATACAGCTTTTATTTATTTATTTATTCACATTCCCTGTGAGTCAGAAGTTTACATACACTTAATTAGTATTTGGTAGCATTGCCTTTAAATTGGTTAACTTGGGTCAAACATTTCAGGTAGCCTTCCACAAGCTTCCCACAATAAGTTGGGTGAATTTTGGCCCATTCCTCCTGACAGAGCTGGTGTAACTGAGTCAGGTTTGTAGGCCTCTTTGCTCGCACATGCTTTTTCAGTTCTGCCCACACATTTTCTATGGGATTGAGGTCAAGGCTTTGTGATGGCCATTCCAATACCTTGACTTTGTTGTCCTTAAGCCATTTTGCCACAACTTTGGAAGTATGCTTGGGGTCATTGGAAGAGCCATTTGTGACCAAGCTTTAACTTCCTGACTGATGTCATGAGATGTTGCTTCAATATATCCACAAAATGTTCCTCCCTCATGATGCCATCTAGTTTGTGAAGTGCACCAGTCCCTCCTGCAGCAAAGCACCCCCACAACATGATGCTGCCACCCCCGTGCTTCACAGTTGGAATGGTGTTCTTCGGCTTGCAAGCGTTCCCCTTTTTCCTCCAAACATGATGGTCATTATGGCCAAACAGTTCTATTTTTGTTTCATCAGACCAGAGGACATTTATACAAAAAGTATGATATTTGTCCCAATGTCCAGTTGCAAACCGTAGTCTGTCTTTTATATGACGGTTTTGGAGCAGTGGCTTCTTCCTTGCTGAGCGGCCTTTGAGGTTATGTCGATATAGGACTCGTTTTACTGTGGATATAGATACTTTTGTACCTGTTTCCTCCAGCATCTTCACAAGGTCCTTTGCTGTTGTTCTGGGATTGATTTGCACTTTTCGCACCAAAGTACGTTCATCTCTAGGAGACAGAACACATCTCCTTCCTAAACAGTATGATGGCTGCGTGGTCCGATGGTGTTTATACTTGCGTACTATTGTTAGAAGAGATGAACGTGGTACCTTCAGGCATTTGGAAATTGTTCAAGGATGAACCAGACCTGTCGAGGTCTACAATTTTTTTCCTGAGGTCTTGGCTGATTTATTTAGACTTTCCCATGATGTCAAGGAAAGAGGCATTGAGTTTGAAGGTAGGCCTTGAAATACATCCACAGGTACACCTCCAATTGACTCAAATGATGTCAATTAGCCTATCAGAAGCATCTAAAGCCATGACATAATTTTCTGGAATTTTCCAAGCTGTTAAAAAGGCACAGTCAACATAGTGTATGTAAACTTTTGTGAAACAGAATTATAAATTAAATAATCTGTCTGTAAACAATTGTTGGAAAAAAATTGCTCGTGTCATGCACAATGTAGATTCACTTGCCAAAACTAGTTTGTAAACAAGAAATTTGTGGAGTGGTTGAAAAACGAGACTCCAACATAAGTGTATGTAAACTTCCAACTTCAACTGTAGATTTGTTTAACAATTATTTGGTTATTACGTGATTCCTTGTGTTATTCATAGTTTAGATGTCTGCACTATTATTCTACAATAGTTAAGTAGAAAATAGTAAAATTAAAGAAAACCCCTGGAATGAGTAGGTGTTTCCAAACTTTTGACTGGTAGTGTATATACATATATTACACATTCTCTAAACTTTGTTTTGTCTTGAGTAAAAACATGATTTAAGGACTGACAACTATACTTCATATTTATTAGTGTATTTTTGGCACAATGATTACAACCGCATAAACAGTATACATTTCCTGCCGGTGCTCTGATCTCATCCCAAATGAATGATTAACATTACACCTCCTCCCCTGGCCCTTAGAGTGAACTAAAATACAAGAGGCCTGGGGTTGTCTCAAATTGCACCCTTCCCTATATATAGTGCACTACATTTGAAAAGTATACACTACATAGGGAATAGGGAGCCATTTGGACCGCCTCCCCAGTACACATAAAGCACCAACATAAGGCAATTATCACATCCTGTTTTTCCTGTGACCTTCCTATTCCTTTGGCTAGATTTATCAAAAGCACTGAACCACCCACTCTTCAGAAATGACAACACTGCCATTCATCATAGTGGCTACTTAAGACCAAGTGCCAGATTACAACCTTGAATGGCAAAGTACAGAAAGGCCTTTAAATATACAAAAACATCCGAAAAGGTTGAACCACTTATTTAGTACACTGGGACAATGCAATGAGAGAGTAGAGAAAACAGAAACGTCAATATACCAACCACATGGTCCACTCAAGAGAGTAAAACATTTACAAAAGCAGAATCAGTAAAGTATGCATGAAAATAACAAAAAAGTAAAGAATATTGTTCTTAAAACACAAATCTCATTACCTTATTTTTAACATTGTGTAAAAGGCAGCATTGGAAAATTAGCTTCAGTCCACATTTCTTGCCATCGCTATAAACACAGTGAAAGTGCTTAGTGATTTTCCTTACAAAAATCCAAGTTTCAGCAAAATTAAATGTGTACGAAAAAACGAATACATTTGAGAAAAAACTGCAATTGCAAGTGGACAAATCTAAGCAGCCAGCAATCAGACATGATAAAGACATAGAAAAGGAATAAACTGATTATCTTCTTGTGTATAACTGATCAAAACACCTCTCAGTATGCTGCCATGGCTACTTCAGCAGAATGAATGTCCAGGAATGAGTCCCAAAAACAACCCTTATTCCCTATATATAGTGCATAGACTCCACAGAGCTCTGGTCAAAAGTGGTGAAATATATAGGGAAAAGAGTGCCATTTGGGATGCAAGCTCCAGGAGGAGTCCCCTGAAAATAAGCCTGTTCTGGCAGTTTTTTTGAAGGGTCTGCTTTGGCCTTGAAGATCACATCTTGTTGAAACACTCCTTTGCGTTGGTCCACACTTGTATTCCCTGAGAGCGAGAGAGAGCGAGCGAGAGCGAGAGAGAGCGAGAGAAACAGAGAGAAAAATAAGTATTTAACAACATATTTGGCATTGATAAAATGACACAAAATAAATATTTCCAGGCAGAATACTCTATATGTTTGAAGTATCTGTGGGTAGGTGTCACCTACCTTTTTGCACATGCTGATCTGCATGACCGCATAGCTAATTAGGGCCTCCTTCAGGTCCCGGTCCTTCTGGTCCTTAAAACGTTCAATGTCTACCCAGGCAGTCTTCACAAACTCACTGGGGAGACAGACTTGCTTTAGAACCTTCTCAAATAATTGAAATGAAAAAATATGGTCAGCTGTTCAAACTTTCAAAGCAGCTGATTAGAGCAGCAAATTTAGTGATTCAATTATAACATGCTAGACAAATCGACTGACAGAGACAGAGCGAAAAAGATGGAGACAGAGAGAAGAGATTGAGAATGGAGGGTTTCTCACTCGCTCTCGGTGTTCTTCTCTTTAACAGCCTCCTCTCCCTCCTTTAGCTGCTGTTCTAACACTTGTAACTTAGCCTCCCTCTGCTCTGCAGTCTCCTGGCCAAACAGCTTACTGGTCATCCCCTTCAGTGAGAACGTCCGCACAGTCTGAACACAGGGAGGGAAAGAAACATTCCATCTGGCCAGTCGGGTTTGGATAAGTTTAACTTTGATAAATTCAATGTACGCATTTCTGTGCTTGCTACTGTATGTGATCTATTGTGTCATTATCTTCTGGTGAGTTCCATGGCTCTTTAGAAACTGGTTCATTCCCAAATGGCAAACTATACCCTACTGTACACTTTGTATTTGGGCCGACCCCAATTAGTCGACTGGTCGTTTGTCTGGTCTTAGGCTATTGGTCAACCGAGATTGTGTGTCTACTCGACTAACACACACACACACACCAAAAGTTGACAACCCTACTTATTCCAGGGTTTCTCTTTATTTAAACAAATGTTGCACTATATTGTACAATAGTGGAGACAACAAAACTATGACACATTTGGAATATTTGAGATTCAACGTAGCCACCCTTTGCCTTGATGAGAGCTTCACACACACTTCAGACCCCTTGCCCCTTTTCCACATTTTGTTATGTTACAGCCTTTTTCTAAAATGGATTAAATACATTTCCCCCCCTCTGTCTGTCCAAACTTGTTTGGAGTCCACGTGTGGTAAATTCAATTGATTGGACATGATTTGGAAAGGCAACCACCTGTCTATATAAAGTCCCACAGTTGACAGTGCACATCAGAGCAAAAACCAAGCCATGAGGTCGAAGAAATTGTCCATAGAGCTCAGAGACAGGATTGTGTTTTGGCACAGATCTGGGGAAGGGTACCAAAAAAATGTCCAAGAAAACAGTGGCCTTCATCATTCTTAAAATTGAAGAAGTTTGAATCCACCAAGATTCTTCCTAGAGCTGGCCGCCCGGCAAAACTGAGCAATCGGGGTAGAAGGGCTTTGGTCAGGGAGGTGACCAAGAAACTGATGGTCACTCTGACAGTGCTCCAGAGTTCCTCTGTGGAGATGGGAGAAACTTCCAGAAGGACAAACATCTCTGCAGCATTCCACCAATCAGGCCTTTATGGTAGTGTGGCCAGACTGAAGCCACTCCTCAGTAAAAGGCACATGAAAGCCCGCATGGAGTTTGCCAAAAGGCACCTAAAGGACTCTCATCAGAAACAAGATTCTCTCGTTTGATGAAAGCAAAATAAACTCTTTGGCCTGAGTGCCAATAGTAACATCTGGATGAAACCTGGAACCATCCCTACGGTGAAGCATGGTGGTGGCAGCATCACGCTATGGGGGATGTTTTTCAGCGGTAGGGACTGGGAGACTAGTCAGGATCGAGGGAAAGATGAACAGTGCCAAGCACAGAGAGATCTTTGATGAAAACCTGCTCCAGAGTGCTCAGGACCTCGGAAGGTGTACCTTCGCCCCAGTCTAACAGGACCCCCAAACCCAAGAATACAGCAAAGACAACACAGAAGTGGCTTCGGGACAAGTTTCTGAATGTCCTTGAGTGGCCCAGCCAGAGTCCGGACTTGAACATCTCTGAAGAGACCTGAGAATAGTTGTGCAATGACGCTGCCCATCCAACCTGACAGAGCTTGAGTGTATCTGCGTTTTACAAAGCACACCTGTTAATTGAAATGCATTCGAGGTGACTACCTCATGAAGCTGGTTGAGCGAATGCCAAGAGTGTGCAAAGCTGTCATCAAGGCAAAGGGTGGCTACTTTGAAGAATCTAAAATATATTTTGATTTGTTTAACACTTTTTTGGTTACTACATGATTCCATGTGTGTCATTTCATAGTTTGTCTTCACTATCACTATTATTCTACAATGTAGAAAAAAAGAGAAAGAAAAACCCTTGAATGAGTAGGTGTCCAAACGTTTGACTGGTACTGTATATAACAACTCACCCCAGTGACCAGTTCCTCCTTCTGCTGTTTCTTACAGGCTAGGTCCAGTGCAACCATCTCCAGCTCAAACTGTGTCAACTCATGCTTTCTGCATACCGCCCTGCAGAAACAGAGGCCTTTGCTGATCATCATGGCTGCTACTGGATGTACTGATGCCTAGCTGCTTATTATGGTTGCTACTGTACATGTATGATCATTATGCACCATACACACACAGGGTCAGAGGGCTGTTCTATAGATTCAATGAGGGGGGCTCAGTGAGTACACTATGACTGCCTTGGGAATTTTGTCCACACAGGTCTTCGTCAAGGTAACGTGAGGATGTGAAGCTACCTACATAACACATACAACCTAGGGCACACTGACTAGTGATTTGGCATGATGATCTTCAGGGGCGTCAAACCTATTTTGCAACGGGGGCCATCTTCAATGAGGTCTGGAGGGCCGCATCAAAATTGGATGTACTGCCTTGCTGACAAAATTTGCTAAAAATAGTCCTCTATCCATCATTATTGAAATGTTGATGCTCCCTAGGACAGTGATTATTAGCAAGATGGACAGACAAGAAACTATAATTTCTACACATTCTCAATTTGATTTTAGTCATTATAAAGTATATTGAGTTTGTGCGCAATATATTTTGTTTTAACTCAAACCACCCGTGGGCCAGATTAGACCAATCGCAGGTCATATGTTTGACACCCCTGGTTAATATAGTGATATGTACTTGGCCTACAAAAGCAGTCCCAGTGTAGTAAATACCTTAGTGCATCAGTATAGAACAGGTACTCCTTCAGCTGATCAGCATAGTGCTCCTCCTCCTCCAGAATATCATCTACAGAAGCAGCATACCTGTAGACAAGACGGTAGTCCATATGAATACATTTGCTTTACAACAATCACACCTTTAACAGAGGGATGGGGAACTACATATGCTTTACTCCCCCAGAGTCAGATGAACTCGTGGATACCATTTTTATATCTCTGCGTGCAGTTTGAAGGAAGTGGCTAACTAACGCAAATGCTAGTAGACATCACAGACTTCCAGTCATTGCACTAATGCTAGTTAGCATTGGCTCACGAAACTAACACCAACTCCCTTCATAATGGACACAGAGACTGGTATCCATGAGCTCATCTCACTCTGGGGAAGTAGTTAACGGGCCTCATTGACAAAATCCTGAGGTATCCCTTTAAAAGCTATAGGTACCTGCATCCCAAATGGCACCCTATATAGTGGACTACCTTCGACCAGGGCCCAAAGGGAATAAATAGGGAGCCATTTGGGACTCAAACGTTGACAGAAATTCTGCCTTCCTTGATACGCCTCAGTGGCCAAGCGCTGTGACCCTAGACCTCTAGAACCGAGTCCTACAATCTAGTAACCATCAGTGACGGGGTAGGGGCTAATCATGTTATTACTGAGGTGTGGGTGCGTGTTACTACTCCAAGGACAGGGCCCCGAGACCACTCATGTCACTCAAAGAGAACTATACACAGCACCCAAGTTGAAAGTAAAAGCCTCTGGCTATTTGCCAGCCAGTTCTCAGTTTGAACCCAGAACCTTCACAACTCAAGTCACCCCAGTCCTCATGGTCAGCTACCTGCTACAGCAGACTCTATGCTTCAAATATGAAATGCTTTCAAATCAAAACACGGTAAATGTGTTGTATAGCTTAACTAGGAACCATGTAATATGTACAGCGTTGCTGGGGGGGGGGGATTGGCGTTATGCAACACCTCGACATATCAGCTACTTTAGTGAGTCTGTATGAGGTCACAGAGGGTAAGGAAAGAGGTTGGCTGTGTCTGAAATGGCAACATTTTCACTATATATTGCATAATTTTTTGACATACAATCCTGTTGTAATCTAATAAAATTGTTATGATTAATATGGTAGATTACTGCATGGTTACAACTAAATTGCCTTAGTGTTAGTGTTTAACCTGAGATTGGGAGTTCGATCCCCGGTCGAATCATACCAAAGACTGTATAACTGGAACCAGATGAGTCTCTGCTTGGGACTCTTTTATTTTACCGTAATTTAACCAGGTAGTCCAGTTGAGAACAAGATAAAGCAAAGCAGTTCGACAAAAACAACAGAGTTGCACATGGGATAGACAAATGTACAGTCAAAAACACAATAGAAAAATCTATATACAGTGTGTGCAAATGTAGTATGATTAGGGAGGTAAGGCAATAAATAGGCCATAGTGGCAAAATAATTACAATTTAGCATTACCACTGGAGTGATAGATGTGAAGATGATGATGTGCAAGTAGGGATACTGAGGTGCAAAAGAGCAAAAATAAATAACAATATGGGGATGAGGTAGTTGGATGGGCTATTTACAGGTGCAATGATCGGTAAGCTGCTCTGACAGCTGATGCTTAAAGTTAGAGAGGGAGATGCAAGACTCCAGCTTCAGTGATTTTTTTGGCAGCAGAGAACTGGAAGGAAAGGCGGCCAAAGGAGGTGTTGGCTTTGGGGATGAACAGTGAAATATACCTGCTGGAGCGCGTGCTACGGATGGGTGTTACTATGGTGACCAATGAGCTGAGATAAGGCAGGGTTTTACCTAGCAAAGACTTATAGATGACCTGGAGCCAGTGGGTTTGGCGACGAATATGAAGCGAGGGCCGGCAAACGGGAGCACACAGGTCGTAGTGGTGGGTAGTATATGGGGCTTTGGTGACAAAACAGATGGCACTGTGATAGACTACGTCCAATTTACTGAGTAGAGTGTTGGAGGCTATTTTGTAAATGAGATTGTTGAAGTCTAGGATAGGTAGGATAGTACATTTTATGAGGGTATGTTTAGCAGCATGAGAGAAGGAGGCTTTGTTGCGAAATAAGATTCTAGATTTAATTTTGGATTGGAGATGCTTTAATGTCAGTCTGGAAGGAGAGTTTACAGTCTAACCAGACACCTAGGTATTTGCAGTTGTCCACATATTCTGTCAGAACCGTCCAAAGTAGTGATGCTAGTCGGGCGGGCAGGTGCGGGCAGCGATCGGTTGAAGAGCATGCATTTAGTTTTACTAGCATTTAAGAGCAGTTGGAGGCCACAAAAGGAGTGTTGTATGGCATTGAAGCTCGTTTGGAGGTTTGTTAACACAGTGTCAAAAGAAGGCCCAGGTGCATACAGAATGGTGTTGTCTGCGTAGAGGTGGATCAGAGAATCACCAGCAGCAAGAGCGACATCATTGATGTATACATAGAAAAGAGTCGGCCCGAGAATTGAACCCTGTGGAACCCCCATAGAGACTGCCAGCGGTCCGGACAACAGGCCCTCCAATTTCACACACTGAACTGTCTGGCTTTGGCCAGGTTGATGAAGACGGCTGCACAGTACTGTCTTTTATCGACGGCAGTTATGATATCGTTTAAGACGTTGAGCATGGCTGAGGTGCACCCATGACCAGCTCGGAAACCTGATTGCATAGCGGAGAAGGTACAGTGAGATTCGAAATGGTTGGTGATCTGTTTGCTTACTTGTATTTCGAACATTTTAGAAAAGGAAGGGCAGCATAGATATGGGTCTGTAACAGTTTGGGTCTAGAGTGTCTCCCCCTTTGAAGACGGGGATGACCGCGGCAGCTTTTCAATTTTTAGGGATCTCAGATGATACGAAAGAGACTGAACAGGCTAGTAATAGGGGTTGCAACCATTGAGGCGGATCATTTTAGAACGAGGGGGTACAGATTGTCTAGCCCAGCTGATTTGTAGGGGTCCAGATTTTGCAGCTCTTTCAGAACATCTGCTATCTGGATATGGATGAAGGAGAAGCGGAAGGGGGATTGGGCAAGTTGCTGCGGGGGGGTGGGGGGGGTGCTGAGCTGTTGGCTGGGGTAGCCAGGTGTAAAGCATGGCCAGACGTAGAAAAATGCTTATTGAAATTCTCGATTTATCGGTGGTGACAGTGTATCCTAGCCTCAGTGCAGTGGGCAGCTGGGTGGAAATGCTCTTATTCTCCACGGACTTTACAGCCCCCCCCAAAAAAAAAATTGTTTGAAAAAGCTAGCCTTTGCTTTCCTGTATATTGGTTCCTAACTTCCCTGAAAATGTGCATATCGCGGGGGCTATTCGATGATAATGAGTACGCCACAGGATGTTTTTGTGCTGGTCAAGGGCAGTAAAGTCTGGAGTGAACCAAGGGCTATATCTGTTCTTAGTTCTACATTTTTTGAATGGGGCATTCTTATTTAAGATGGTGAGGAAAGCACTTAAAGAATAACCAGGCATCCTCTACTGACGGGATGTAGTCAATATACTTCAAGGATACCCGGGCCAGGTCGATTAGAAAGGCCTGCTCGCTGAAGTGTTTTAGGGAGCGTTTGACAGTGATGAGGGATGGTCGTTTGACTGCGGAACCATTACACACAGGCAATGAGGCAGTGATCGCTGAGATCCTGGTTGAAGACAGCATAGGTGTATTTTGAGGGCAGGTTGGTCAGGATGATCTCTAGGAGGGTGCCCCTGTTTACAGATTTAGGGTTGTACCTGGTAGGTTGCTTGATAATTTGTGTGAGATTGAGGGCATCTAGCTTAGATTGTTTAGTTTAGGTCACCTAACAGTATGAACTCTGAGGATAACTGGGGGGCAGTCAATTCACATATGGTGTCCAGGGCGCAGCTGGGGGTTGAGGGGGGGGGGTCTATAACAAGCAGCAACAGTGAGAGACTCGTTTCTGGTAAGGTGGATTTCTAGTAGAAGCTCAAACTGTTGGGGCACAGACCTGGATAGTATGACAGAACTCTGCAGGCTAACTCCACCCCCTTTGGCAGTTCTATCTTGATGGAGAATGTTGTAGTTGGGATGGAAAATGTAGAATTTCAGACACGGCTAGGACAGGGTTGGCAGAGTGTGCGAAAGCAGTGAATAAAACAAACTTAGGGAGGAGGCTTCTGATGTTAACCTGCAGGAAACCAAGCCTTTTACGGTTACAGAAGTCAACAAATGAGAGCGCCTGGGGAATAGGTGTGGTACTGGGGGCTACAGGGCCTAGGTTAACCTCTACATCACCAGAGGAACAGAGGAGTAGGATAAGGGTACAGCTAAAGGCTGTATGAACTGGTCGTCTAGTGCTTTGGGAACAGAGTAAAAGGAGCAGATTTCTGGGCGTGGTAGAATAGATTCAGGGATAATGTACAGACAAGGGTATGGTAGGATGTGAGTACAGTGGAGTTGAGTGACGATGAGAGAGATTGTACCTCTGGGGGCACCAGTTAAGCCAGGTGAGGTCTCTGCATGTGTCGGGGGTGGGACAAAAGAGCCATCTGAGGCATGTTGAGACTGTGGGCTCTACAGGACTGGGGGCTCTACAGTGAAATAAAACAATAAGTACTAACCGAGACAGTAGTAGACACGGCATATTGACATTCGAGAGGCATAAAGCAATCAAGGGTGTTAATCGGGAGAGCTAAGACAACAATGGGTAAATGGCGATGAATGGGCAGAGAGGGTTAGTTAGGTATGCACATGACCTGAGTTCTAGGTTGGGGCCGACAGGTAAACAAAAAGAGGTACCGCGTTATTGAACAGTCCAGCAGGCATCAGCTTTGTAGCCGAGTGATCATAGGGTCCAAAAAGCAGCAATAGGAGAGTCAGGGAGCCATTCGGTAGTCGCTACTATGTTAGGCGAGCCGGAGACAACGGCGTTCAGAAAGCTAGCGGGCCGGAGCTAGCGGATGGGTCTTCGGCGACAGCGCAATGGAAAAGCCTGTTGAAACCACAACAGACGATTACGTTGGCAGACCAGTTGTGTTGGACAGGCGGGGCTCCATGTTGACAATAAAGGGTCCAGGCCAATTGGAAAAAGTGGTATTGTAGCCCAAGAAGATAGCTGGTATACTGGCCTTGCGCGAGGCTAGCTCAAGGCTAACCAGTGCTCGCTTCGGGACAGAGTCGTTAGCTAACAATAGCCACTCAATTGCAGCTAGCTAGCGGCGATGATCCGGTGTAATGGTCCAGAGCTTGCGGCAGGAATCCGGTGATGTGGTAGAGAAGCAGTCCGATATGTTCTGGGTTGATATCGCGCTGTGCAGACTGGTAGGTATTATCCGAGCTAAAGCTGGCTGGTGTCCGAGCTAAAGGTTAAGACTGCTAGCCGTGGCTAACGAAGACTGGTAGCTAGTTAGCTGGCTAGCTCCTGAAGGAGGTTCCAGTTATAAGGAATAAAAATAGCAGATCTGTACCTTATTGGGTGTGGCAGTTTGCAGGAAAGTATATTAGTTTGTATATAGAAAGTGAGATTAAAATATATAAAATAAAAAACTGACTATTTACACAGGATAAGACAAAGCATTGAGTGGACAGATTGGTGGTAAGGCCCTGAAATAGACTAGCTTCCTGTCCAGGAGGTGTACTTGTACATCATACTGCCTCAAGCTACAGAAACAGCTTGTATAAGCCAAACTTGTGCAAGGCTACTTACCTACAACTCAGTTTGTTCGTGTATCACTAGGTAGGTTTCCAACCAATTGGTAAGAGATTTTCATGCAAATATTCCAGTAACCGCATAAAACAAATACACATTTTCCCAGTAGTGGAATGCGTCCACCAAATGGACTTGTTCCAGATAAAAATGTGTGTGATGAAGTACAGTAGTGCACACAAAATATACTTTTCGCTGAAGTTTTCCATCACATTTTCAACTCTACCGTCAATTGTGTGGGAGAACCACACACCATATCATCGCATGACTCCAAATTTACTTCGACATGCTGGTTATTATATCAATATTTGCACCTAAAGGCATTTCCAATAACATTTTGAGCATAATTAATTTTTACAGATACAAAAAGATTTCACCATGTCGAACGAACAAATGATCTGTCGGCATTTATACAATTACACTGAAACTACCTGTTTCCATCACAGCTGTCATGATTTTGTTTTGGACGATATGACTTTACTCGCATAAAAGCTGTGGAAGGAAATGTGGTTATTGAAAACACTTACGCATCCATGTGATGGCCAGCACTTTGCAGTCCATCTCCCATCTCTTTCTCTATGGCACTCCACTCACTGTCCAACACATGCACAGAGAACATACTTCACAAAAAAACACAAGTATGCATTTGACATACACTTAAAACATTACAGTGCATAATGCAACAGCTTTATACACACACACACACACACGTCATCCTTTCGTCCAAACACACGACTCTTACCTGAAGACTCGTCCATAGTTTCCATGCACTTTGTACACCCCATACAGTCGATCTGCTACCCTCTGAGTGGATGAAGAAGGTCAAGTTCTAGGTTAAATTTCACAGTTTCTTTGATACTGCTGCTTCCATGTTATATTACATATGGTGTTATGAAACAGAGACAATAGTGAGGTAGTGTCGCAGACAGCCGCT